>NW_028182303.1:6925967-7444496 GCF_964339955.1 Pipistrellus hanaki
TACACTCTATAACACAGTTGAGAGACAATGTTCCCTAGCTGCCTCAGTTCATAACAGTGTGTAGGAAGTTGTTTGATAAAGTGGGCAAAGCTTATACTTGGGCCAGAAGGCAGAATATAGGAAACTAAATGAAAACATGAATAATTCAGTGAAAATGACTGTAAACAGATGAGAACTTGTTTAGAACAGCTGAAAGAGAATCTCCAAGTCAGTTCTTAGTGTAGAAAAGGTAGCTAAGATAAGGGAAATCCATAATTCCAGTTAAGATCACATGAAACACTGTATGAACCTATATTCATTACTTAAAGGAGACTAGAGTGGTAAATGTGTGTTATACAAGGCAGAATACCATTGAAATAGAGAAAGAAACACGTTCGGCAGCTTTGGAAAGCCTTACACTTCACTGAAATGTAGTACTACACTCTATAACACAGTTGAGAGACTATGTTCCCGAGCTGCCTCAGTTCATAACAGTGTGTAGGAAGTTGTTTGATAAAGTGGGCAAAGCTTATACTTGGACCAGAAGGCAGAATATAGGAAACTACATGAAAACATGACTAATTCAGTGAAAATGACTGTAAACAGATGAGAACTTGTTTAGAACAGCTGAAAGAGAATCTCCAAGTCAGTTCTTAGTGTAGAAAAGGTAGCTAAGATAAGGGAAATCCATAATTCCAGTTAAGATCACATGACACTCTGTATGAAACTGTATTCATTACTTAAAGGAGACTAGAGTGGTAAATGTGTGTTATACAAGGCAGAATACCATTGAAATAGAGAAAGAAACACGTTCCGCCGCTTTGTTAAGCCTTACACTTCACTGAAATGTAGTACTACACTCTATAACACAGTTGAGAGACAATGTTCCCGAGCTGCCTCAGTTCATAACAGTGTGTAGGAAGTTGTTTGAATAAGGGGGCAAAGCTTATACTTGGGCCAGAAGGCCGAATATGGCAAACTACATGAAAACATGAATAATGCAGTGAAAATGACTGTAAACAGATGAGAACTTGTTTAGAACAGCTGAAAGAGATTCTCCAAGTCAGTTCTTAGTTTAGAAAAGGTAGCTAAGAACCGGGAAATCTTAATTCCAGTTAAGATCACATGAAACACTCTATGAATCCTATATTCTTTACTGAAAGGATTCTAGAGTGGTAAATGTGTGTTATACAAGGCAGAATACCATTGAAATAGAGAAAGAAACACGTTCGGCAGCTTTAAAAGGCCTTACACTTCACTGAAATGTAGTACTACACTCTATAACACAGTTGAGAGACAATGTTCCCTACTTGCCTCAGTTCATAACAGTGTGTAGGAAGTTGTTTGATAAAGTGGGCAAAGCTTATACTTGGGCCAGAAGGCAGAATATAGGAAACTACATGAAAACATGAATAATTCAGTGAAAATGACTGTAAACAGATGAGAACTTGTTTTAGAACAGCTGAAAGAGATTCTCCAAGTCAGTTCTTAGTTTAGAAAAGGTAGCTAAGATCCGGGAAATCTTAATTCCAGTTAAAATCACATGAAACACTGTATGAATCCTATATTCTTTACTGAAAGGAGACTAGAGTGGTAAATGTTTGTTATACAAGGCAGAATACCATTGAAATAGAGAAAGAAACACGTTCGGCAGCTTTGGAAAGCCTTACACTTCACTGAAATGTAGTACTACACTCTATAACACAGTTGAGAGACAATGTTCCCTAGCTGCCTCAGTTCATAACAGTGTGTAGGAAGTTGTTTGATAAAGTGGGCAAAGCTTATACTTGGGCCAGAAGGCAGAATATAGGAAACTACATGAAAACATGAATAATTCAGTGAAAATAACTGTAAACAGATGAGAACTTGTTTAGAACAGCTGAAAGATATTCTCCAAGTCAGTTCTTAGTGTAGAAAAGGTAGCTAAGATAAGGGAAATCCATAATTCCAGTTAAGATTACATGAAACACTGTCTAAATTCTATATTCTTTACTTAAAGGAGACTAGAGTGGTAAATGTGTGTTATACAAGGCAGAATACCATTAAAATAGAGAAAGAAACACGTTCGGCAGCTTTGGAAATCCTTACACTTCACTGAAATGTAGTACTACACTCTATAACACAGTTGAGAGACAATGTTCCCTACTTGCCTCAGTTCATAACAGTGTGTAGGAAGTTGTTTGATAAAGTGGGCAAAGCTTATACTTGGGCCAGAAGGCAGAATATAGGAAACAACATGAAAACATGAATAATTCAGTGAAAATGACTGTAAACAGATGAGAACTTGTTTAGAACAGCTGAAAGAGAATCTCCAAGTCAGTTCTTAGTGTAGAAAAGGTAGCTAAGATAAGGGAAATCCATAATTCCAGTTAAGATCACATGACACACTGTATGAAACTGTATTCATTACTTAAAGTAGACTACAGTGGTAAATTTGTGTTATACAAGGCAGAATACCATTGAAATAGAGAAAGAAACACGTTCCGCAGCTTTGGAAAGCCTTACACTTCACTGAAATGTAGTACTACACTCTATAACACAGTTGAGAGACAATGTTCCCGAGCTGCCTCAGTTCATAACAGTGTGTAGGAAGTTGTTTGAATAAGGGGGCAAAGCTTATACTTGGGCCAGAAGGCAGAATATGGCAAACTACATGAAAACATGAATAATTCAGTGAAAATGACTGTAAACAGATGAGAACTTGTTTAGAACAGCTGAAAGAGATTCTCCAAGTCAGTTCTTAGTTTAGAAAAGGTAGCTAAAAACCGGGAAATCTTAATTCCAGTTAAGATCACATGAAACACTCTATGAATCCTATATTCTTTACTGAAAGGAGTCTAGAGTGGTAAATGTGTGTTATACAAGGCAGAATACCATTGAAATAGAGAAAGAAACACGTTCGGCAGCTTTAAAAGGCCTTACACTTCACTGAAATGTAGTACTACACTCTATAACACAGTTGAGAGACAATGTTCCCTAGCTGCCTCAGTTCATAACAGTGTGTAGGAAGTTGTTTGATAAAGTGGGCAAAGCTTATACTTGGGCCAGAAGGCAGAATATAGGAAACTAAATGAAAACATGAATAATTCAGTGAAAATGACTGTAAACAGATGAGAACTTGTTTAGAACAGCTGAAAGAGAATCTCCAAGTCAGTTCTTAGTGTAGAAAAGGTAGCTAAGATAAGGGAAATCCATAATTCCAGTTAAGATCACATGAAACACTGTATGAATCCTATATTCATTACTTAAAGGAGACTAGAGTGGTAAATGTGTGTTATACAAGGCAGAATACCATTGAAATAGAGAAAGAAACACGTTCGGCAGCTTTGGAAAGCCTTACACTTCACTGAAATGTAGTACTACACTCTATAACACAGTTGAGAGACTATGTTCCCGAGCTGCCTCAGTTCATAACAGTGTGTAGGAAGTTGTTTGATAAAGTGGGCAAAGCTTATACTTGGACCAGAAGGCAGAATATAGGAAACTACATGAAAACATGATTAATTCAGTGAAAATGACTGTAAACAGATGAGAACTTGTTTTAGAACAGCTGAAAGAGATTCTCCAAGTCAGTTCTTAGTGTAGAAAAGGTAGCTAAGAACCAGGAAATCTTAATTCCAGTTAAGATCACATGAAACACTGTATGAATCCTATATTCTTTACTGAAAGGAGTCTAGAGTGGTAAATGTGTGTTATACAAGGCAGAATACCATTGAAATAGAGAAAGAAACACATTCCGCAGCTTTAAAAAGCCTTACACTTCACTGAAATGTAGTACTACACTCTATAACACAGTTGAGAGACAATGTTCCCTACTTGCCTCAGTTCATAACAGTGTGTAGGAAGTTGTTTGATAAAGTGGGCAAAGCTTATACTTGGGCCAGAAGGCAGAATATAGGAAACTAAATGAAAACATGAATAATTCAGTGAAAATGACTGTAAACAGATGAGAACTTGTTTAGAACAGCTAAAAGAGAATCTCCAAGTCAGTTCTTAGTGTAGAAAAGGTAGCTAAGATAAGGGAAATCCATAATTCCAGTTAAGATCACATGAAACACTGTTTGAAACCTATATTCATTACTTAAAGGAGACCACAGTGGTAAATGTGTGTTATACAAGGCAGAATACCATTGAAATAGAGAAAGAAACACGTTCCGCAGCTTTGGAAAGCCTTACACTTCACTGAAATGTAGTACTACACTCTATAACACAGTTGAGAGACAATGTTCCCGAGCTGCCTCAGTTCATAACAGTGTGTAGGAAGTTGTTTGATAAAGTGGGCAAAGCTTATACTTGGGCCAGGAGGCAGAATATAGGAAACTACATGAAAACATGAATAATTCAGTGAAAATGACTGTAAACAGATGAGAACTTGTTTAGAACACCTGAAAGAGATTCTCCAAGTCTGTTCTTAGTGTAGAAAAGGTAGCTAAGATCCGGGAAATCTTAATTCCAGTTAAGATCACATGAAACACTGTATGAATCCTATATTCTTTACTGAAAGGAGTCTAGAGTGGTAAATGTGTGTTATACAAGGCAGAATACCATTGAAATAGAGAAAGAAACACATTCCGCAGCTTTAAAAAGCCTTACACTTCACTGAAATGTAGTACTACACTCTATAACACAGTTGAGAGACAATGTTCCCTACTTGCCTCAGTTCATAACAGTGTGTAGGAAGTTGTTTGATAAAGTGGGCAAAGCTTATACTTGGGCCAGAAGGCAGAATATAGGAAACTAAATGAAAACATGAATAATTCAGTGAAAATGACTGTAAACAGATGAGAACTTGTTTAGAACAGCTAAAAGAGAATCTCCAAGTCAGTTCTTAGTGTAGAAAAGGTAGCTAAGATAAGGGAAATCCATAATTCCAGTTAAGATCACATGAAACACTGTTTGAAACCTATATTCATTACTTAAAGGAGACCACAGTGGTAAATGTGTGTTATACAAGGCAGAATACCATTGAAATAGAGAAAGAAACACGTTCCGCAGCTTTGGAAAGCCTTACACTTCACTGAAATGTAGTACTACACTCTATAACACAGTTGAGAGACAATGTTCCCGAGCTGCCTCAGTTCATAACAGTGTGTAGGAAGTTGTTTGATAAAGTGGGCAAAGCTTATACTTGGGCCAGGAGGCAGAATATAGGAAACTACATGAAAACATGAATAATTCAGTGAAAATGACTGTAAACAGATGAGAACTTGTTTAGAACACCTGAAAGAGATTCTCCAAGTCTGTTCTTAGTGTAGAAAAGGTAGCTAAGATCCGGGAAATCTTAATTCCAGTTAAGATCACATGAAACACTGTATGAATCCTATATTCTTTACTGAAAGGAGACTAGAGTGGTGAATGGTTGTTATACAAGGCAGAATACCATTGAAATAGAGAAAGAAACACGTCCGGCAGTTTTGGAAAGCCTTACACTTCACTGAAATGTAGTACTACACTCTATAACACAGTTGAGAGACAATGTTCCCGAGCTGCCTCAGTTCATAACAGTGTGTAGGAAGTTGTTTGATAAAGTGGGCAAAGCTTATACTTGGACCAGAAGGCAGAATATAGGAAACTACATGAAAACATGAATAATTCAGTGAAAATGACTGTAAACAGATGAGAACTTGTTTTAGAACAGCTGAAAGAGATTCTCCAAGTCAGTTCTTAGTGTAGAAAAGGTAGCTAAGATCCGGGAAATCTTAATTCCAGTTAAGATCACATGAAACACTGTATGAATCCTATATTCTTTACTGAAAGGAGACTAGAGTGGTAAATGTGTGTTATACAAGGTAGAATACCATTGAAATAGAGAAAGAAACACAATCGGAAGCTTTGGAAAGCCTTACACTTCACTGAAATGTAGTACTACACTCTAAAACACAGTTGAGAGACAATGTTCCCTACTTGCCTCAGTTCATAACAGTGTGTAGGAAGTTGTTTGATAAAGTGGGCAAAGCTTATACTTGGGCCAGGAGGCAGAATATAGGAAACTACATGAAAACATGAATAATTCAGTGAAAATGACTGTAAACAGATGAGAACTTGTTTAGAACAGCTGAAAGAGAATCTCCAAGTCAGTTCTTAGTGTAGAAAAGGTAGCTAAGATAAGGGAAATCCATAATTCCAGTTAATATCACATGAAACACTGTATGAATCCTATATTCATTACTTAAAGGAGACTAGAGTGGTAAATGTGTGTTATAGAAGGCAGAATACCATTGAAATAGAGAAAGAAACACGTTCAGCAGCTTTGGAAAGCCTTACTCTTCACTGAAATGTAGTACTACACTCTATAACACAGTTGAGAGACAATGTTCCCGAGCTGCCTCAGTTCACAACAGTGTGTAGGAAGTTGTTTGATAAAGTGGGCAAAGCTTATACTTGGGCCAGGAGGCAGAATATAGGAAACTACATGAAAACATGAATAATTCAGTGAAAATGACTGTAAACAGATGAGAACTTGTTTAGAACAGCTGAAAGAGATTCTCCAAGTCAGTTCTTAGTGTAGAAAAGGTAGCTAAGAACCGGGAAATCTTAATTCCAGTTAAGATCACATGAAACACTGTATGAATCCTATATTCTTTACTGAAAGGAGACTAGAGTGGTAAATGTGTGTTATACAAGGCAGAATACCATTGAAATAGAGAAAGAAACACGTCCGGCAGTTTTGGAAAGCCTTACACTTCACTGAAATGTAGTACTACACTCTATAACACAGTTGAGAGACAATGTTCCCGAGCTGCCTCAGTTCATAACAGTGTGTAGGAAGTTGTTTGATAAAGTGGGCAAAGCTTATACTTGGACCAGAAGGCAGAATATAGGAAACTACATGAAAACATGAATAATTCAGTGAAAATGACTGTAAACAGATGACAACTTGTTTTAGAACAGCTGAAAGAGATTCTCCAAGTCAGTTCGTAGTGTAGAAAAGGTAGCTAAGATCCGGGAAATCTTAATTCCAGTTAAGATCACATGAAACACTGTATGAATCCTATATTCTTTACTGAAAGGAGACTAGAGTGGTAAATGTGTGTTATACAAGGTAGAATACCATTGAAATAGAGAAAGAAACACAATCGGCAGCTTTGGAAAGCCTTACACTTCACTGAAATGTAGTACTACACTCTATAACACAGTTGAGAGACAATGTTCCCTACTTGCCTCAGTTCATAACAGTGTGTAGGAAGTTGTTTGATAAAGTGGGCAAAGCTTATACTTGGGCCAGAAGGCAGAATATAGGAAACTACATGAAAACATGAATAATTCAGTGAAAATGACTGTAAACAGATGAGAACTTGTTTAGAACAGCTGAAAGAGAATCTCCAAGTCAGTTCTTAGTGTAGAAAAGGTAGCTAAGATAAGGGAAATCCATAATTCCAGTTAATATCACATGAAACACTGTATGAATCCTATATTCATTACTTAAAGGAGACTAGAGTGGTAAATGTGTGTTATAGAAGGCAGAATACCATTGAAATAGAGAAAGAAACACGTTCGGCAGCTTTGGAAAGCCTTACTCTTCACTGAAATGTAGTACTACACTCTATAACACAGTTGAGAGACAATGTTCCCGAGCTGCCTCAGTTCATAACAGTGTGTAGGAAGTTGTTTGATAAAGTGGGCAAAGCTTATACTTGGGCCAGGAGGCAGAATATAGGAAACTACATGAAAACATGAATAATTCAGTGAAAATGACTGTAAACAGATGAGAACTTGTTTAGAACACCTGAAAGAGATTCTCCAAGTCTGTTCTTAGTGTAGAAAAGGTAGCTAAGATCCGGGAAATCTTAATTCCAGTTAAGATCACATGAAACACTGTATGAATCCTATATTCTTTACTGAAAGGAGACTAGAGTGGTGAATGGTTGTTATACAAGGCAGAATACCATTGAAATAGAGAAAGAAACACGTCCGGCAGTTTTGGAAAGCCTTACACTTCACTGAAATGTAGTACTACACTCTATAACACAGTTGAGAGACAATGTTCCCGAGCTGCCTCAGTTCATAACAGTGTGTAGGAAGTTGTTTGATAAAGTGGGCAAAGCTTATACTTGGACCAGAAGGCAGAATATAGGAAACTACATGAAAACATGAATAATTCAGTGAAAATGACTGTAAACAGATGAGAACTTGTTTTAGAACAGCTGAAAGAGATTCTCCAAGTCAGTTCTTAGTGTAGAAAAGGTAGCTAAGATCCGGGAAATCTTAATTCCAGTTAAGATCACATGAAACACTGTATGAATCCTATATTCTTTACTGAAAGGAGACTAGAGTGGTAAATGTGTGTTATACAAGGTAGAATACCATTGAAATAGAGAAAGAAACACAATCGGAAGCTTTGGAAAGCCTTACACTTCACTGAAATGTAGTACTACACTCTAAAACACAGTTGAGAGACAATGTTCCCTACTTGCCTCAGTTCATAACAGTGTGTAGGAAGTTGTTTGATAAAGTGGGCAAAGCTTATACTTGGGCCAGGAGGCAGAATATAGGAAACTACATGAAAACATGAATAATTCAGTGAAAATGACTGTAAACAGATGAGAACTTGTTTAGAACAGCTGAAAGAGAATCTCCAAGTCAGTTCTTAGTGTAGAAAAGGTAGCTAAGATAAGGGAAATCCATAATTCCAGTTAATATCACATGAAACACTGTATGAATCCTATATTCATTACTTAAAGGAGACTAGAGTGGTAAATGTGTGTTATAGAAGGCAGAATACCATTGAAATAGAGAAAGAAACACGTTCAGCAGCTTTGGAAAGCCTTACTCTTCACTGAAATGTAGTACTACACTCTATAACACAGTTGAGAGACAATGTTCCCGAGCTGCCTCAGTTCACAACAGTGTGTAGGAAGTTGTTTGATAAAGTGGGCAAAGCTTATACTTGGGCCAGGAGGCAGAATATAGGAAACTACATGAAAACATGAATAATTCAGTGAAAATGACTGTAAACAGATGAGAACTTGTTTAGAACAGCTGAAAGAGATTCTCCAAGTCAGTTCTTAGTGTAGAAAAGGTAGCTAAGAACCGGGAAATCTTAATTCCAGTTAAGATCACATGAAACACTGTATGAATCCTATATTCTTTACTGAAAGGAGACTAGAGTGGTAAATGTGTGTTATACAAGGCAGAATACCATTGAAATAGAGAAAGAAACACGTCCGGCAGTTTTGGAAAGCCTTACACTTCACTGAAATGTAGTACTACACTCTATAACACAGTTGAGAGACAATGTTCCCGAGCTGCCTCAGTTCATAACAGTGTGTAGGAAGTTGTTTGATAAAGTGGGCAAAGCTTATACTTGGACCAGAAGGCAGAATATAGGAAACTACATGAAAACATGAATAATTCAGTGAAAATGACTGTAAACAGATGACAACTTGTTTTAGAACAGCTGAAAGAGATTCTCCAAGTCAGTTCGTAGTGTAGAAAAGGTAGCTAAGATCCGGGAAATCTTAATTCCAGTTAAGATCACATGAAACACTGTATGAATCCTATATTCTTTACTGAAAGGAGACTAGAGTGGTAAATGTGTGTTATACAAGGTAGAATACCATTGAAATAGAGAAAGAAACACAATCGGCAGCTTTGGAAAGCCTTACACTTCACTGAAATGTAGTACTACACTCTATAACACAGTTGAGAGACAATGTTCCCTACTTGCCTCAGTTCATAACAGTGTGTAGGAAGTTGTTTGATAAAGTGGGCAAAGCTTATACTTGGGCCAGAAGGCAGAATATAGGAAACTACATGAAAACATGAATAATTCAGTGAAAATGACTGTAAACAGATGAGAACTTGTTTAGAACAGCTGAAAGAGAATCTCCAAGTCAGTTCTTAGTGTAGAAAAGGTAGCTAAGATAAGGGAAATCCATAATTCCAGTTAATATCACATGAAACACTGTATGAATCCTATATTCATTACTTAAAGGAGACTAGAGTGGTAAATGTGTGTTATAGAAGGCAGAATACCATTGAAATAGAGAAAGAAACACGTTCGGCAGCTTTGGAAAGCCTTACTCTTCACTGAAATGTAGTACTACACTCTATAACACAGTTGAGAGACAATGTTCCCGAGCTGCCTCAGTTCACAACAGTGTGTAGGAAGTTGTTTGATAAAGTGGGCAAAGCTTATACTTGGACCAGAAGGCAGAGTATGGGAAACTACATGAAAACATGACTAATTCAGTGAAAATGACTGTAAACAGATGAGAACTTGTTTTAGAACAGCTGAAAGAGATTCTCCAAGTCAGTTCTTAGTGTAGAAAAGGTAGCTAAGAACCAGGAAATCTTAATTCCAGTTAAGATCACATGAAACACTGTATGAATCCTATATTCTTTACTGAAAGGAGTCTAGAGTGGTAAATGTGTGTTATACAAGGCAGAATACCATTGAAATAGAGAAAGAAACACATTCGGCAGCTTTAAAAAGCCTTACACTTCACTGAAATGTAGTACTACACTCTATAACACAGTTGAGAGACAATGTTACCTACTTGCCTCAGTTCATAACAGTGTGTAGGAAGTTGTTTGATAAAGTGGGCAAAGCTTATACTTGGGCCAGAAGGCAGAATATAGGAAACTAAATGAAAACATGAATAATTCAGTGAAAATGACTGTAAACAGATGAGAACTTGTTTTAGAACAGCTGAAAGAGATTCTCCAAGTCAGTTCTTAGTGTAGAAAAGGTAGCTAAGATCCGGGAAATCTTAATTCCAGTTAAGATCACATGAAACACTGTATGAATCCTATATTCTTTACTGAAAGGAGACTAGAGTGGTAAATGTGTGTTATACAAGGTAGAATACCATTGAAATAGAGAAAGAAACACAATCGGAAGCTTTGGAAAGCCTTACACTTCACTGAAATGTAGTACTACACTCTAAAACACAGTTGAGAGACAATGTTCCCTACTTGCCTCAGTTCATAACAGTGTGTAGGAAGTTGTTTGATAAAGTGGGCAAAGCTTATACTTGGGCCAGGAGGCAGAATATAGGAAACTACATGAAAACATGAATAATTCAGTGAAAATGACTGTAAACAGATGAGAACTTGTTTAGAACAGCTGAAAGAGAATCTCCAAGTCAGTTCTTAGTGTAGAAAAGGTAGCTAAGATAAGGGAAATCCATAATTCCAGTTAATATCACATGAAACACTGTATGAATCCTATATTCATTACTTAAAGGAGACTAGAGTGGTAAATGTGTGTTATAGAAGGCAGAATACCATTGAAATAGAGAAAGAAACACGTTCAGCAGCTTTGGAAAGCCTTACTCTTCACTGAAATGTAGTACTACACTCTATAACACAGTTGAGAGACAATGTTCCCGAGCTGCCTCAGTTCACAACAGTGTGTAGGAAGTTGTTTGATAAAGTGGGCAAAGCTTATACTTGGGCGAGGAGGCAGAATATAGGAAACTACATGAAAACATGAATAATTCAGTGAAAATGACTGTAAACAGATGAGAACTTGTATAGAACAGCTGAAAGAGATTCTCCAAGTCAGTTCTTAGTGTAGAAAAGGTAGCTAAGAACCGGGAAATCTTAATTCCAGTTAAGATCACATGAAACACTGTATGAATCCTATATTCTTTACTGAAAGGAGACTAGAGTGGTAAATGTGTGTTATACAAGGCAGAATACCATTGAAATAGAGAAAGAAACACGTCCGGCAGTTTTGGAAAGCCTTACACTTCACTGAAATGTAGTACTACACTCTATAACACAGTTGAGAGACAATGTTCCCGAGCTGCCTCAGTTCATAACAGTGTGTAGGAAGTTGTTTGATAAAGTGGGCAAAGCTTATACTTGGACCAGAAGGCAGAATATAGGAAACTACATGAAAACATGAATAATTCAGTGAAAATGACTGTAAACAGATGACAACTTGTTTTAGAACAGCTGAAAGAGATTCTCCAAGTCAGTTCTTAGTGTAGAAAAGGTAGCTAAGATCCGGGAAATCTTAATTCCAGTTAAGATCACATGAAACACTGTATGAATCCTATATTCTTTACTGAAAGGAGACTAGAGTGGTAAATGTGTGTTATACAAGGTAGAATACCATTGAAATAGAGAAAGAAACACAATCGGCAGCTTTGGAAAGCCTTACACTTCACTGAAATGTAGTACTACACTCTATAACACAGTTGAGAGACAATGTTCCCTACTTGCCTCAGTTCATAACAGTGTGTAGGAAGTTGTTTGATAAAGTGGGCAAAGCTTATACTTGGGCCAGAAGGCAGAATATAGGAAACTACATGAAAACATGAATAATTCAGTGAAAATGACTGTAAACAGATGAGAACTTGTTTAGAACAGCTGAAAGAGAATCTCCAAGTCAGTTCTTAGTGTAGAAAAGGTAGCTAAGATAAGGGAAATCCATAATTCCAGTTAATATCACATGAAACACTGTATGAATCCTATATTCATTACTTAAAGGAGACTAGAGTGGTAAATGTGTGTTATAGAAGGCAGAATACCATTGAAATAGAGAAAGAAACACGTTCGGCAGCTTTGGAAAGCCTTACTCTTCACTGAAATGTAGTACTACACTCTATAACACAGTTGAGAGACAATGTTCCCGAGCTGCCTCAGTTCACAACAGTGTGTAGGAAGTTGTTTGATAAAGTGGGCAAAGCTTATACTTGGACCAGAAGGCAGAGTATGGGAAACTACATGAAAACATGACTAATTCAGTGAAAATGACTGTAAACAGATGAGAACTTGTTTAGAACAGCTGAAAGAGATTCTCCAAGTCAGTTCTTAGTGTAGAAAAGGTAGCTAAGATCCGGGAAATCTTAATTCCAGTTAAAATCACAGGAAACACTGTATGAATCCTATATTCTTTACTGAAAGAAGACTAGAGTGGTGAATGGTTGTTATACAAGGCAGAATACCATTGAAATAGAGAAAGAAACACGTTCGGCAGCTTTGGAAAGCCTTACACTTCACTGAAATGTAGTACTACACTCTATAACACAGTTGAGAGACAATGTTCCCCAGCTGCCTCAGTTCATAACAGTGTGTAGGAAGTTGTTTGATAAAGTGGGCAAAGCTTATACTTGGACCAGAAGGCAGAATATAGGAAACTACATGAAAACATGATTAATTCAGTGAAAATGACTGTAAACAGATGAGAACTTGTTTTAGAACAGCTGAAAGAGATTCTCCAAGTCAGTTCTTAGTGTAGAAAAGGTAGCTAAGAACCAGGAAATCTTAATTCCAGTTAAGATCACATGAAACACTGTATGAATCCTATATTCTTTACTGAAAGGAGTCTAGAGTGGTAAATGTGTGTTATACAAGGCAGAATACCATTGAAATAGAGAAAGAAACACATTCGGCAGCTTTAAAAAGCCTTACACTTCACTGAAATGTAGTACTACACTCTATAACACAGTTGAGAGACAATGTTACCTACTTGCCTCAGTTCATAACAGTGTGTAGGAAGTTGTTTGATAAAGTGGGCAAAGCTTATACTTGGGCCAGAAGGCAGAATATAGGAAACTAAATGAAAACATGAATAATTCAGTGAAAATGACTGTAAACAGATGAGAACTTGTTTAGAACAGCTAAAAGAGAATCTCCAAGTAAGTTCTTAGTGTAGAAAAGGTAGCTAAGATAAGGGAAATCCATAATTCCAGTTAAGATCACATGAAACACTGTTTGAAACCTATATTCATTACTTAAAGGAGACTACAGTGGTAAATGTGTGTTATACAAGGCAGAATACCATTGAAATAGAGAAAGAAACACGTTCGGCAGCTTTGGAAAGCCTTACACTTCACTGAAATGTAGTACTACACTCTATAACACAGTTGAGAGACAATGTTCCCGAGCTGCCTCAGTTCATAACAGTGTGTAGGAAGTTGTTTGATAAAGTGGGCAAAGCTTATACTTGGACCAGAAGGCAGAATATAGGAAACTACATGAAAACATGAATAATTCAGTGAAAATGACTGTAAACAGATGAGAACTTGTTTTAGAACAGCTGAAAGAGATTCTCCAAGTCAGTTCTTAGTGTAGAAAAGGTAGCTAAGATCCGGGAAATCTTAATTCCAGTTAAGATCACATGAAACACTGTATGAATCCTATATTCTTTACTGAAAGGAGACTAGAGTGGTAAATGTGTGTTATACAAGGTAGAATACCATTGAAATAGAGAAAGAAACACAATCGGCAGCTTTGGAAAGCCTTACACTTCACTGAAATGTAGTACTACACTCTATAACACAGTTGAGAGACAATGTTCCCTACTTGCCTCAGTTCATAACAGTATGTAGGAACTTGTTTGATAAAGTGGGCAAAGCTTATACTTGGGCCAGGAGGCAGAATATAGGAAACTACATGAAAACATGACTAATTCAGTGAAAATGACTGTAAACAGATGAGAACTTGTTTAGAACAGCTGAAAGAGAATCTCCAAGTCAGTTCTTAGTGTAGAAAAGGTAGCTAAGATAAGGGAAATCCATAATTCCAGTTAAGATCACATGAAACACTGTATGAATCCTATATTCATTACTTAAAGGAGACTAGAGTGGTAAATGTGTGTTATACAAGGCAGAATACCATTGAAATAGAGAAAGAAACACGTTCGGCAGCTTTGGAAAGCCTTACACTTCACTGAAATGTAGTACTACACTCTATAACACAGTTGAGCGACTATGTTCCCGAGCTGCCTCAGTTCATAACAGTGTGTAGGAAGTTGTTTGATAAAGTGGGCAAAGCTTATACTTGGACCAAAGGCAGAATATAGGAAACTACATGAAAACATGATTAATTCAGTGAAAATGACTGTAAACAGATGAGAACTTGTTTTAGAACAGCTGAAAGAGATTCTCCAAGTCAGTTTAGGTGTAGAAAAGGTAGCTAAGATCCGGGAAATCTTAATTCCAGTTAAAATCACATGAAACACTGTATGAATCCTATATTCTTTACTGAAAGGAGACTAGAGTGGTGAATGGTTGTTATACAAGGCAGAATACCATTGAAATAGAGAAAGAAACACGTTCGGCAGCTTTGGAAAGCCTTACACTTCACTGAAATGTAGTACTACACTCTATAACACAGTTGAGAGACAATGTTCCCGAGCTGCCTCAGTTCATAACAGTGTGTAGGAAGTTGTTTGATAAAGTGGGCAAAGCTTATACTTGGACCAGAAGGCAGAATATAGGAAACTACATGAAAACATGACTAATTCAGTGAAAATGACTGTAAACAGATGAGAACTTGTTTAGAACAGCTGAAAGAGAATCTCCAAGTCAGTTCTTAGTGTAGAAAAGGTAGCTAAGATAAGGGAAATCCATAATTCCAGTTAAGATCACATGAAACACTGTATGAATCCTATATTCATTACTTAAAGGAGACTGGAGTGGTAAATGTGTGTTATACAAGGCAGAATACCATTAAAATAGAGAAAGAAACACGTTCGGCAGCTTTGGAAATCCTTACACTTCACTGAAATGTAGTACTACACTGTATAACACAGTTGAGAGACAATGTTCCCTACTTGCCTCAGTTCATAACAGTGTGTAGGAAGTTGTTTGATAAAGTGGGCAAAGCTTATACTTGGGCCAAAAGGCAGAATATAGGAAACTACATGAAAACATGAATAATTCAGTGAAAATGACTGTAAACAGATGAGAACTTGTTTTAGAACAGCTGAAAGAGATTCTCCAAGTCAGTTCTTAGTGTAGAAAAGGTAGCTAAGATCCCGGAAATCTTAATTCCAGTTAAAATCACATGAAACACTGTATGAATCCTATATTCTTTACTGAAAGGAGACTAGAGTGGTAAATGTTTGTTATACAAGGCAGAATACCATTGAAATAGAGAAAGAAACACGTTCGGCAGCTTTGGAAAGCCTTACACTTCACTGAAATGTAGTACTACACTCTATAACACAGTTGAGAGACAATGTTCCCTACTTGCCTCAGTTCATAACAGTGTGTAGGAAGTTGTTTGATAAAGTGGGCAAAGCTTATACTTGGGCCAGGAGGCAGAATATAGGAAACTACATGAAAACATGAATAATTCAGTGAAAATGACTGTAAACAGATGAGAACTTGTTTAGAACAGCTGAAAGAGAATCTCCAAGTCAGTTCTTAGTGTAGAAAAGGTAGCTAAGATAAGGGAAATCCATAATTCCAGTTAATATCACATGAAACACTGTATGAATCCTATATTCATTACTTAAAGGAGACTAGAGTGGTAAATGTGTGTTATAGAAGGCAGAATACCATTGAAATAGAGAAAGAAACACGTTCAGCAGCTTTGGAAAGCCTTACTCTTCACTGAAATGTAGTACTACATTCTATAACACAGTTGAGAGACAATGTTCCCGAGCTGCCTCAGTTCACAACAGTGTGTAGGAAGTTGTTTGATAAAGTGGGCAAAGCTTATACTTGGACCAGAAGGCAGAGTATGGGAAACTACATGAAAACCTGACTAATTCAGTGAAAATGACTGTAAACAGATGAGAACTTGTTTAGAACAGCTGAAAGAGATTCTCCAAGTCAGTTCTTAGTGTAGAAAAGGTAGCTAAGATCCGGGAAATCTTAATTCCAGTTAAAATCACATGAAACACTGTATGAATCCTATATTCTTTACTGAAAGGAGTCTAGAGTGGTAAATGTGTGTTATACAAGGCAGAATACCATTGAAATAGAGAAAGAAACACGTTCGGCAGCTTTAAAAGGCCTTACACTTCACTGAAATGTAGTACTACACTCTATAACACAGTTGAGAGACAATGTTCCCGAGCTGCCTCAGTTCATAACAGTGTGTAGGAAGTTGTTTGATAAAGTGGGCAAAGCTTATACTTGGACCAGAAGGCAGAATATAGGAAACTACATGAAAACATGACTAATTCAGTGAAAATGACTGTAAACAGATGAGAACTTGTTTAGAACAGCTGAAAGAGAATCTCCAAGTCAGTTCTTAGTGTAGAAAAGGTAGCTAAGATAAGGGAAATCCATAATTCCAGTTAAGATCACATGAAACACTGTATGAATCCTATATTCATTACTTAAAGGAGACTGGAGTGGTAAATGTGTGTTATACAAGGCAGAATACCATTAAAATAGAGAAAGAAACACGTTCGGCAGCTTTGGAAATCCTTACACTTCACTGAAATGTAGTACTACACTCTATAACACAGTTGAGAGACAATGTTCCCTACTTGCCTCAGTTCATAACAGTGTGTAGGAAGTTGTTTGATAAAGTGGGCAAAGCTTATACTTGGGCCAAAAGGCAGAATATAGGAAACGACATGAAAACATGAATAATTCATTGAAAATGACTGTAAACAGATGGGAACTTGTTTAGAACAGTTGAAAGAGAATCTCCAAGTCAGTTCTTAGTGTAGAAAAGGTAGCTAAGATAAGGGAAATCCATAATTCCAGTTAAGATCACATGAAACACTGTATGAATCCTATATTCATTACTTAAAGGAGACTGGAGTGGTAAATGTGTGTTATACAAGGCAGAATACCATTGAAATAGAGAAAGAAACACGTTCGGCAGCTTTGGAAAGCCTTACACTTCACTGAAATGTAGTACTACACTCTATAACACAGTTGAGAGACAATGTTCCCGAGCTGCCTCAGTTCATAACAGTGTGTAGGAAGTTGTTTGATAAAGTGGGCAAAGCTTATACTTGGGCCAGAAGGCAGAATATAGGAAACTACATGAAAACATGAATAATTCAGTGAAAATGACTGTAAACAGATGAGAACTTGTTTAGAACAGCTGAAAGAGAATCTCCAAGTCAGTTCTTAGTGTAGAAAAGGTAGCTAAGATAAGGGAAATCCATAATTCCAGTTAATATCACATGAAACACTGTATGAATCCTATATTCATTACTTAAAGGAGACTAGAGTGGTAAATGTGTGTTATAGAAGGCAGAATACCATTGAAATAGAGAAAGAAACACGTTCGGCAGCTTTGGAAAGCCTTACTCTTCACTGAAATGTAGTACTACACTCTATAACACAGTTGAGAGACAATGTTCCCGAGCTGCCTCAGTTCACAACAGTGTGTAGGAAGTTGTTTGATAAAGTGGGCAAAGCTTATACTTGGACCAGAAGGCAGAGTTTGGGAAACTACATGAAAAAATGACTAATTCAGTGAAAATGACTGTAAACAGATGAGAACTTGTTTAGAACAGCTGAAAGAGATTCTCCAAGTCAGTTCTTAGTGTAGAAAAGGTAGCTAAGATCCGGGAAATCTTAATTCCAGTTAAAATCACATGAAACACTGTATGAATCCTATATTCTTTACTGAAAGGAGTCTAGAGTGGTAAATGTGTGTTATACAAGGCAGAATACCATTGAAATAGAGAAAGAAACACGTTCGGCAGCTTTAAAAGGCCTTACACTTCACTGAAATGTAGTACTACACTCTATAACACAGTTGAGAGACAATGTTCCCTACTTGCCTCAGTTCATAACAGTGTGTAGGAAGTTGTTTGATAAAGTGGGCAAAGCTTATACTTGGGCCAGAAGGCAGAATATAGGAAACTACATGAAAACATGAATAATTCAGTGAAAATGACTGTAAACAGATGAGAACTTGTTTTAGAACAGCTGAAAGAGATTCTCCAAGTCAGTTCTTAGTGTAGAAAAGGTAGCTAAGATCCGGGACATCTTAATTCCCGTTAAAATCACATGAAACACTGTATGAATCCTATATTCTTTACTGAAAGGAGACTAGAGTGGTAAATGTGTGTTATACAAGGCAGAATACCATTGAAATAGAGAAAGAAACACGTTCGGCAGCTTTAAAAGGCCTTACACTTCACTGAAATGTAGTACTACACTCTATAACACAGTTGAGAGACAATGTTCCCTACTTGCCTCAGTTCATAACAGTGTGTAGGAAGTTGTTTGATAAAGTGGGCAAAGCTTATACTTGGGCCAGAAGGCAGAATATAGGAAACTACATGAAAACATGAATAATTCAGTGAAAATGACTGTAAACAGATGAGAACTTGTTTTAGAACAGCTGAAAGAGATTCTCCAAGTCAGTTCTTAGTGTAGAAAAGGTAGCTAAGATCCGGGAAATCTTAATTCCCGTTAAAATCACATGAAACACTGTATGAATCCTATATTCTTTACTGAAAGGAGACTAGAGTGGTAAATGTTTGTTATACAAGGCAGAATACCATTGAAATAGAGAAAGAAACACGTTCGGCAGCTTTGGAAAGCCTTACACTTCACTGAAATGTAGTACTACACTCTATAACACAGTTGAGAGACAATGTTCCCTAGCTGCCTCAGTTCATAACAGTGTGTAGGAAGTTGTTTGATAAAGTGGGCAAAGCTTATACTTGGGACAGAAGGCAGAATATAGGAAACTACATGAAAACATGAATAATTCAGTGAAAATGACTGTAAACAGATGAGAACTTGTTTAGAACAGCTGAAAGAGAATCTCCAAGTCAGTTCTTAGTGTAGAAAAGGTAGCTAAGATAAGGGAAATCCATAATTCCAGTTAAGATCACATGAAACACTGTATGAATCCTATATTCATTACTTAAAGGAGACTAGAGTGGTAAATGTGTGTTATACAAGGCAGAATACCATTGAAATAGAGAAAGAAACACGTTCGGCAGCTTTGGAAAGCCTTACACTTCACTCAAATGTAGTACTACACTCTATAACACAGTTGAGCGACTATGTTCCCGAGCTGCCTCAGTTCATAACAGTGTGTAGGAAGTTGTTTGATAAAGTGGGCAAAGCTTATACTTGGACCAGAAGGCAGAATATAGGAAACTACATGAAAACATGATTAATTCAGTGAAAATGACTGTAAACAGATGAGAACTTGTTTTAGAACAGCTGAAAGAGATTCTCCAAGTCAGTTTAGGTGTAGAAAAGGTAGCTAAGATCCGGGAAATCTTAATTCCAGTTAAAATCACATGAAACACTGTATGAATCCTATATTCTTTACTGAAAGGAGACTAGAGTGGTGAATGGTTGTTATACAAGGCAGAATACCATTGAAATAGAGAAAGAAACACGTTCGGCAGCTTTGGAAAGCCTTACACTTCACTGAAATGTAGTACTACACTCTATAACACAGTTGAGAGACAATGTTCCCGAGCTGCCTCAGTTCATAACAGTGTGTAGGAAGTTGTTTGATAAAGTGGGCAAAGCTTATACTTGGACCAGAAGGCAGAATATAGGAAACTACATGAAAACATGACTAATTCAGTGAAAATGACTGTAAACAGATGAGAACTTGTTTAGAACAGCTGAAAGAGAATCTCCAAGTCAGTTCTTAGTGTAGAAAAGGTAGCTAAGATAAGGGAAATCCATAATTCCAGTTAAGATCACATGAAACACTGTATGAATCCTATATTCATTACTTAAAGGAGACTGGAGTGGTAAATGTGTGTTATACAAGGCAGAATACCATTGAAATAGAGAAAGAAACACGTTCGGAAGCTTTGGAAATCCTTACACTTCACTGAAATGTAGTACTACACTCTATAACACAGTTGAGAGACAATGTTCCCTACTTGCCTCACTTCATAACAGTGTGTAGGAAGTTGTTTGATAAAGTGGGCAAAGCTTATACTTGGGCCAAAAGGCAGAATATAGGAAACTACATGAAAACATGAATAATTCAGTGAAAATGACTGTAAACAGATGAGAACTTGTTTTAGAACAGCTGAAAGAGATTCTCCAAGTCAGTTCTTAGTGTAGAAAAGGTAGCTAAGATCCGGGAAATCTTAATTCCAGTTAAGATCACATGAAACACTGTATGAATCCTATATTCTTTACTGAAAGGAGACTAGAGTGGTAAATGTGTGTTATACAAGGTAGAATACCATTGAAATAGAGAAAGAAACACAATCGGCAGCTTTGGAAAGCCTTACACTTCACTGAAATGTAGTACTACACTCTATAACACAGTTGAGAGACAATGTTCCCTACTTGCCTCAGTTCATAACAGTGTGTAGGAAGTTGTTTGATAAAGTGGGCAAAGCTTATACTTGGGCCAGGAGGCAGAATATAGGAAACTACATGAAAACATGACTAATTCAGTGAAAATGACTGTAAACAGATGAGAACTTGTTTAGAACAGCTGAAAGAGAATCTCCAAGTCAGTTCTTAGTGTAGAAAAGGTAGCTAAGATAAGGGAAATCCATAATTCCAGTTAAGATCACATGAAACACTGTATGAATCCTATATTCATTACTTAAAGGAGACTAGAGTGGTAAATGTGTGTTATACAAGGCAGAATACCATTGAAATAGAGAAAGAAACACGTTCGGCAGCTTTGGAAAGCCTTACACTTCACTCAAATGTAGTACTACACTCTATAACACAGTTGAGCGACTATGTTCCCGAGCTGCCTCAGTTCATAACAGTGTGTAGGAAGTTGTTTGATAAAGTGGGCAAAGCTTATACTTGGACCAGAAGGCAGAATATAGGAAACTACATGAAAACATGATTAATTCAGTGAAAATGACTGTAAACAGATGAGAACTTGTTTTAGAACAGCTGAAAGAGATTCTCCAAGTCAGTTTAGGTGTAGAAAAGGTAGCTAAGATCCGGGAAATCTTAATTCCAGTTAAAATCACATGAAACACTGTATGAATCCTATATTCTTTACTGAAAGGAGACTAGAGTGGTGAATGGTTGTTATACAAGGCAGAATACCATTGAAATAGAGAAAGAAACACGTTCGGCAGCTTTGGAAAGCCTTACACTTCACTGAAATGTAGTACTACACTCTATAACACAGTTGAGAGACAATGTTCCCGAGCTGCCTCAGTTCATAACAGTGTGTAGGAAGTTGTTTGATAAAGTGGGCAAAGCTTATACTTGGACCAGAAGGCAGAATATAGGAAACTACATGAAAACATGACTAATTCAGTGAAAATGACTGTAAACAGATGAGAACTTGTTTAGAACAGCTGAAAGAGAATCTCCAAGTCAGTTCTTAGTGTAGAAAAGGTAGCTAAGATAAGGGAAATCCATAATTCCAGTTAAGATCACATGAAACACTGTATGAATCCTATATTCATTACTTAAAGGAGACTGGAGTGGTAAATGTGTGTTATACAAGGCAGAATACCATTAAAATAGAGAAAGAAACACGTTCGGAAGCTTTGGAAATCCTTACACTTCACTGAAATGTAGTACTACACTCTATAACACAGTTGAGAGACAATGTTCCCTACTTGCCTCAGTTCATAACAGTGTGTAGGAAGTTGTTTGATAAAGTGGGCAAAGCTTATACTTGGGCCAAAAGGCAGAATATAGGAAACTACATGAAAACATGAATAATTCAGTGAAAATGACTCTAAACAGATGAGAACTTGTTTTAGAACAGCTGAAAGAGATTCTCCAAGTCAGTTCTTAGTGTAGAAAAGGTAGCTAAGATCCCGGAAATCTTAATTCCAGTTAAAATCACATGAAACACTGTATGAATCCTATATTCTTTACTGAAAGGAGACTAGAGTGGTAAATGTTTGTTATACAAGGCAGAATACCATTGAAATAGAGAAAGAAACACGTTCGGCAGCTTTGGAAAGCCTTACACTTCACTGAAATGTAGTACTACACTCTATAACACAGTTGAGAGACAATGTTCCCTACTTGCCTCACTTCATAACAGTGTGTAGGAAGTTGTTTGATAAAGTGGGCAAAGCTTATACTTGGGCCAAAAGGCAGAATATAGGAAACTACATGAAAACATGAATAATTCAGTGAAAATGACTGTAAACAGATGAGAACTTGTTTTAGAACAGCTGAAAGAGATTCTCCAAGTCAGTTCTTAGTGTAGAAAAGGTAGCTAAGATCCGGGAAATCTTAATTCCAGTTAAGATCACATGAAACACTGTATGAATCCTATATTCTTTACTGAAAGGAGACTAGAGTGGTAAATGTGTGTTATACAAGGTAGAATACCATTGAAATAGAGAAAGAAACACAATCGGCAGCTTTGGAAAGCCTTACACTTCACTGAAATGTAGTACTACACTCTATAACACAGTTGAGAGACAATGTTCCCTACTTGCCTCAGTTCATAACAGTGTGTAGGAAGTTGTTTGATAAAGTGGGCAAAGCTTATACTTGGGCCAGGAGGCAGAATATAGGAAACTACATGAAAACATGACTAATTCAGTGAAAATGACTGTAAACAGATGAGAACTTGTTTAGAACAGCTGAAAGAGAATCTCCAAGTCAGTTCTTAGTGTAGAAAAGGTAGCTAAGATAAGGGAAATCCATAATTCCAGTTAAGATCACATGAAACACTGTATGAATCCTATATTCATTACTTAAAGGAGACTAGAGTGGTAAATGTGTGTTATACAAGGCAGAATACCATTGAAATAGAGAAAGAAACACGTTCGGCAGCTTTGGAAAGCCTTACACTTCACTCAAATGTAGTACTACACTCTATAACACAGTTGAGCGACTATGTTCCCGAGCTGCCTCAGTTCATAACAGTGTGTAGGAAGTTGTTTGATAAAGTGGGCAAAGCTTATACTTGGACCAGAAGGCAGAATATAGGAAACTACATGAAAACATGATTAATTCAGTGAAAATGACTGTAAACAGATGAGAACTTGTTTTAGAACAGCTGAAAGAGATTCTCCAAGTCAGTTTAGGTGTAGAAAAGGTAGCTAAGATCCGGGAAATCTTAATTCCAGTTAAAATCACATGAAACACTGTATGAATCCTATATTCTTTACTGAAAGGAGACTAGAGTGGTGAATGGTTGTTATACAAGGCAGAATACCATTGAAATAGAGAAAGAAACACGTTCGGCAGCTTTGGAAAGCCTTACACTTCACTGAAATGTAGTACTACACTCTATAACACAGTTGAGAGACAATGTTCCCGAGCTGCCTCAGTTCATAACAGTGTGTAGGAAGTTGTTTGATAAAGTGGGCAAAGCTTATACTTGGACCAGAAGGCAGAATATAGGAAACTACATGAAAACATGACTAATTCAGTGAAAATGACTGTAAACAGATGAGAACTTGTTTAGAACAGCTGAAAGAGAATCTCCAAGTCAGTTCTTAGTGTAGAAAAGGTAGCTAAGATAAGGGAAATCCATAATTCCAGTTAAGATCACATGAAACACTGTATGAATCCTATATTCATTACTTAAAGGAGACTGGAGTGGTAAATGTGTGTTATACAAGGCAGAATACCATTAAAATAGAGAAAGAAACACGTTCGGAAGCTTTGGAAATCCTTACACTTCACTGAAATGTAGTACTACACTCTATAACACAGTTGAGAGACAATGTTCCCTACTTGCCTCAGTTCATAACAGTGTGTAGGAAGTTGTTTGATAAAGTGGGCAAAGCTTATACTTGGGCCAAAAGGCAGAATATAGGAAACTACATGAAAACATGAATAATTCAGTGAAAATGACTGTAAACAGATGAGAACTTGTTTTAGAACAGCTGAAAGAGATTCTCCAAGTCAGTTTAGGTGTAGAAAAGGTAGCTAAGATCCGGGAAATCTTAATTCCAGTTAAAATCACATGAAACACTGTATGAATCCTATATTCTTTACTGAAAGGAGACTAGAGTGGTGAATGGTTGTTATACAAGGCAGAATACCATTGAAATAGAGAAAGAAACACGTTCGGCAGCTTTGGAAAGCCTTACACTTCACTGAAATGTAGTACTACACTCTATAACACAGTTGAGAGACAATGTTCCCGAGCTGCCTCAGTTCATAACAGTGTGTAGGAAGTTGTTTGATAAAGTGGGCAAAGCTTATACTTGGACCAGAAGGCAGAATATAGGAAACTACATGAAAACATGACTAATTCAGTGAAAATGACTGTAAACAGATGAGAACTTGTTTAGAACAGCTGAAAGAGAATCTCCAAGTCAGTTCTTAGTGTAGAAAAGGTAGCTAAGATAAGGGAAATCCATAATTCCAGTTAAGATCACATGAAACACTGTATGAATCCTATATTCATTACTTAAAGGAGACTGGAGTGGTAAATGTGTGTTATACAAGGCAGAATACCATTAAAATAGAGAAAGAAACACGTTCGGAAGCTTTGGAAATCCTTACACTTCACTGAAATGTAGTACTACACTCTATAACACAGTTGAGAGACAATGTTCCCTACTTGCCTCAGTTCATAACAGTGTGTAGGAAGTTGTTTGATAAAGTGGGCAAAGCTTATACTTGGGCCAAAAGGCAGAATATAGGAAACTACATGAAAACATGAATAATTCAGTGAAAATGACTGTAAACAGATGAGAACTTGTTTTAGAACAGCTGAAAGAGATTCTCCAAGTCAGTTCTTAGTGTAGAAAAGGTAGCTAAGATCCCGGAAATCTTAATTCCAGTTAAAATCACATGAAACACTGTATGAATCCTATATTCTTTACTGAAAGGAGACTAGAGTGGTAAATGTGTGTTATAGAAGGCAGAATACCATTGAAATAGAGAAAGAAACACGTTCGGCAGCTTTGGAAAGCCTTACTCTTCACTGAAATGTAGTACTACATTCTATAACACAGTTGAGAGACAATGTTCCCGAGCTGCCTCAGTTCACAACAGTGTGTAGGAAGTTGTTTGATAAAGTGGGCAAAGCTTATACTTGGACCAGAAGGCAGAGTATGGGAAACTACATGAAAACCTGACTAATTCAGTGAAAATGACTGTAAACAGATGAGAACTTGTTTAGAACAGCTGAAAGAGATTCTCCAAGTCAGTTCTTAGTGTAGAAAAGGTAGCTAAGATCCGGGAAATCTTAATTCCAGTTAAAATCACATGAAACACTGTATGAATCCTATATTCTTTACTGAAAGGAGTCTAGAGTGGTAAATGTGTGTTATACAAGGCAGAATACCATTGAAATAGAGAAAGAAACACGTTCGGCAGCTTTAAAAGGCCTTACACTTCACTGAAATGTAGTACTACACTCTATAACACAGTTGAGAGACAATGTTCCCGAGCTGCCTCAGTTCATAACAGTGTGTAGGAAGTTGTTTGATAAAGTGGGCAAAGCTTATACTTGGACCAGAAGGCAGAATATAGGAAACTACATGAAAACATGACTAATTCAGTGAAAATGACTGTAAACAGATGAGAACTTGTTTAGAACAGCTGAAAGAGAATCTCCAAGTCAGTTCTTAGTGTAGAAAAGGTAGCTAAGATAAGGGAAATCCATAATTCCAGTTAAGATCACATGAAACACTGTATGAATCCTATATTCATTACTTAAAGGAGACTGGAATGGTAAATGTGTGTTATACAAGGCAGAATACCTTTAAAATAGAGAAAGAAACACGTTCGGCAGCTTTGGAAATCCTTACACTTCACTGAAATGTAGTACTACACTCTATAACACAGTTGAGAGACAATGTTCCCTACTTGCCTCAGTTCATAACAGTGTGTAGGAAGTTGTTTGATAAAGTGGGCAAAGCTTATACTTGGGCCAAAAGGCAGAATATAGGAAACTACATGAAAACATGAATAATTCAGTGAAAATGACTGTAAACAGATGGGAACTTGTTTAGAACAGTTGAAAGAGAATCTCCAAGTCAGTTCTTAGTGTAGAAAAGGTAGCTAAGATAAGGGAAATCCATAATTCCAGTTAAGATCACATGAAACACTGTAGGAATCCTATATTCATTACTTAAAGTAGACTGGAGTGGTAAATGTGTGTTATACAAGGCAGAATACCATTGAAATAGAGAAAGAAACACGTTCGGCAGCTTTGGAAAGCCTTACACTTCACTGAAATGTAGTACTACACTCTATAACACAGTTGAGAGACAATGTTCCCGAGCTGCCTCAGTTCATAACAGTGTGTAGGAAGTTGTTTGATAAAGTGGGCAAAGCTTATACTTGGGCCAGAAGGCAGAATATAGGAAACTACATGAAAACATGAATAATTCAGTGAAAATGACTGTAAACAGATGAGAACTTGTTTAGAACAGCTGAAAGAGAATCTCCAAGTCAGTTCTTAGTGTAGAAAAGGTAGCTAAGATAAGGGAAATCCATAATTCCAGTTAATATCACATGAAACACTGTATGAATCCTATATTCATTACTTAAAGGAGACTAGAGTGGTAAATGTGTGTTATAGAAGGCAGAATACCATTGAAATAGAGAAAGAAACACGTTCGGCAGCTTTGGAAAGCCTTACTCTTCACTGAAATGTAGTACTACACTCTATAACACAGTTGAGAGACAATGTTCCCGAGCTGCCTCAGTTCACAACAGTGTGTAGGAAGTTGTTTGATAAAGTGGGCAAAGCTTATACTTGGACCAGAAGGCAGAGTTTGGGAAACTACATGAAAACATGACTAATTCAGTGAAAATGACTGTAAACAGATGAGAACTTGTTTAGAACAGCTGAAAGAGATTCTCCAAGTCAGTTCTTAGTGTAGAAAAGGTAGCTAAGATCCGGGAAATCTTAATTCCAGTTAAAATCACATGAAACACTGTATGAATCCTATATTCTTTACTGAAAGGAGTCTAGAGTGGTAAATGTGTGTTATACAAGGCAGAATACCATTGAAATAGAGAAAGAAACACGTTCGGCAGCTTTAAAAGGCCTTACACTTCACTGAAATGTAGTACTACACTCTATAACACAGTTGAGAGACAATGTTCCCTACTTGCCTCAGTTCATAACAGTGTGTAGGAAGTTGTTTGATAAAGTGGGCAAAGCTTATACTTGGGCCAGAAGGCAGAATATAGGAAACTACATGAAAACATGAATAATTCAGTGAAAATGACTGTAAACAGATGAGAACTTGTTTTAGAACAGCTGAAAGAGATTCTCCAAGTCAGTTCTTAGTGTAGAAAAGGTAGCTAAGATCCGGGACATCTTAATTCCCGTTAAAATCACATGAAACACTGTATGAATCCTATATTCTTTACTGAAAGGAGACTAGAGTGGTAAATGTGTGTTATACAAGGCAGAATACCATTGAAATAGAGAAAGAAACACGTTCGGCAGCTTTAAAAGGCCTTACACTTCACTGAAATGTAGTACTACACTCTATAACACAGTTGAGAGACAATGTTCCCTACTTGCCTCAGTTCATAACAGTGTGTAGGAAGTTGTTTGATAAAGTGGGCAAAGCTTATACTTGGGCCAAAAGGCAGAATATAGGAAACTACATGAAAACATGAATAATTCAGTGAAAATGACTGTAAACAGATGAGAACTTGTTTTAGAACAGCTGAAAGAGATTCTCCAAGTCAGTTCTTAGTGTAGAAAAGGTAGCTAAGATCCGGGAAATCTTAATTCCAGTTAAGATCACATGAAACACTGTATGAATCCTATATTCTTTACTGAAAGGAGACTAGAGTGGTAAATGTGTGTTATACAAGGTAGAATACCATTGAAATAGAGAAAGAAACACAATCGGCAGCTTTGGAAAGCCTTACACTTCACTGAAATGTAGTACTACACTCTATAACACAGTTGAGAGACAATGTTCCCTACTTGCCTCAGTTCATAACAGTGTGTAGGAAGTTGTTTGATAAAGTGGGCAAAGCTTATACTTGGGCCAGGAGGCAGAATATAGGAAACTACATGAAAACATGACTAATTCAGTGAAAATGACTGTAAACAGATGAGAACTTGTTTAGAACAGCTGAAAGAGAATCTCCAAGTCAGTTCTTAGTGTAGAAAAGGTAGCTAAGATAAGGGAAATCCATAATTCCAGTTAAGATCACATGAAACACTGTATGAATCCTATATTCATTACTTAAAGGAGACTAGAGTGGTAAATGTGTGTTATACAAGGCAGAATACCATTGAAATAGAGAAAGAAACACGTTCGGCAGCTTTGGAAAGCCTTACACTTCACTCAAATGTAGTACTACACTCTATAACACAGTTGAGCGACTATGTTCCCGAGCTGCCTCAGTTCATAACAGTGTGTAGGAAGTTGTTTGATAAAGTGGGCAAAGCTTATACTTGGACCAGAAGGCAGAATATAGGAAACTACATGAAAACATGATTAATTCAGTGAAAATGACTGTAAACAGATGAGAACTTGTTTTAGAACAGCTGAAAGAGATTCTCCAAGTCAGTTTAGGTGTAGAAAAGGTAGCTAAGATCCGGGAAATCTTAATTCCAGTTAAAATCACATGAAACACTGTATGAATCCTATATTCTTTACTGAAAGGAGACTAGAGTGGTGAATGGTTGTTATACAAGGCAGAATACCATTGAAATAGAGAAAGAAACACGTTCGGCAGCTTTGGAAAGCCTTACACTTCACTGAAATGTAGTACTACACTCTATAACACAGTTGAGAGACAATGTTCCCGAGCTGCCTCAGTTCATAACAGTGTGTAGGAAGTTGTTTGATAAAGTGGGCAAAGCTTATACTTGGACCAGAAGGCAGAATATAGGAAACTACATGAAAACATGACTAATTCAGTGAAAATGACTGTAAACAGATGAGAACTTGTTTAGAACAGCTGAAAGAGAATCTCCAAGTCAGTTCTTAGTGTAGAAAAGGTAGCTAAGATAAGGGAAATCCATAATTCCAGTTAAGATCACATGAAACACTGTATGAATCCTATATTCATTACTTAAAGGAGACTGGAGTGGTAAATGTGTGTTATACAAGGCAGAATACCATTAAAATAGAGAAAGAAACACGTTCGGAAGCTTTGGAAATCCTTACACTTCACTGAAATGTAGTACTACACTCTATAACACAGTTGAGAGACAATGTTCCCTACTTGCCTCAGTTCATAACAGTGTGTAGGAAGTTGTTTGATAAAGTGGGCAAAGCTTATACTTGGGCCAAAAGGCAGAATATAGGAAACTACATGAAAACATGAATAATTCAGTGAAAATGACTGTAAACAGATGAGAACTTGTTTTAGAACAGCTGAAAGAGATTCTCCAAGTCAGTTTAGGTGTAGAAAAGGTAGCTAAGATCCGGGAAATCTTAATTCCAGTTAAAATCACATGAAACACTGTATGAATCCTATATTCTTTACTGAAAGGAGACTAGAGTGGTGAATGGTTGTTATACAAGGCAGAATACCATTGAAATAGAGAAAGAAACACGTTCGGCAGCTTTGGAAAGCCTTACACTTCACTGAAATGTAGTACTACACTCTATAACACAGTTGAGAGACAATGTTCCCGAGCTGCCTCAGTTCATAACAGTGTGTAGGAAGTTGTTTGATAAAGTGGGCAAAGCTTATACTTGGACCAGAAGGCAGAATATAGGAAACTACATGAAAACATGACTAATTCAGTGAAAATGACTGTAAACAGATGAGAACTTGTTTAGAACAGCTGAAAGAGAATCTCCAAGTCAGTTCTTAGTGTAGAAAAGGTAGCTAAGATAAGGGAAATCCATAATTCCAGTTAAGATCACATGAAACACTGTATGAATCCTATATTCATTACTTAAAGGAGACTGGAGTGGTAAATGTGTGTTATACAAGGCAGAATACCATTAAAATAGAGAAAGAAACACGTTCGGAAGCTTTGGAAATCCTTACACTTCACTGAAATGTAGTACTACACTCTATAACACAGTTGAGAGACAATGTTCCCTACTTGCCTCAGTTCATAACAGTGTGTAGGAAGTTGTTTGATAAAGTGGGCAAAGCTTATACTTGGGCCAAAAGGCAGAATATAGGAAACTACATGAAAACATGAATAATTCAGTGAAAATGACTGTAAACAGATGAGAACTTGTTTTAGAACAGCTGAAAGAGATTCTCCAAGTCAGTTCTTAGTGTAGAAAAGGTAGCTAAGATCCCGGAAATCTTAATTCCAGTTAAAATCACATGAAACACTGTATGAATCCTATATTCTTTACTGAAAGGAGACTAGAGTGGTAAATGTGTGTTATAGAAGGCAGAATACCATTGAAATAGAGAAAGAAACACGTTCGGCAGCTTTGGAAAGCCTTACTCTTCACTGAAATGTAGTACTACATTCTATAACACAGTTGAGAGACAATGTTCCCGAGCTGCCTCAGTTCACAACAGTGTGTAGGAAGTTGTTTGATAAAGTGGGCAAAGCTTATACTTGGACCAGAAGGCAGAGTATGGGAAACTACATGAAAACCTGACTAATTCAGTGAAAATGACTGTAAACAGATGAGAACTTGTTTAGAACAGCTGAAAGAGATTCTCCAAGTCAGTTCTTAGTGTAGAAAAGGTAGCTAAGATCCGGGAAATCTTAATTCCAGTTAAAATCACATGAAACACTGTATGAATCCTATATTCTTTACTGAAAGGAGTCTAGAGTGGTAAATGTGTGTTATACAAGGCAGAATACCATTGAAATAGAGAAAGAAACACGTTCGGCAGCTTTAAAAGGCCTTACACTTCACTGAAATGTAGTACTACACTCTATAACACAGTTGAGAGACAATGTTCCCGAGCTGCCTCAGTTCATAACAGTGTGTAGGAAGTTGTTTGATAAAGTGGGCAAAGCTTATACTTGGACCAGAAGGCAGAATATAGGAAACTACATGAAAACATGACTAATTCAGTGAAAATGACTGTAAACAGATGAGAACTTGTTTAGAACAGCTGAAAGAGAATCTCCAAGTCAGTTCTTAGTGTAGAAAAGGTAGCTAAGATAAGGGAAATCCATAATTCCAGTTAAGATCACATGAAACACTGTATGAATCCTATATTCATTACTTAAAGGAGACTGGAATGGTAAATGTGTGTTATACAAGGCAGAATACCTTTAAAATAGAGAAAGAAACACGTTCGGCAGCTTTGGAAATCCTTACACTTCACTGAAATGTAGTACTACACTCTATAACACAGTTGAGAGACAATGTTCCCTACTTGCCTCAGTTCATAACAGTGTGTAGGAAGTTGTTTGATAAAGTGGGCAAAGCTTATACTTGGGCCAAAAGGCAGAATATAGGAAACTACATGAAAACATGAATAATTCAGTGAAAATGACTGTAAACAGATGGGAACTTGTTTAGAACAGTTGAAAGAGAATCTCCAAGTCAGTTCTTAGTGTAGAAAAGGTAGCTAAGATAAGGGAAATCCATAATTCCAGTTAAGATCACATGAAACACTGTAGGAATCCTATATTCATTACTTAAAGGAGACTGGAGTGGTAAATGTGTGTTATACAAGGCAGAATACCATTGAAATAGAGAAAGAAACACGTTCGGCAGCTTTGGAAAGCCTTACACTTCACTGAAATGTAGTACTACACTCTATAACACAGTTGAGAGACAATGTTCCCGAGCTGCCTCAGTTCATAACAGTGTGTAGGAAGTTGTTTGATAAAGTGGGCAAAGCTTATACTTGGGCCAGAAGGCAGAATATAGGAAACTACATGAAAACATGAATAATTCAGTGAAAATGACTGTAAACAGATGAGAACTTGTTTAGAACAGCTGAAAGAGAATCTCCAAGTCAGTTCTTAGTGTAGAAAAGGTAGCTAAGATAAGGGAAATCCATAATTCCAGTTAATATCACATGAAACACTGTATGAATCCTATATTCATTACTTAAAGGAGACTAGAGTGGTAAATGTGTGTTATAGAAGGCAGAATACCATTGAAATAGAGAAAGAAACACGTTCGGCAGCTTTGGAAAGCCTTACTCTTCACTGAAATGTAGTACTACACTCTATAACACAGTTGAGAGACAATGTTCCCGAGCTGCCTCAGTTCACAACAGTGTGTAGGAAGTTGTTTGATAAAGTGGGCAAAGCTTATACTTGGACCAGAAGGCAGAGTTTGGGAAACTACATGAAAACATGACTAATTCAGTGAAAATGACTGTAAACAGATGAGAACTTGTTTAGAACAGCTGAAAGAGATTCTCCAAGTCAGTTCTTAGTGTAGAAAAGGTAGCTAAGATCCGGGAAATCTTAATTCCAGTTAAAATCACATGAAACACTGTATGAATCCTATATTCTTTACTGAAAGGAGTCTAGAGTGGTAAATGTGTGTTATACAAGGCAGAATACCATTGAAATAGAGAAAGAAACACGTTCGGCAGCTTTAAAAGGCCTTACACTTCACTGAAATGTAGTACTACACTCTATAACACAGTTGAGAGACAATGTTCCCTACTTGCCTCAGTTCATAACAGTGTGTAGGAAGTTGTTTGATAAAGTGGGCAAAGCTTATACTTGGGCCAGAAGGCAGAATATAGGAAACTACATGAAAACATGAATAATTCAGTGAAAATGACTGTAAACAGATGAGAACTTGTTTTAGAACAGCTGAAAGAGATTCTCCAAGTCAGTTCTTAGTGTAGAAAAGGTAGCTAAGATCCGGGACATCTTAATTCCCGTTAAAATCACATGAAACACTGTATGAATCCTATATTCTTTACTGAAAGGAGACTAGAGTGGTAAATGTGTGTTATACAAGGCAGAATACCATTGAAATAGAGAAAGAAACACGTTCGGCAGCTTTAAAAGGCCTTACACTTCACTGAAATGTAGTACTACACTCTATAACACAGTTGAGAGACAATGTTCCCTACTTGCCTCAGTTCATAACAGTGTGTAGGAAGTTGTTTGATAAAGTGGGCAAAGCTTATACTTGGGCCAGAAGGCAGAATATAGGAAACTACATGAAAACATGAATAATTCAGTGAAAATGACTGTAAACAGATGAGAACTTGTTTTAGAACAGCTGAAAGAGATTCTCCAAGTCAGTTCTTAGTGTAGAAAAGGTAGCTAAGATCCGGGAAATCTTAATTCCCGTTAAAATCACATGAAACACTGTATGAATCCTATATTCTTTACTGAAAGGAGACTAGAGTGGTAAATGTTTGTTATACAAGGCAGAATACCATTGAAATAGAGAAAGAAACACGTTTGGCAGCTTTGGAAAGCCTTACACTTCACTGAAATGTAGTACTACACTCTATAACACAGTTGAGCGACTATGTTCCCGAGCTGCCTCAGTTCATAACAGTGTGTAGGAAGTTGTTTGATAAAGTGGGCAAAGCTTATACTTGGACCAGAAGGCAGAATATAGGAAACTACATGAAAACATGATTAATTCAGTGAAAATGACTGTAAACAGATGAGAACTTGTTTTAGAACAGCTGAAAGAGATTCTCCAAGTCAGTTTAGGTGTAGAAAATGTAGCTAAGATCCGGGAAATCTTAATTCCTGTTAAAATCACATGAAACACTGTATGAATCCTATATTCTTTACTGAAAGGAGACTAGAGTGGTGAATGGTTGTTATACAAGGCAGAATACCATTGAAATAGAGAAAGAAACACGTTCGGCAGCTTTGGAAAGCCTTACACTTCACTGAAATGTAGTACTACACTCTATAACACAGTTGAGAGACAATGTTCCCGAGCTGCCTCAGTTCATAACAGTGTGTAGGAAGTTGTTTGATAAAGTGGGCAAAGCTTATACTTGGACCAGAAGGCAGAATATAGGAAACTACATGAAAACATGACTAATTCAGTGAAAATGACTGTAAACAGATGAGAACTTGTTTAGAACAGCTGAAAGAGAATCTCCAAGTCAGTTCTTAGTGTAGAAAAGGTAGCTAAGATAAGGGAAATCCATAATTCCAGTTAAGATCACATGAAACACTGTATGAATCCTATATTCATTACTTAAAGGAGACTGGAGTGGTAAATGTGTGTTATACAAGGCAGAATACCATTGAAATAGAGAAAGAAACACGTTCGGAAGCTTTGGAAATCCTTACACTTCACTGAAATGTAGTACTACACTCTATAACACAGTTGAGAGACAATGTTCCCTACTTGCCTCAGTTCATAACAGTGTGTAGGAAGTTGTTTGATAAAGTGGGCAAAGCTTATACTTGGGCCAAAAGGCAGAATATAGGAAACTACATGAAAACATGAATAATTCAGTGAAAATGACTGTAAACAGATGAGAACTTGTTTTAGAACAGCTGAAAGAGATTCTCCAAGTCAGTTCTTAGTGTAGAAAAGGTAGCTAAGATCCCGGAAATCTTAATTCCAGTTAAAATCACATGAAACACTGTATGAATCCTATATTCTTTACTGAAAGGAGACTAGAGTGGTAAATGTTTGTTATACAAGGCAGAATACCATTGAAATAGAGAAAGAAACACGTTCGGCAGCTTTGGAAAGCCTTACACTTCACTGAAATGTAGTACTACACTCTATAACACAGTTGAGAGACAATGTTCCCTACTTGCCTCAGTTCATAACAGTGTGTAGGAAGTTGTTTGATAAAGTGGGCAAAGCTTATACTTGGGCCAGGAGGCAGAATATAGGAAACTACATGAAAACATGAATAACTCAGTGAAAATGACTGTAAACAGATGAGAACTTGTTTAGAACAGCTGAAAGAGAATCTCCAAGTCAGTTCTTAGTGTAGAAAAGGTAGCTAAGATAAGGGAAATCCATAATTCCAGTTAATATCACATGAAACACTGTATGAATCCTATATTCATTACTTAAAGGAGACTAGAGTGGTAAATGTGTGTTATAGAAGGCAGAATACCATTGAAATAGAGAAAGAAACACGTTCGGCAGCTTTGGAAAGCCTTACTCTTCACTGAAATGTAGTACTACATTCTATAACACAGTTGAGAGACAATGTTCCCGAGCTGCCTCAGTTCACAACAGTGTGTAGGAAGTTGTTTGATAAAGTGGGCAAAGCTTATACTTGGACCAGAAGGCAGAGTATGGGAAACTACATGAAAACCTGACTAATTCATTGAAAATGACTTTAAACAGATGAGAACTTGTTTAGAACAGCTGAAAGAGATTCTCCAAGTCAGTTCTTAGTGTAGAAAAGGTAGCTAAGATCCGGGAAATCTTAATTCCAGTTAAAATCACATGAAACACTGTATGAATCCTATATTCTTTACTGAAAGGAGTCTAGAGTGGTAAATGTGTGTTATACAAGGCAGAATACCATTGAAATAGAGAAAGAAACACGTTCGGCAGCTTTAAAAGGCCTTACACTTCACTGAAATGTAGTACTACACTCTATGACACAGTTGAGAGACAATGTTCCCGAGCTGCCTCAGTTCATAACAGTGTGTAGGAAGTTGTTTGATAAAGTGGGCAAAGCTTATACTTGGACCAGAAGGCAGAATATAGGAAACTACATGAAAACATGACTAATTCAGTGAAAATGACTGTAAACAGATGAGAACTTGTTTAGAACAGCTGAAAGAGAATCTCCAAGTCAGTTCTTAGTGTAGAAAAGGTAGCTAAGATAAGGGAAATCCATAATTCCAGTTAAGATCACATGAAACACTGTATGAATCCTATATTCATTACTTAAAGGAGACTGGAGTGGTAAATGTGTGTTATACAAGGCAGAATACCATTAAAATTGAGAAAGAAACACGTTCGGCAGCTTTGGAAATCCTTACGCTTCACTGAAATGTAGTACTACACTCTATAACACAGTTGAGAGACAATGTTCCCTACTTGCCTCAGTTCATAACAGTGTGTAGGAAGTTGTTTGATAAAGTGGGCAAAGCTTATACTTGGGCCAAAAGGCAGAATATAGGAAACTACATGAAAACATGAATAATTCAGTGAAAATGACTGTAAACAGATGGGAACTTGTTTAGAACAGTTGAAAGAGAATCTCCAAGTCAGTTCTTAGTGTAGAAAAGGTAGCTAAGATAAGGGAAATCCATAATTCCAGTTAAGATCACATGAAACACTGTATGAATCCTATATTCATTACTTAAAGGAGACTGGAGTGGTAAATGTGTGTTATACAAGGCAGAATACCATTGAAATAGAGAAAGAAACACGTTCGGCAGCTTTGGAAAGCCTTACACTTCACTGAAATGTAGTACTACACTCTATAACACAGTTGAGAGACAATGTTCCCGATCTGCCTCAGTTCATAACAGTGTGTAGGAAGTTGTTTGATAAAGTGGGCAAAGCTTATACTTGGGCCAGAAGGCAGAATATAGGAAACTACATGAAAACATGAATAATTCAGTGAAAATGACTGTAAACAGATGAGAACTTGTTTAGAACAGCTGAAAGAGAATCTCCAAGTCAGTTCTTAGTGTAGAAAAGGTAGCTAAGATAAGGGAAATCCATAATTCCAGTTAATATCACATGAAACACTGTATGAATCCTATATTCATTACTTAAAGGAGACTAGAGTGGTAAATGTGTGTTATAGAAGGCAGAATACCATTGAAATAGAGAAAGAAACACGTTCGGCAGCTTTGGAAAGCCTTACTCTTCACTGAAATGTAGTACTACACTCTATAACACAGTTGAGAGACAATGTTCCCGAGCTGCCTCAGTTCACAACAGTGTGTAGGAAGTTGTTTGATAAAGTGGGCAAAGCTTATACTTGGACCAGAAGGCAGAGTTTGGGAAACTACATGAAAACATGACTAATTCAGTGAAAATGACTGTAAACAGATGAGAACTTGTTTAGAACAGCTGAAAGAGATTCTCCAAGTCAGTTCTTAGTGTAGAAAAGGTAGCTAAGATCCGGGAAATCTTAATTCCAGTTAAAATCACATGAAACACTGTATGAATCCTATATTCTTTACTGAAAGGAGTCTAGAGTGGTAAATGTGTGTTATACAAGGCAGAATACCATTGAAATAGAGAAAGAAACACGTTCGGCAGCTTTAAAAGGCCTTACACTTCACTGAAATGTAGTACTACACTCTATAACACAGTTGAGAGACAATGTTCCCTACTTGCCTCAGTTCATAACAGTGTGTAGGAAGTTGTTTGATAAAGTGGGCAAAGCTTATACTTGGGCCAGAAGGCAGAATATAGGAAACTACATGAAAACATGAATAATTCAGTGAAAATGACTGTAAACAGATGAGAACTTGTTTTAGAACAGCTGAAAGAGATTCTCCAAGTCAGTTCTTAGTGTAGAAAAGGTAGCTAAGATCCGGGACATCTTAATTCCCGTTAAAATCACATGAAACACTGTATGAATCCTATATTCTTTACTGAAAGGAGACTAGAGTGGTAAATGTGTGTTATACAAGGCAGAATACCATTGAAATAGAGAAAGAAACACGTTCGGCAGCTTTAAAAGGCCTTACACTTCACTGAAATGTAGTACTACACTCTATAACACAGTTGAGAGACAATGTTCCCTACTTGCCTCAGTTCATAACAGTGTGTAGGAAGTTGTTTGATAAAGTGGGCAAAGCTTATACTTGGGCCAGAAGGCAGAATATAGGAAACTACATGAAAACATGAATAATTCAGTGAAAATGACTGTAAACAGATGAGAACTTGTTTTAGAACAGCTGAAAGAGATTCTCCAAGTCAGTTCTTAGTGTAGAAAAGGTAGCTAAGATCCGGGAAATCTTAATTCCCGTTAAAATCACATGAAACACTGTATGAATCCTATATTCTTTACTGAAAGGAGACTAGAGTGGTAAATGTTTGTTATACAAGGCAGAATACCATTGAAATAGAGAAAGAAACACGTTCGGCAGCTTTGGAAAGCCTTACACTTCACTGAAATGTAGTACTACACTCTATAACACAGTTGAGAGACAATGTTCCCTAGCTGCCTCAGTTCATAACAGTGTGTAGGAAGTTGTTTGATAAAGTGGGCAAAGCTTATACTTGGGCCAGAAGGCAGAATATAGGAAACTACATGAAAACATGAATAATTCAGTGAAAATGACTGTAAACAGATGAGAACTTGTTTAGAACAGCTGAAAGAGAATCTCCAAGTCAGTTCTTAGTGTAGAAAAGGTAGCTAAGATAAGGGAAATCCATAATTCCAGTTAAGATCACATGAAACACTGTATGAATCCTATATTCATTACTTAAAGGAGACTAGAGTGGTAAATGTGTGTTATACAAGGCAGAATACCATTGAAATAGAGAAAGAAACACGTTCGGCAGCTTTGGAAAGCCTTACACTTCACTGAAATGTAGTACTACACTCTATAACACAGTTGAGCGACTATGTTCCCGAGCTGCCTCAGTTCATAACAGTGTGTAGGAAGTTGTTTGATAAAGTGGGCAAAGCTTATACTTGGACCAGAAGGCAGAATATAGGAAACTACATGAAAACATGATTAATTCAGTGAAAATGACTGTAAACAGATGAGAACTTGTTTTAGAACAGCTGAAAGAGATTCTCCAAGTCAGTTTAGGTGTAGAAAAGGTAGCTAAGATCCGGGAAATCTTAATTCCAGTTAAAATCACATGAAACACTGTATGAATCCTATATTCTTTACTGAAAGGAGACTAGAGTGGTGAATGGTTGTTATACAAGGCAGAATACCATTGAAATAGAGAAAGAAACACATTCGGCAGCTTTGGAAAGCCTTACACTTCACTGAAATGTAGTACTACACTCTATAACACAGTTGAGAGACAATGTTCCCGAGCTGCCTCAGTTCATAACAGTGTGTAGGAAGTTGTTTGATAAAGTGGGCAAAGCTTATACTTGGACCAGAAGGCAGAATATAGGAAACTACATGAAAACATGACTAATTCAGTGAAAATGACTGTAAACAGATGAGAACTTGTTTAGAACAGCTGAAAGAGAATCTCCAAGTCAGTTCTTAGTGTAGAAAAGGTAGCTAAGATAAGGGAAATCCATAATTCCAGTTAAGATCACATGAAACACTGTATGAATCCTATATTCATTACTTAAAGGAGACTGGAGTGGTAAATGTGTGTTACACAAGGCAGAATACCATTAAAATAGAGAAAGAAACACGTTCGGGAGCTTTGGAAATCCTTACACTTCACTGAAATGTAGTACTACACTCTATAACACAGTTGAGAGACAATGTTCCCTACTTGCCTCAGTTCATAACAGTGTGTAGGAAGTTGTTTGATAAAGTGGGCAAAGCTTATACTTGGGCCAAAAGGCAGAATATAGGAAACTACATGAAAACATGAATAATTCAGTGAAAATGACTGTAAACAGATGAGAACTTGTTTAGAACAGTTGAAAGAGAATCTCCAAGTCAGTTCTTAGTGTAGAAAAGGTAGCTAAGATAAGGGAAATCCATAATTCCAGTTAAGATCACATGAAACACTGTATGAATCCTATATTCATTACTTAAATGAGACTGGAGTGGTAAATGTGTGTTATACAAGGCAGAATACCATTGAAATAGAGAAAGAAACACGTTCGGCAGCTTTGGAAAGCCTTACTCTTCACTGAAATGTAGTACTACATTCTATAACACAGTTGAGAGACAATGTTCCCGAGCTGCCTCAGTTCACAACAGTGTGTAGGAAGTTGTTTGATAAAGTGGGCAAAGCTTATACTTGGACCAGAAGGCAGAGTATGGGAAACTACATGAAAACCTGACTAATTCAGTGAAAATGACTGTAAACAGATGAGAACTTGTTTAGAACAGCTGAAAGAGATTCTCCAAGTCAGTTCTTAGTGTAGAAAAGGTAGCTAAGATCCGGGAAATCTTAATTCCAGTTAAAATCACATGAAACACTGTATGAATCCTATATTCTTTACTGAAAGGAGTCTAGAGTGGTAAATGTGTGTTATACAAGGCAGAATACCATTGAAATAGAGAAAGAAACACGTTCGGCAGCTTTAAAAGGCCTTACACTTCACTGAAATGTAGTACTACACTCTATAACACAGTTGAGAGACAATGTTCCCGAGCTGCCTCAGTTCATAACAGTGTGTAGGAAGTTGTTTGATAAAGTGGGCAAAGCTTATACTTGGGCCAGAAGGCAGAATATAGGAAACTACATGAAAACATGAATAATTCAGTGAAAATGACTGTAAACAGATGAGAACTTGTTTTAGAACAGCTGAAAGAGATTCTCCAAGTCAGTTCTTAGTGTAGAAAAGGTAGCTAAGATCCCGGAAATCTTAATTCCAGTTAAAATCACATGAAACACTGTATGAATCCTATATTCTTTACTGAAAGGAGACTAGAGTGGTAAATGTTTGTTATACAAGGCAGAATACCATTGAAATAGAGAAAGAAACACGTTCGGCAGCTTTGGAAAGCCTTACACTTCACTGAAATGTAGTACTACACTCTATAACACAGTTGAGAGACAATGTTCCCTACTTGCCTCAGTTCATAACAGTGTGTAGGAAGTTGTTTGATAAAGTGGGCAAAGCTTATACTTGGGCCAGGAGGCAGAATATAGGAAACTACATGAAAACATGAATAATTCAGTGAAAATGACTGTAAACAGATGAGAACTTGTTTACAACAGCTGAAAGAGAATCTCCAAGTCAGTTCTTAGTGTAGAAAAGGTAGCTAAGATCCGGGAAATCTTAATTCCCGTTAAAATCACATGAAACACTGTATGAATCCTATATTCTTTACTGAAAGGAGACTAGAGTGGTAAATGTTTGTTATACAAGGCAGAATACCATTGAAATAGAGAAAGAAACACGTTCGGCAGCTTTGGAAAGCCTTACACTTCACTGAAATGTAGTACTACACTCTATAACACAGTTGAGAGACAATGTTCCCTAGCTGCCTCAGTTCATAACAGTGTGTAGGAAGTTGTTTGATAAAGTGGGCAAAGCTTATACTTGGGCCAGAAGGCAGAATATAGGAAACTACATGAAAACATGAATAATTCAGTGAAAATGACTGTAAACAGATGAGAACTTGTTTAGAACAGCTGAAAGAGAATCTCCAAGTCAGTTCTTAGTGTAGAAAAGGTAGCTAAGATAAGGGAAATCCATAATTCCAGTTAAGATCACATGAAACACTGTATGAATCCTATATTCATTACTTAAAGGAGACTAGAGTGGTAAATGTGTGTTATACAAGGCAGAATACCATTGAAATAGAGAAAGAAACACGTTCGGCAGCCTTAAAAGGCCTTACACTTCACTGAAATGTAGTACTACACTCTATAACACAGTTGAGAGACAATGTTCCCTACTTGCCTCAGTTCATAACATTGTGTAGGAAGTTGTTTGATAAAGTGGGCAAAGCTTATACTTGGGCCAGAAGGCAGAATATAGGAAACTACATGAAAACATGAATAATTCAGTGAAAATGACTGTAAACAGATGAGAACTTGTTTTAGAACAGCTGAAAGAGATTCTCCAAGTCAGTTCTTAGTGTAGAAAAGGTAGCTAAGATCCGGGAAATCTTAATTCCCGTTAAAATCACATGAAACACTGTATGAATCCTATATTCTTTACTGAAAGGAGACTAGAGTGGTAAATGTTTGTTATACAAGGCAGAATACCATTGAAATAGAGAAAGAAACACGTTCGGCAGCTTTGGAAAGCCTTACACTTCACTGAAATGTAGTACTACACTCTATAGCACAGTTGAGAGACAATGTTCCCTAGCTGCCTCAGTTCATAACAGTGTGTAGGAAGTTGTTTGATAAAGTGGGCAAAGCTTATACTTGGGCCAGAAGGCAGAATATAGGAAACTACATGAAAACATGAATAATTCAGTGAAAATGACTGTAAACAGATGAGAACTTGTTTAGAACAGCTGAAAGAGAATCTCCAAGTCAGTTCTTAGTGTAGAAAAGGTAGCTAAGATAAGGGAAATCCATAATTCCAGTTAAGATCACATGAAACACTGTATGAATCCTATATTCATTACTTAAAGGAGACTAGAGTGGTAAATGTGTGTTATACAAGGCAGAATACCATTGAAATAGAGAAAGAAACACGTTCGGCACCTTTGGAAAGCCTTACACTTCACTGAAATGTAGTACTACACTCTATAACACAGTTGAGCGACTATGTTCCCGAGCTGCCTCAGTTCATAACAGTGTGTAGGAAGTTGTTTGATAAAGTGGGCAAAGCTTATACTTGGACCAGAAGGCAGAATATAGGAAACTACATGAAAACATGATTAATTCAGTGAAAATGACTGTAAACAGATGAGAACTTGTTTTAGAACAGCTGAAAGAGATTCTCCAAGTCAGTTTAGGTGTAGAAAAGGTAGCTAAGATCCGGGAAATCTTAATTCCAGTTAAAATCACATGAAACACTGTATGAATCCTATATTCTTTACTGAAAGGAGACTAGAGTGGTGAATGGTTGTTATACAAGGCAGAATACCATTGAAATAGAGAAAGAAACACGTTCGGCAGCTTTGGAAAGCCTTACACTTCACTGAAATGTAGTACTACACTCTATAACACAGTTGAGAGACAATGTTCCCGAGCTGCCTCAGTTCATAACAGTGTGTAGGAAGTTGTTTGATAAAGTGGGCAAAGCTTATACTTGGACCAGAAGGCAGAATATAGGAAACTACATGAAAACATGACTAATTCAGTGAAAATGACTGTAAACAGATGAGAACTTGTTTAGAACAGCTGAAAGAGAATCTCCAAGTCAGTTCTTAGTGTAGAAAAGGTAGCTAAGATAAGGGAAATCCATAATTCCAGTTAAGATCACATGAAACACTGTATGAATCCTATATTCATTACTTAAAGGAGACTGGAGTGGTAAATGTGTGTTATACAAGGCAGAATACCATTAAAATAGAGAAAGAAACACGTTCGGCAGCTTTGGAAATCCTTACACTTCACTGAAATGTAGTACTACACTCTATAACACAGTTGAGAGACAATGTTCCCTACTTGCCTCAGTTCATAACAGTGTGTAGGAAGTTGTTTGATAAAGTGGGCAAAGCTTATACTTGGGCCAAAAGGCAGAATATAGGAAACTACATGAAAACATGAATAATTCAGTGAAAATGACTGTAAACAGATGAGAACTTGTTTAGAACAGCTGAAAGAGAATCTCCAAGTCAGTTCTTAGTGTAGAAAAGGTAGCTAAGATAAGGGAAATCCATAATTCCAGTTAAGATCACATGAAACACTGTATGAATCCTATACTCATTACTTAAAGGAGACTGGAGTGGTAAATGTGTGTTATACAAGGCAGAATACCATTGAAATAGAGAAAGAAACACGTTCGGCAGCTTTGGAAAGCCTTACACTTCACTGAAATGTAGTACTACACTCTATAACACAGTTGAGAGACAATGTTCCCTAGCTGCCTCAGTTCATAACAGTGTGTAGGAAGTTGTTTGATAAAGTGGGCAAAGCTTATACTTGGGCCAGAAGGCAGAATATAGGAAACTACATGAAAACATGAATAATTCAGTGAAAATGACTGTAAACAGATGAGAACTTGTTTTAGAACAGCTGAAAGAGATTCTCCAAGTCAGTTCTTAGTGTAGAAAAGGTAGCTAAGATCCGGGAAATCTTAATTCCAGTTAAAATCACATGAAACACTGTATGAATCCTATATTCTTTACGGAAAGGAGACTAGAGTGGTAAATGTTTGTTATACAAGGCAGAATACCATTGAAATAGAGAAAGAAACACGTTCGGCAGCTTTGGAAAGCCTTACACTTCACTGAAATGTACTACTACACTCTATAACACAGTTGAGAGACAATGTTCCCTAGCTGCCTCAGTTCATAACAGTGTGTAGGAAGTTGTTTGATAAAGTGGGCAAAGCTTATACTTGGGCCAGAAGGCAGAATAAAGGAAACTACATGAAAACATGAATAATTCAGTGAAAATGACTGTAAACAGATGAGAACTTGTTTAGAACAGCTGAAAGAGAATCTCCAAGTCAGTTCTTAGTGCAGAAAAGGTAGCTAAGATAAGGGAAATCCATAATTCCAGTTAAGATCACATGAAACACTGTATGAATCCTATATTCATTACTTAAAGGAGACTAGAGTGGTAAATGTGTGTTATACAAGGCAGAATACCATTGAAATAGAGAAAGAAACACGTTCGGCAGCTTTGGAAAGCCTTACACTTCACTGAAATGTAGTACTACACTCTATAACACAGTTGAGAGACTATGTTCCCGAGCTGCCTCAGTTCATAACAGTGTGTAGGAAGTTGTTTGATAAAGTGGGAAAAGCTTATACTTGGGCCAGAAGGCAGAATATAGGAAACTACATGAAAACATGAATAATTCAGTGAAAATGACTGTAAACAGATGAGAACTTGTTTTAGAACAGCTGAAAGAGATTCTCCAAGTCAGTTCTTAGTGTAGAAAAGGTAGCTAAGATCCGGGAAATCTTAATTCCAGTTAAAATCACATGAAACACTGTATGAATCCTATATTCTTTACTGAAAGGAGACTAGAGTGGTAAATGTTTGTTATACAAGGCAGAATACCATTGAAATAGAGAAAGAAACACGTTCGGCAGCTTTGGAAAGCCTTACACTTCACTGAAATGTAGTACTACACTCTATAACGCAGTTGAGAGACAATGTTCCCTAGCTGCCTCAGTTCATAACAGTGTGTAGGAAGTTGTTTGATAAAGTGGGCAAAGCTTATACTTGGGCCAAAAGGCAGAATATAGGAAACTACATGAAAACATGAATAATTCAGTGAAAATGACTGTAAACAGATGAGAACTTGTTTAGAACAGCTGAAAGAGAATCTCCAAGTCAGTTCTTAGTGTAGAAAAGGTAGCTAAGATAAGGGAAATCCATAATTCCAGTTAAGATCACATGAAACACTGTATGAATCCTATATTCATTACTTAAAGGAGACTGGAGTGGTAAATGTGTGTTATACAAGGCAGAATACCATTGAAATAGAGAAAGAAACACGTTCGGCAGCTTTGGAAAGCCTTACACTTCACTGAAATGTAGTACTACACTCTATAACACAGTTGAGAGACAATGTTCCCTAGCTGCCTCAGTTCATAACAGTGTGTAGGAAGTTGTTTGATAAAGTGGGCAAAGCTTATACTTGGGCCAGAAGGCAGAATAAAGGAAACTACATGAAAACATGAATAATTCAGTGAAAATGACTGTAAACAGATGAGAACTTGTTTAGAACAGCTGAAATAGAATCTCCAAGTCAGTTCTTAGTGCAGAAAAGGTAGCTAAGATAAGGGAAATCCATAATTCCAGTTAAGATCACATGAAACACTGTATGAATCCTATATTCATTACTTAAAGGAGACTAGAGTGGTAAATGTGTGTTATACAAGGCAGAATACCATTGAAATAGAGAAAGAAACACGTTCGGCAGCTTTGGAAAGCCTTACACTTCACTGAAATGTAGTACTACACTCTATAACACAGTTGAGAGACTATGTTCCCGAGCTGCCTCAGTTCATAACAGTGTGTAGGAAGTTGTTTGATAAAGTGGGCAAAGCTTATACTTGGACCAGAAGGCAGAATATAGGAAACTACATGAAAACATGATTAATTCAGTGAAAATGACTGTAAACAGATGAGAACTTGTTTTAGAACAGCTGAAAGAGATTCTCCAAGTCAGTTCTTAGTGTAGAAAAGGTAGCTAAGATCCGGGAAATCTTAATTCCAGTTAAAATCACATGAAACACTGTATGAATACTATATTCTTTACTGAAAGGAGACTAGAGTGGTGAATGGTTGTTATACAAGGCAGAATACCATTGAAATAGAGAAAGAAACACGTTCGGCAGCTTTGGAAAGCCTTACACTTCACTGAAATGTAGTACTACACTCTATAACACAGTTGAGAGACAATGTTCCCGAGCCGCCTCAGTTCATAACAGTGTGTAGGAAGTTGTTTGATAAAGTGGGCAAAGCTTATACTTGGGCCAGAAGGCAGAATATAGGAAACTACATGAAAACATGAATAATTCAGTGAAAATGACTGTAAACAGATGAGAAATTGTTTTAGAACAGCTGAAAGAGATTCTCCAAGTCAGTTCTTAGTGTAGAAAAGGTAGCTAAGATCCGGGAAATCTTAATTCCAGTTAAAATCACATGAAACACTGTATGAATCCTATATTCTTTACTGAAAGGAGACTAGAGTGGTAAATGTTTGTTATACAAGGCAGAATACCATTGAAATAGAGAAAGAAACACGTTCGGCAGCTTTGGAAAGCCTTACACTTCACTGAAATGTAGTACTACACTCTATAACGCAGTTGAGAGACAATGTTCCCTAGCTGCCTCAGTTCATAACAGTGTGTAGGAAGTTGTTTGATAAAGTGGGCAAAGCTTATACTTGGGCCAGAAGGCAGAATATAGGAAACTACATGAAAACATGAATAATTCAGTGAAAATGACTATAAACAGATGAGAACTTGTTTAGAACAGCTGAAAGAGAATCTCCAAGTCAGTTCTTAGTGCAGAAAAGGTAGCTAAGATAAGGGAAATCCATAATTCCAGTTAAGATCACATGAAACACTGTATGAATCCTATATTCATTACTTAAAAGAGACTAGAGTGGTAAATGTGTGTTATACAAGGCAGAATACCATTGAAATAGAGAAAGAAACACGTTCGGCAGTTTTGGAAAGTCTTACACTTCACTGAAATGTAGTACTACACTCTATAACACAGTTGAGAGACTATGTTCCCGAGCTGCCTCAGTTCATAACAGTGTGTAGGAAGTTGTTTGATAAAGTGGGCAAAGCTTATACTTGGACCAGAAGGCAGAATATAGGAAAATACATGAAAACATGATTAATTCAGTGAAAATGACTGTAAACAGATGAGAACTTGTTTTAGAACAGCTGAAAGAGATTCTCCAAGTCAGTTCTTAGTGTAGAAAAGGTAGCTAAGATCCGGGAAATCTTAATTCCAGTTAAAATCACATGAAACCCTGTATGAATCCTATATTCTTTACTGAAAGGAGACTAGAGTGGTGAATGGTTGTTATACAAGGCAGAATACCATTGAAATAGAGAAAGAAACACGTTCGGCAGCTTTGGAAAGCCTTACACTTCACTGAAATGTACTACTACACTCTATAACACAGTTGAGAGACAATGTTCCCGAGCTGCCTCAGTTCATAACGGTGTGTAGGAAGTTGTTTGATAAAGTGGGCAAAGCTTATACTTGGAGCAGAAGGCAGAATATAGGAAACTACATGAAAACATGATTAATTCAGTGAAAATGACTGTAAACAGATGAGAACTTGTTTAGAACAGCTGAAAGAGATTCTCCAAGTCAGTTCTTAGTGTAGAAAAGGTAGCTAAGATCCGGAAATCCTTAATTGGAGTTAAGATTATATGAAACACTGTATGAATCCTATATTCTTTACTTAAAGGAGACTAGAGTGGTAAATGTGTGTTATACAAGGCAGAATACCATTAAAATGGAGAAAGAAACACGTTCGGCAGTTTTGGAAATCCTTACACGTGACTGAAATGTAGTACTACACTCTATAACACAGTTGAGAGACAATGTTCCCGAGCTGCCTCAGTTCATAACATTGTGTAGGAAGTTGTTTGATAAAGTGGGCAAAGCTTATACTTGGGCCAGAAGGCAGAATATAGGAAACTACATGAAAACATGAATAATTCAGTGAAAATGACTGTAAACAGATGAGAACTTGTTTTAGAACAGCTGAAAGAGATTCTCCAAGTCAGTTCTTAGTGTAGAAAAGGTAGCTAAGATCCGGGAAATCTTAATTCCAGTTAAAATCACATGAAACACTGTATGAATCCTATATTCTTTACTGAAAGGAGACTAGAGTGGTAAATGTTTGTTATACAAGGCAGAATACCATTGAAATAGAGAAAGAAACACGTTCGGCAGCTTTGGAAAGCCTTACACTTCACTGAAATGTAGTACTACACTCTATAACACAGTTGAGAGACAATGTTCCCTACTTGCCTCAGTTCATAACAGTGTGTAGGAAGTTGTTTGATAAAGTGGGCAAAGCTTATACTTGGGCCAGAAGGCAGAATATGGGAAACTACATGAAAACATGAATAATTCAGTGAAAATGACTGTAAACAGATGAGAACTTGTTTAGAACAGCTGAAAGAGAATCTCCAAGTCAGTTCTTAGTGTAGAAAAGGTAGCTAAGATAAGGGAAATAGATAATTCCAGTTAAGATCACATGAAACACTGTATGAATCCTATATTCATTACTTAAAGGAGACTAGAGTGGTAAATGTGTGTTATACAAGGCAGAATACCATTGAAATAGAGAAAGAAACACGTTCCGCAGTTTTGGAAATCCTTACACGTGACTGAAATGTAGTACTACACTCTATAACACAGTTGAGAGACAATGTTCCCGAGCTGCCTCAGTTCATAACATTGTGTAGGAAGTTGTTTGATAAAGTGGGCAAAGCTTATACTTGGGCCAGAAGGCAGAATATAGGAAACTACATGAAAACATGACTAATTCAGTGAAAATGACTGTAAACAGATGAGAACTTGTTTAGAACAGCTGAAAGAGAATCTCCAAGTCAGTTCTTAGTGTAGAAAAGGTAGCTAAGATAAGGGAAATCCATAATTCCAGTTAAGATCACATGAAACACTGTATGAATCCTATATTCATTACTTAAAGGAGACTGGAGTGGTAAATGTGTGTTATACAAGGCAGAATACCATTAAAATAGAGAAAGAAACACGTTCGGCAGCTTTGGAAATCCTTACACTTCACTGAAATGTAGTACTACACTCTATAACACAGTTGAGAGACAATGTTCCCTACTTGCCTCAGTTCATAACAGTGTGTAGGAAGTTGTTTGATAAAGTGGGCAAAGCTTATACTTGGGCCAAAAGGCAGAATATAGGAAACTACATGAAAACATGAATAATTCAGTGAAAATGACTGTAAACAGATGAGAACTTGTTTAGAACAGCTGAAAGAGAATCTCCAAGTCAGTTCTTAGTGTAGAAAAGGTAGCTAAGATAAGGGAAATCCATAATTCCAGTTAAGATCACATGAAACACTGTATGAATCCTATACTCATTACTTAAAGGAGACTGGAGTGGTAAATGTGTGTTATACAAGGCAGAATACCATTGAAATAGAGAAAGAAACACGTTCGGCAGCTTTGGAAAGCCTTACACTTCACTGAAATGTAGTACTACACTCTATAACACAGTTGAGAGACAATGTTCCCTAGCTGCCTCAGTTCATAACAGTGTGTAGGAAGTTGTTTGATAAAGTGGGCAAAGCTTATACTTGGGCCAGAAGGCAGAATATAGGAAACTACATGAAAACATGAATAATTCAGTGAAAATGACTGTAAACAGATGAGAACTTGTTTTAGAACAGCTGAAAGAGATTCTCCAAGTCAGTTCTTAGTGTAGAAAAGGTAGCTAAGATCCGGGAAATCTTAATTCCAGTTAAAATCACATGAAACACTGTATGAATCCTATATTCTTTACGGAAAGGAGACTAGAGTGGTAAATGTTTGTTATACAAGGCAGAATACCATTGAAATAGAGAAAGAAACACGTTCGGCAGCTTTGGAAAGCCTTACACTTCACTGAAATGTACTACTACACTCTATAACACAGTTGAGAGACAATGTTCCCTAGCTGCCTCAGTTCATAACAGTGTGTAGGAAGTTGTTTGATAAAGTGGGCAAAGCTTATACTTGGGCCAGAAGGCAGAATAAAGGAAACTACATGAAAACATGAATAATTCAGTGAAAATGACTGTAAACAGATGAGAACTTGTTTAGAACAGCTGAAAGAGAATCTCCAAGTCAGTTCTTAGTGCAGAAAAGGTAGCTAAGATAAGGGAAATCCATAATTCCAGTTAAGATCACATGAAACACTGTATGAATCCTATATTCATTACTTAAAGGAGACTAGAGTGGTAAATGTGTGTTATACAAGGCAGAATACCATTGAAATAGAGAAAGAAACACGTTCGGCAGCTTTGGAAAGCCTTACACTTCACTGAAATGTAGTACTACACTCTATAACACAGTTGAGAGACTATGTTCCCGAGCTGCCTCAGTTCATAACAGTGTGTAGGAAGTTGTTTGATAAAGTGGGAAAAGCTTATACTTGGGCCAGAAGGCAGAATATAGGAAACTACATGAAAACATGAATAATTCAGTGAAAATGACTGTAAACAGATGAGAACTTGTTTTAGAACAGCTGAAAGAGATTCTCCAAGTCAGTTCTTAGTGTAGAAAAGGTAGCTAAGATCCGGGAAATCTTAATTCCAGTTAAAATCACATGAAACACTGTATGAATCCTATATTCTTTACTGAAAGGAGACTAGAGTGGTAAATGTTTGTTATACAAGGCAGAATACCATTGAAATAGAGAAAGAAACACGTTCGGCAGCTTTGGAAAGCCTTACACTTCACTGAAATGTAGTACTACACTCTATAACGCAGTTGAGAGACAATGTTCCCTAGCTGCCTCAGTTCATAACAGTGTGTAGGAAGTTGTTTGATAAAGTGGGCAAAGCTTATACTTGGGCCAAAAGGCAGAATATAGGAAACTACATGAAAACATGAATAATTCAGTGAAAATGACTGTAAACAGATGAGAACTTGTTTAGAACAGCTGAAAGAGAATCTCCAAGTCAGTTCTTAGTGTAGAAAAGGTAGCTAAGATAAGGGAAATCCATAATTCCAGTTAAGATCACATGAAACACTGTATGAATCCTATATTCATTACTTAAAGGAGACTGGAGTGGTAAATGTGTGTTATACAAGGCAGAATACCATTGAAATAGAGAAAGAAACACGTTCGGCAGCTTTGGAAAGCCTTACACTTCACTGAAATGTAGTACTACACTCTATAACACAGTTGAGAGACAATGTTCCCTAGCTGCCTCAGTTCATAACAGTGTGTAGGAAGTTGTTTGATAAAGTGGGCAAAGCTTATACTTGGGCCAGAAGGCAGAATAAAGGAAACTACATGAAAACATGAATAATTCAGTGAAAATGACTGTAAACAGATGAGAACTTGTTTAGAACAGCTGAAATAGAATCTCCAAGTCAGTTCTTAGTGCAGAAAAGGTAGCTAAGATAAGGGAAATCCATAATTCCAGTTAAGATCACATGAAACACTGTATGAATCCTATATTCATTACTTAAAGGAGACTAGAGTGGTAAATGTGTGTTATACAAGGCAGAATACCATTGAAATAGAGAAAGAAACACGTTCGGCAGCTTTGGAAAGCCTTACACTTCACTGAAATGTAGTACTACACTCTATAACACAGTTGAGAGACTATGTTCCCGAGCTGCCTCAGTTCATAACAGTGTGTAGGAAGTTGTTTGATAAAGTGGGCAAAGCTTATACTTGGGCCAGAAGGCAGAATATAGGAAACTACATGAAAACATGAATAATTCAGTGAAAATGACTGTAAACAGATGAGAACTTGTTTTAGAACAGCTGAAAGAGATTCTCCAAGTCAGTTCTTAGTGTAGAAAAGGTAGCTAAGATCCGGGAAATCTTAATTCCAGTTAAAATCACATGAAACACTGTATGAATCCTATATTCTTTACTTAAAGGAGACTAGAGTGGTAAATGTGTGTTATACAAGGCAGAATACCATAAAAATAGAGAAAGAAACACGTTCGGCAGTTTTGAATATCCTTACACGTGACTGAAATGTAGTACTATACTCTATAACACAGTTGAGAGAAAATGTTCCCGAGCTGCCTCAGTTCATAACAGTGTGTAGGAAATTGTTTGATAAAGTGGTCAAAGCTTATACTTGGACCAGAAGGCAGAATATAGGAAACTACATGAAAACATGAATAATTCAGTGAAAATGACTGTAAACAGATGAGAACTTGTTTTAGAACAGCTGAAAGAGATTCTCCAAGTCAGTTCTCAGTGTAGAAAAGGTAGCTAAGATCCGGGAAATCTTAATTCCAGTTAAGATCACATGAAACTCTGTATGAATCCTATATTCTTTACTTAAAGGAGACTAGAGTGGTAAATGTGTGTTATACAAGGCAGAATACCATTGAAGTAGAGAAAGAAACACATTCGGCAGCTTTGGAAAGCCTTACACTTCACTGAAATGTAGTACTACACTCTATAACACAGTTGAGAGACAATGTTCCCTACTTGCCTCAGTTCATAACAGTGTGTAGGAAGTTGTTTGATAAAGTGGGCAAAGCTTATACTTGGGCCAGAAGGCAGAATATAGGAAACTACATGAAAACATGAATAATTGAGTGAAAATGACTGTGAACAGATGAGAACTTGTTTAGAACAGCTGAAAGAGAATCTCCAAGTCAGTTGTTAGTGTAGAAAAGTTAGCTAAGATAAGGGAAATCCATAATTCCAGTTAAGATCACATGAAACACTGTATGAATCCTATATTCATTACTTAAAGGAGACTAGAGTGGTAAATGTGTGTTATACAAGGCAGTATACCATTGAAATAGAGAAAGAAACACATTCGGCAGCTTTGGAAAGCCTTACACTTCACTGAAATTTAGTACTACACTCTATAACACAGTTGAGAGACAATGTTCCCGAGCTGCCTCAGTTCATAACAGTGTGTAGGAAGTTGTTTGATAAAGTGGGCAAAGCTTATACTTGGACCAGAAGGCAGAATATAGGAAACTACATGAAAACATGATTAATTCAGTGAAAATGACTGTAAACAGATGAGAACTTGTTTAGAACAGCTGAAAGAGATTCTCCAAGTCAGTTCTTAGTGTAGAAAAGGTAGCTAAGATAAGGGAAATCCATAATTCCAGTTAAGATTACATGAAACACTGTATGAATTCTATATTCTTTACTTAAAGGAGACTAGAGTGGTAAATGTGTGTTATACAAGGCAGAATACCATTAAAATAGAGAAAGAAACACGTTCGGCAGCTTTTGAAATCCTTACACTTCACTGAAATGTAGTACTACACTCTATAACACAGTTGAGAGACAATGTTCTCTACTTGCCTCAGTTCATAACAGTGTGTAGGAAGTTGTTTGATAAAGTGGGCAAAGCTTATACTTGGACCAGAAGGCAGAATATAGGAAACTACATGAAAACATGATTAATTCAGTGAAAATGACTGTAAACAGATGAGAACTTGTTTAGAACAGCTGAAAGAGATTCTCCAAGTCAGTTCTTAGTGTAGAAAAGGTAGCTAAGATCCGGAAATCCTTAATTGGAGTTAAGATTATATGAAACACTGTATGAATCCTATATTCTTTACTTAAAGGAGACTAGAGTGGTAAATGTGTGTTATACAAGGCAGAATACCATTAAAATGGAGAAAGAAACACGTTCGGCAGTTTTGGAAATCCTTACACGTGACTGAAATGTAGTACTACACTCTATAACACAGTTGAGAGACAATGTTCCCGAGCTGCCTCAGTTCATAACATTGTGTAGGAAGTTGTTTGATAAAGTGGGCAAAGCTTATACTTGGGCCAGAAGGCAGAATATAGGAAACTACATGAAAACATGAATAATTCAGTGAAAATGACTGTAAACAGATGAGAACTTGTTTTAGAACAGCTGAAAGAGATTCTCCAAGTCAGTTCTTAGTGTAGAAAAGGTAGCTAAGATCCGGGAAATCTTAATTCCAGTTAAAATCACATGAAACACTGTATGAATCCTATATTCTTTACTGAAAGGAGACTAGAGTGGTAAATGTTTGTTATACAAGGCAGAATACCATTGAAATAGAGAAAGAAACACGTTCGGCAGCTTTGGAAAGCCTTACACTTCACTGAAATGTAGTACTACACTCTATAACACAGTTGAGAGACAATGTTCCCTACTTGCCTCAGTTCATAACAGTGTGTAGGAAGTTGTTTGATAAAGTGGGCAAAGCTTATACTTGGGCCAGAAGGCAGAATATGGGAAACTACATGAAAACATGAATAATTCAGTGAAAATGACTGTAAACAGATGAGAACTTGTTTAGAACAGCTGAAAGAGAATCTCCAAGTCAGTTCTTAGTGTAGAAAAGGTAGCTAAGATAAGGGAAATAGATAATTCCAGTTAAGATCACATGAAACACTGTATGAATCCTATATTCATTACTTAAAGGAGACTAGAGTGGTAAATGTGTGTTATACAAGGCAGAATACCATTGAAATAGAGAAAGAAACACGTTCCGCAGTTTTGGAAATCCTTACACGTGACTGAAATGTAGTACTACACTCTATAACACAGTTGAGAGACAATGTTCCCGAGCTGCCTCAGTTCATAACATTGTGTAGGAAGTTGTTTGATAAAGTGGGCAAAGCTTATACTTGGGCCAGAAGGCAGAATATAGGAAACTACATGAAAACATGAATAATTCAGTGAAAATGACTGTAAACAGATGAGAACTTGTTTTAGAACAGCTGAAAGAGATTCTCCAAGTCAGTTCTTAGTGTAGAAAAGGTAGCTAAGATCCGGGAAATCTTAATTCCAGTTAAAATCACATGAAACACTGTATGAATCCTATATTCTTTACTTAAAGGAGACTAGAGTGGTAAATGTGTGTTATACAAGGCAGAATACCATAAAAATAGAGAAAGAAACACGTTCGGCAGTTTTGGATATCCTTACACGTGACTGAAATGTAGTACTATACTCTATAACACAGTTGAGAGAAAATGTTCCCGAGCTGCCTCAGTTCATAACAGTGTGTAGGAAATTGTTTGATAAAGTGGTCAAAGCTTATACTTGGACCAGAAGGCAGAATATAGGAAACTACATGAAAACATGAATAATTCAGTGAAAATGACTGTAAACAGATGAGAACTTGTTTTAGAACAGCTGAAAGAGATTCTCCAAGTCAGTTCTCAGTGTAGAAAAGGTAGCTAAGATCCGGGAAATCTTAATTCCAGTTAAGATCACATGAAACTCTGTATGAATCCTATATTCTTTACTTAAAGGAGACTAGAGTGGTAAATGTGTGTTATACAAGGCAGAATACCATTGAAGTAGAGAAAGAAACACATTCGGCAGCTTTGGAAAGCCTTACACTTCACTGAAATGTAGTACTACACTCTATAACACAGTTGAGAGACAATGTTCCCTACTTGCCTCAGTTCATAACAGTGTGTAGGAAGTTGTTTGATAAAGTGGGCAAAGCTTATACTTGGGCCAGAAGGCAGAATATAGGAAACTACATGAAAACATGAATAATTGAGTGAAAATGACTGTGAACAGATGAGAACTTGTTTAGAACAGCTGAAAGAGAATCTCCAAGTCAGTTGTTAGTGTAGAAAAGTTAGCTAAGATAAGGGAAATCCATAATTCCAGTTAAGATCACATGAAACACTGTATGAATCCTATATTCATTACTTAAAGGAGACTAGAGTGGTAAATGTGTGTTATACAAGGCAGTATACCATTGAAATAGAGAAAGAAACACATTCGGCAGCTTTGGAAAGCCTTACACTTCACTGAAATTTAGTACTACACTCTATAACACAGTTGAGAGACAATGTTCCCGAGCTGCCTCAGTTCATAACAGTGTGTAGGAAGTTGTTTGATAAAGTGGGCAAAGCTTATACTTGGACCAGAAGGCAGAATATAGGAAACTACATGAAAACATGATTAATTCAGTGAAAATGACTGTAAACAGATGAGAACTTGTTTAGAACAGCTGAAAGAGATTCTCCAAGTCAGTTCTTAGTGTAGAAAAGGTAGCTAAGATAAGGGAAATCCATAATTCCAGTTAAGATTACATGAAACACTGTATGAATTCTATATTCTTTACTTAAAGGAGACTAGAGTGGTAAATGTGTGTTATACAAGGCAGAATACCATTAAAATAGAGAAAGAAACACGTTCGGCAGCTTTTGAAATCCTTACACTTCACTGAAATGTAGTACTACACTCTATAACACAGTTGAGAGACAATGTTCTCTACTTGCCTCAGTTCATAACAGTGTGTAGGAAGTTGTTTGATAAAGTGGGCAAAGCTTATACTTGGACCAGAAGGCAGAATATAGGAAACTACATGAAAACATGATTAATTCAGTGAAAATGACTGTAAACAGATGAGAACTTGTTTAGAACAGCTGAAAGAGATTCTCCAAGTCAGTTCTTAGTGTAGAAAAGGTAGCTAAGATCCGGAAATCCTTAATTGGAGTTAAGATTATATGAAACACTGTATGAATCCTATATTCTTTACTTAAAGGAGACTAGAGTGGTAAATGTGTGTTATACAAGGCAGAATACCATTAAAATGGAGAAAGAAACACGTTCGGCAGTTTTGGAAATCCTTACACGTGACTGAAATGTAGTACTACACTCTATAACACAGTTGAGAGACAATGTTCCCGAGCTGCCTCAGTTCATAACATTGTGTAGGAAGTTGTTTGATAAAGTGGGCAAAGCTTATACTTGGGCCAGAAGGCAGAATATAGGAAACTACATGAAAACATGAATAATTCAGTGAAAATGACTGTAAACAGATGAGAACTTGTTTTAGAACAGCTGAAAGAGATTCTCCAAGTCAGTTCTTAGTGTAGAAAAGGTAGCTAAGATCCGGGAAATCTTAATTCCAGTTAAAATCACATGAAACACTGTATGAATCCTATATTCTTTACTGAAAGGAGACTAGAGTGGTAAATGTTTGTTATACAAGGCAGAATACCATTGAAATAGAGAAAGAAACACGTTCGGCAGCTTTGGAAAGCCTTACACTTCACTGAAATGTAGTACTACACTCTATAACACAGTTGAGAGACAATGTTCCCTACTTGCCTCAGTTCATAACAGTGTGTAGGAAGTTGTTTGATAAAGTGGGCAAAGCTTATACTTGGGCCAGAAGGCAGAATATGGGAAACTACATGAAAACATGAATAATTCAGTGAAAATGACTGTAAACAGATGAGAACTTGTTTAGAACAGCTGAAAGAGAATCTCCAAGTCAGTTCTTAGTGTAGAAAAGGTAGCTAAGATAAGGGAAATAGATAATTCCAGTTAAGATCACATGAAACACTGTATGAATCCTATATTCATTACTTAAAGGAGACTAGAGTGGTAAATGTGTGTTATACAAGGCAGAATACCATTGAAATAGAGAAAGAAACACGTTCCGCAGTTTTGGAAATCCTTACACGTGACTGAAATGTAGTACTACACTCTATAACACAGTTGAGAGACAATGTTCCCGAGCTGCCTCAGTTCATAACATTGTGTAGGAAGTTGTTTGATAAAGTGGGCAAAGCTTATACTTGGGCCAGAAGGCAGAATATAGGAAACTACATGAAAACATGAATAATTCAGTGAAAATGACTGTAAACAGATGAGAACTTGTTTTAGAACAGCTGAAAGAGATTCTCCAAGTCAGTTCTTAGTGTAGAAAAGGTAGCTAAGATCCGGGAAATCTTAATTCCAGTTAAAATCACATGAAACACTGTATGAATCCTATATTCTTTACTTAAAGGAGACTAGAGTGGTAAATGTGTGTTATACAAGGCAGAATACCATAAAAATAGAGAAAGAAACACGTTCGGCAGTTTTGGATATCCTTACACGTGACTGAAATGTAGTACTATACTCTATAACACAGTTGAGAGAAAATGTTCCCGAGCTGCCTCAGTTCATAACAGTGTGTAGGAAATTGTTTGATAAAGTGGTCAAAGCTTATACTTGGACCAGAAGGCAGAATATAGGAAACTACATGAAAACATGAATAATTCAGTGAAAATGACTGTAAACAGATGAGAACTTGTTTTAGAACAGCTGAAAGAGATTCTCCAAGTCAGTTCTCAGTGTAGAAAAGGTAGCTAAGATCCGGGAAATCTTAATTCCAGTTAAGATCACATGAAACTCTGTATGAATCCTATATTCTTTACTTAAAGGAGACTAGAGTGGTAAATGTGTGTTATACAAGGCAGAATACCATTGAAGTAGAGAAAGAAACACATTCGGCAGCTTTGGAAAGCCTTACACTTCACTGAAATGTAGTACTACACTCTATAACACAGTTGAGAGACAATGTTCCCTACTTGCCTCAGTTCATAACAGTGTGTAGGAAGTTGTTTGATAAAGTGGGCAAAGCTTATACTTGGGCCAGAAGGCAGAATATAGGAAACTACATGAAAACATGAATAATTGAGTGAAAATGACTGTGAACAGATGAGAACTTGTTTAGAACAGCTGAAAGAGAATCTCCAAGTCAGTTGTTAGTGTAGAAAAGTTAGCTAAGATAAGGGAAATCCATAATTCCAGTTAAGATCACATGAAACACTGTATGAATCCTATATTCATTACTTAAAGGAGACTAGAGTGGTAAATGTGTGTTATACAAGGCAGTATACCATTGAAATAGAGAAAGAAACACATTCGGCAGCTTTGGAAAGCCTTACACTTCACTGAAATTTAGTACTACACTCTATAACACAGTTGAGAGACAATGTTCCCGAGCTGCCTCAGTTCATAACAGTGTGTAGGAAGTTGTTTGATAAAGTGGGCAAAGCTTATACTTGGACCAGAAGGCAGAATATAGGAAACTACATGAAAACATGATTAATTCAGTGAAAATGACTGTAAACAGATGAGAACTTGTTTAGAACAGCTGAAAGAGATTCTCCAAGTCAGTTCTTAGTGTAGAAAAGGTAGCTAAGATAAGGGAAATCCATAATTCCAGTTAAGATTACATGAAACACTGTATGAATTCTATATTCTTTACTTAAAGGAGACTAGAGTGGTAAATGTGTGTTATACAAGGCAGAATACCATTAAAATAGAGAAAGAAACACGTTCGGCAGCTTTTGAAATCCTTACACTTCACTGAAATGTAGTACTACACTCTATAACACAGTTGAGAGACAATGTTCTCTACTTGCCTCAGTTCATAACAGTGTGTAGGAAGTTGTTTGATAAAGTGGGCAAAGCTTATACTTGGACCAGAAGGCAGAATATAGGAAACTACATGAAAACATGATTAATTCAGTGAAAATGACTGTAAACAGATGAGAACTTGTTTAGAACAGCTGAAAGAGATTCTCCAAGTCAGTTCTTAGTGTAGAAAAGGTAGCTAAGATCCGGAAATCCTTAATTGGAGTTAAGATTATATGAAACACTGTATGAATCCTATATTCTTTACTTAAAGGAGACTAGAGTGGTAAATGTGTGTTATACAAGGCAGAATACCATTAAAATGGAGAAAGAAACACGTTCGGCAGTTTTGGAAATCCTTACACGTGACTGAAATGTAGTACTACACTCTATAACACAGTTGAGAGACAATGTTCCCGAGCTGCCTCAGTTCATAACATTGTGTAGGAAGTTGTTTGATAAAGTGGGCAAAGCTTATACTTGGGCCAGAAGGCAGAATATAGGAAACTACATGAAAACATGAATAATTCAGTGAAAATGACTGTAAACAGATGAGAACTTGTTTTAGAACAGCTGAAAGAGATTCTCCAAGTCAGTTCTTAGTGTAGAAAAGGTAGCTAAGATCCGGGAAATCTTAATTCCAGTTAAAATCACATGAAACACTGTATGAATCCTATATTCTTTACTGAAAGGAGACTAGAGTGGTAAATGTTTGTTATACAAGGCAGAATACCATTGAAATAGAGAAAGAAACACGTTCGGCAGCTTTGGAAAGCCTTACACTTCACTGAAATGTAGTACTACACTCTATAACACAGTTGAGAGACAATGTTCCCTACTTGCCTCAGTTCATAACAGTGTGTAGGAAGTTGTTTGATAAAGTGGGCAAAGCTTATACTTGGGCCAGAAGGCAGAATATGGGAAACTACATGAAAACATGAATAATTCAGTGAAAATGACTGTAAACAGATGAGAACTTGTTTAGAACAGCTGAAAGAGAATCTCCAAGTCAGTTCTTAGTGTAGAAAAGGTAGCTAAGATAAGGGAAATAGATAATTCCAGTTAAGATCACATGAAACACTGTATGAATCCTATATTCATTACTTAAAGGAGACTAGAGTGGTAAATGTGTGTTATACAAGGCAGAATACCATTGAAATAGAGAAAGAAACACGTTCCGCAGTTTTGGAAATCCTTACACGTGACTGAAATGTAGTACTACACTCTATAACACAGTTGAGAGACAATGTTCCCGAGCTGCCTCAGTTCATAACATTGTGTAGGAAGTTGTTTGATAAAGTGGGCAAAGCTTATACTTGGGCCAGAAGGCAGAATATAGGAAACTACATGAAAACATGAATAATTCAGTGAAAATGACTGTAAACAGATGAGAACTTGTTTTAGAACAGCTGAAAGAGATTCTCCAAGTCAGTTCTTAGTGTAGAAAAGGTAGCTAAGATCCGGGAAATCTTAATTCCAGTTAAAATCACATGAAACACTGTATGAATCCTATATTCTTTACTTAAAGGAGACTAGAGTGGTAAATGTGTGTTATACAAGGCAGAATACCATAAAAATAGAGAAAGAAACACGTTCGGCAGTTTTGGATATCCTTACACGTGACTGAAATGTAGTACTATACTCTATAACACAGTTGAGAGAAAATGTTCCCGAGCTGCCTCAGTTCATAACAGTGTGTAGGAAATTGTTTGATAAAGTGGTCAAAGCTTATACTTGGACCAGAAGGCAGAATATAGGAAACTACATGAAAACATGAATAATTCAGTGAAAATGACTGTAAACAGATGAGAACTTGTTTTAGAACAGCTGAAAGAGATTCTCCAAGTCAGTTCTCAGTGTAGAAAAGGTAGCTAAGATCCGGGAAATCTTAATTCCAGTTAAGATCACATGAAACTCTGTATGAATCCTATATTCTTTACTTAAAGGAGACTAGAGTGGTAAATGTGTGTTATACAAGGCAGAATACCATTGAAGTAGAGAAAGAAACACATTCGGCAGCTTTGGAAAGCCTTACACTTCACTGAAATGTAGTACTACACTCTATAACACAGTTGAGAGACAATGTTCCCTACTTGCCTCAGTTCATAACAGTGTGTAGGAAGTTGTTTGATAAAGTGGGCAAAGCTTATACTTGGGCCAGAAGGCAGAATATAGGAAACTACATGAAAACATGAATAATTGAGTGAAAATGACTGTGAACAGATGAGAACTTGTTTAGAACAGCTGAAAGAGAATCTCCAAGTCAGTTGTTAGTGTAGAAAAGTTAGCTAAGATAAGGGAAATCCATAATTCCAGTTAAGATCACATGAAACACTGTATTAATCGTATATTCATTACTTAAAGGAGACTAGAGTGGTAAATGTGTGTTATACAAGGCAGTATACCATTGAAATAGAGAAAGAAACACATTCGGCAGCTTTGGAAAGCCTTACACTTCACTGAAATTTAGTACTACACTCTATAACACAGTTGAGAGACAATGTTCCCGAGCTGCCTCAGTTCATAACAGTGTGTAGGAAGTTGTTTGATAAAGTGGGCAAAGCTTATACTTGGACCAGAAGGCAGAATATAGGAAACTACATGAAAACATGAATAATTCATTCAAAATAACTGTAAACAGTTGAGAACTTGTTTAGAACAGCTGAAAGAGAATCTCCAAGTCAGTTCTTAGTGTAGAAAGGGTAGCTAAGATAAGGGAAATCCATAATTCCAGTTAAGATCACATGAAACACTGTATGAATCCTATATTCATTACTTAAAGGAGACTAGAGTGGTAAATATGTGTTATACAAGGCAGAATACCATTAAAATAGAGAAAGAAACACGTTCGGCAGCTTTGGAAAGCCTTACTCTTCACTGAAATGTAGTACTACACTCTATAACACAGTTGAGAGACAATCTTCCCGAGCTGCCTCAGTTCATAACAATGTGTAGGAAGTTGTTTGATAAAGTGGGCAAAGCTTATACTTGGGCCAGAAGGCAGAATATGGGAAACTACATGAAAACATGATTAATTCAGTGAAAATGACTGTAAACAGATGAGAACTTGTTTAGAACAGCTGAAAGAGAATCTCCAAGTCAGTTCTTAGTGTAGAAAAGGTAGCTAAGATAAGGGAAATCCATAATTCCAGTTAAGATCACATGAAACACTGTATGAATCCTATATTCATTACTTAAAGGAGACTAGAGTGGTAAATGTGTGTTATACAAGGCAGAATACCATTGAAATAGAGAAAGAAACACGTTCGGCAGCTTTGGAAAGCCTTACACTTCACTGAAATGTAGTACTACACTCTATAACACAGTTGAGAGACAATGTTCCCGAGCTGCCTCAGTTCATAACAGTGTGTAGGAAGTTGTTTGATAAAGTGGGCAAAGCTTATACTTGGACCAGAGGGCAGAATATAGGAAACTACATGAAAACATGATTAATTCAGTGAAAATGACTGTAAACAGATGAGAACTTCTTTAGAACAGCTGAAAGAGATTCTCCAAGTCAGTTCTTAGTGTAGAAAAGGTAGCTAAGATCCGGGAAATCTTAATTCCAGTGAAGATCACATGAAACTCTGTATGAATCCTATATTCTTTACTTAAAGGAGACTAGAGTGGTAAATGTGTGTTATACAAGGCAGAATACCATTGAAGTAGAGAAAGAAACACGTTCGGCAGCTTTGGAAAGCCTTACACTTCACTGAAATGTAGTACTACACTCTATAACACAGTTGAGAGACAATGTTCCCTACTTGCCTCAGTTCATAACAGTGTGTAGGAAGTTGTTTGATGAAGGGGGCAAAGCTTATACTTGGACCAGAAGGCAGAATATAGGAAACTACATGAAAACATGATTAATTCAGAGAAAATGACTGTAAACAGATGAGAACTTGTTTAGAACAGCTGAAAGAGATTCTCCAAGTCAGTTCTTAGTGTAGAAAAGGTAGCTAAGATCCGGAAATCCTTAATTCGAGTTAAGATTACATGAAACACTGTATGAATCCTATATTCCTTACTTAAAGGAGACTAGAGTGGTAAATGTGTGTTATACAAGGCAGAATACCATAAAAATAGAGAAAGAAACACGTTCGGCAGTTTTGGAAATCCTTACACGTGACTGAAATGTAGTACTATACTCTATAACACAGTTGAGAGACAATGTTCCCGAGCTGCCTCAGTTCATAACAGTGTGTAGGAAATTGTTTGATAAAGTGGTCAAAGCTTATACTTGGACCAGAAGGCAGAATATAGGAAACTACATGAAAACATGAATAATTCAGTGAAAATGACTGTAAACAGATGAGAACTTGTTTTAGAACAGCTGAAAGAGATTCTCCAAGTCAGTTCTTAGTGTAGAAAAGGTAGCTAAGATCCGGGAAATCTTAATTCCAGTTAAGATCACATGAAATACTGTATGAATCCTATATTCTTTACTTAAAGGAGCCTAGAGTGGTAAATGTGTGTTATACAAGGCAGAATACCATTGAAATAGAGAAAGAAACACGTTCGGCAGCTTTGGAAAGCCTTACACTTCACTGAAATGTAGTACTACACTCTATAACACAGTTGAGAGACAATGTTCCCTACTTGCCTCAGTTCATAACGGTGTGTAGGAAGTTGTTTGATAAAGTGGGCAAAGCTTATACTTGGGTCAGAAGGCAGAATATAGGAAACTACATGAAAACATGAATAATTCAGTGAAAATGACTGTAAACAGATGAGAACTTTTTTAGAACAGCTGAAAGAGAATCTCCAAGTCAGTTCTTAGTGTAGAAAAGTTAGCTAAGATAAGGGAAATCCATAATTCCAGTTAAGATCACATGAAACACTGTATGAATCCTATATTCATTACTTAAAGGAGAGTAGAGTGGTAAATGTGTGTTATACAAGGCAGAATACCATTGAAATAGAGAAAGAAACACGTTCGTGAGCTTTGGAAAGCCTTACACTTCACTGAAATGTAGTACTACACTCTATAACACCGTTTAGAGACATTGTTCCCGAGCTGCCTCAGTTCATAACAGTGTGTAGGAAGTTGTTTGATAAAGTGGGCAAAGCTTATACTTGGACCAGAAGGCAGAATATAGGAAACTACATGAAAACATGAATAATTCAGTGAAAATGACTGTAAACAGATGAGAACTTGTTTTAGAACAGCTGAAAGAGATTCTCCAAGTCAGTTCTTAGTGTAGAAAAGGTAGCTAAGATCCGGGAAATCTTAATTCCAGTTAAAATCACATGAAACACTGTATGAATCCTATATTCTTTACAGAAAGGAGACTAGAGTGGTAAATGTTTCTTATACAGGGCAGAATACCATTGAAATAGAGAAAGAAACACGTTCGGCAGCTTTGGAAAGCCTTACACTTCACTGAAATGTAGTACTACACTCTATAACACCGTTTAGAGACATTGTTCCCGAGCTGCCTCAGTTCATAACAGTGTGTAGGAAGTTGTTTGATAAAGTGGGCAAAGCTTATACTTGGACCAGAAGGCAGAATATAGGAAACTACATGAAAACATGAATAATTCAGTGAAAATGACTGTAAACAGATGAGAACTTGTTTTAGAACAGCTGAAAGAGATTCTCCAAGTCAGTTCTTAGTGTAGAAAAGGTAGCTAAGATCCGGGAAATCTTAATTCCAGTTAAAATCACATGAAACACTGTATGAATCCTATATTCTTTACAGAAAGGAGACTAGAGTGATAAATGTTTCTTATACAAGGCAGAATACCATTGAAATAGAGAAAGAAACACGTTCGGCAGCTTTGGAAAGCCTTACACTTCACTGAAATGTAGTACTACACTCTATAACACAGTTTAGAGACATTGTTCCTGAGCTGCCTCAGTTCATAACAGTGTGTAGGAAGTTGTTTGATAAAGTGTGCAAAGCTTATACTTGGACCAGAAGGCAGAATATAGGAAACTACATGAAAACATGATTAATTCAGTGAAAATGACTGTAAACAGATGAGAACTTGTTTAGAACAGCTGAAAGAGATTCTCCAAGTCAGTTCTTAGTGTAGAAAAGGTAGCTAAGATCCAGAAATCCTTAATTCGAGTTAAGATTACATGAAACACTGTATGAATCCTATATTCTTTACTTAAAGGAGACTAGAGTGGTAAATGTGTGTTATACAAGGCAGAATACCATAAAAATAGAGAAAGAAACACGATCGGCAGTTTTGGAAATCCTTACACGTGACTGAAATGTAGTACTATACTCTATAACACAGTTGAGAGAAAATGTTCCCGAGCTGCCTCAGTTCATAACAGTGTGTAGGAAATTGTTTGATAAAGTGGTCAAAGCTTATACTTGGACCAGAAGGCAGAATATAGGAAACTACATGAAAACATGAATAATTCAGTGAAAATGACTGTAAACAGATGAGAACTTCTTTTAGAACAGCTGAAAGAGATTCTCCAAGTCAGTTCTTAGTGTAGAAAAGGTAGCTAAGATCCGGGAAATCTTAATTCCAGTTAAGATCACATGAAACTCTGTATGAATCCTATATTCTTTACTTAAAGGAGACTAGAGTGGTAAATGTGTGTTATACAAGGCAGAATACCATTGAAGTAGAGAAAGAAACACGTTCGGCAGCTTTGGAAAGCCTTACACTTCACTGAAATGTAGTACTACACTCTATAACACAGTTGAGAGACAATGTTCCCGAGCTGCCTCAGTTCATAACAGTGTGTAGGAAGTTGTTTGATAAAGTGGGCAAAGCTTATACTTGGGCCAGAAGGCAGAATATAGGAAACTACATGAAAACATGAATAATTCAGTGAAAATGACTGTAAACAGATGAGAACTTGTTTAGAACAGCTGAAAGAGAATCTCCAAGTCAGTTCTTAGTGTAGAAAAGTTAGCTAAGATAAGGGAAATCCATAATTCCAGTTAAGATCACATGAAACACTGTATGAATCCTATATTCAGTACTTAAAGGAGAGTAGAGTGGTAAATGTGTGTTATACAAGGCAGAATACCATTGAAATAGAGAAAGAAACAGGTTGGGCAGCTTTGGAAAGCCTTACACTTCACTGAAATGTAGTACTACACTCTATAACACCGTTTAGAGACATTGTTCCCGAGCTGCCTCAGTTCATAACAGTGTGTAGGAAGTTGTTTGATAAAGTGGGCAAAGCTTATACTTGGACCAGAAGGCAGAATATAGGAAACTACATGAAAACATGATTAATTCAGTGAAAATGACTTTAAACAGATGAGAACTTGTTTAGAACAGCTGAAAGAGATTCTCCAAGTCAGTTCTTAGTGTAGAAAAGGTAGCTAAGATCCAGAAATCCTTAATTCGAGTTAAGATTACATGAAACACTGTATGAATCCTATATTCTTTACTTAAAGGAGACAAGAGTGGTAAATGTGTTATACAAGGCAGAATACCATAAAAATAGAGAAAGAAACACGTTCGGCAGTTTTGGAAATCCTTACACGTGACTGAAATGTAGTACTATACTCTATAACACAGTTGAGAGAAAATGTTCCTGAGCTGCCTCAGTTCATAACAGTTTGTAGGAAATTGTTTGATAAAGTGGTCAAAGCTTATACTTGGACCAGAAGGCAGAATATAGGAAACTACATGAAAACATGAATAATTCAGTAAAAATGACTGTAAACAGATGAGAACTTGTTTTAGAACAGCTGAAAGAGATTCACCAAGTCAGTTCTTAGTGTAGAAAAGGTAGCTAAGATCCGGGAAATCTAAATTCCAGATAAGATAACATGAAACACTGTATGAATCCTATATTCTTTACTTAAAGGAGCCTAGAGTGGTAAATGTGTGTTATACAAGGCAGAATACCATTGAAATAGAGAAAGAAACACGTTCGGCAGCTTTGGAAAGCCTTACACTTCACTGAAATGTAGTACTACACTCTATAAGACAGTTGAGAGACAATGTTCCCTACTTGCCTCAGTTCATAACAGTGTGTAGGAAGTTGTTTGATAAAGTGGGCAAAGCTTATACTTGGACCAGAAGGCAGAATATAGGAAACTACATGAAAACATGATTAATTCAGAGAAAATGACTGTAAACAGATGAGAACTTGTTTAGAACAGCTGAAAGAGATTCTCCAAGTCAGTTCTTAGTGTAGAAAAGGTAGCTAAGATCCGGAAATCCTTAATTCGAGTTAAGATTACATGAAACACTGTATGAATCCTATATTCCTTACTTAAAGGAGACTAGAGTGGTAAATGTGTGTTATACAAGGCAGAATACCATTGAAATCGAGAAAGAAACACGTTCGGCAGCTTTGGAAAGCCTTAAACTTCACTGAAATGTAGTACTACACTCTATAACACAGTTGAGAGACAATGTTCCCTACTTGCCTCAGTTCATAATGGTGTGTAGGAAGTTGTTTGATAAAGTGGGCAAAGCTTATACTTGGGCCAGAAGGCAGAATATAGGAAACTACATGAAAACATGAATAATTCAGTGAAAATGACTGTAAACAGATGAGAACTTTTTTAGAACAGCTGAAAGAGAATCTCCAAGTCAGTTCTTAGTGTAGAAAAGGAAGCTAAGATAAGGGAAATCCATAATTCCAGTTATGATCACATGAAACACTGTAGGAATCCTATATTCATTACTTAAAGGAGACTAGAGTGGTAAATGTGTGTTATACAAGGCAGAATACCATTGAAATAGAGAAAGAAACACGTTCGGCAGCTTTGGAAAGCCTTACTCTTCACTGAATGTAGTACTACACTCTATAACACAGTTGAGAGACAATGTTCCCTACTTGCCTCAGTTCATAACAGTGTGTAGGAAGTTGTTTGATAAAGTGGGCAAAGCTTATACTTGGGCCAGAAGGCAGAATATAGGAAACTACATGAATACATGAATAATTCAGTGAAAATGACTGTAAATAGATGAAAACTTGTTTTAGAACAGATTAAATAGATTCTCCAAGTCAGTTCTCAGTGTAGAAAAGGTAGCTAAGATAAGGGAAATCCATAATTCGAGTTAAGATTACATGAAACACTGTATGAATCCTATATTCTTTACTTAAAGGAGACTAGAGTGGTAAATGTGTGTTATACAAGGCAGAATACCATAAAAATAGAGAAAGAAACACTTTCGGCAGTTTTGGAAATCCTTACACGTGACTGAAATGTAGTACTATACTCTATAACACAGTTGAGAGACAATGTTCCCGAGCTGCCTCAGTTCATAACAGTGTGTAGGAAATTGTTTGATAAAGTGGTCAAAGCTTATACTTGAACCCGAAGGCAGAATATAGGAAACTACATGAAAACATGAATAATTCAGTGAAAATGACTGTAAACAGATGAGAACTTGTTTTAGAACAGCTGAAAGAGATTCTCCAAGTCAGTTCTTAGTGTAGAAAAGGTAGCTAAGATCCGGGAAATCTTAATTCCAGTTAAGATCACATGAAACACTGTATGAATCCTATATTCTTTACTTAAAGGAGCCTAGAGTGGTAAATGTGTGTTATACAAGGCAGAATACCATTGAAATAGAGAAAGAAACACGTTCAGCAGCTTTGGAAAGCCTTACACTTCACTGAAATGTAGTACTACACTCTATAACACAGTTGAGAGACAATGTTCCCTACTTGCCTCAGTTCATAACAATGTGTAGGAAGTTGTTTGATAAAGTGGGCAAAGCTTATACTTGGGCCAGAAGGCAGAATATAGGAAACTACATGAAAACATAAATAATTCAGTGAAAATGACTGTAAACAGATGAGAACTTGTTTAGAACAGCTGAAAGAGAATCTCCAAGTCAGTTGTTAGTGTAGAAAAGTTAGCTAAGATAAGGGAAATCCATAATTCCAGTTAAGATCACATGAAACACTGTATGAATCCTATATTCATTACTTAAAGGAGACTAGAGTGGTAAATTTGTGTTATACAAGGCAGTATACCATTGAAATAGAGAAAGAAACACATTCGGCAGCTTTGGAAAGCCTTACACTTCACTGAAATTTAGTACTACACTCTATAACACAGTTGAGAGACAATGTTCCCGAGCTGCCTCAGTTCATAACAGTGTGTAGGAAGTTGTTTGATAAAGTGGGCAAAGCTTATACTTGGACCAGAAGGCAGAATATAGGAAACTACATGAAAACATGATTAATTCAGTGAAAATGACTGTAAACAGATGAGAACTTGTTTAGAACAGCTGAAAGAGATTCTCCAAGTCAGTTCTTAGTGTAGAAAAGGTAGCTAAGATCCAGAAATCCTTAATTCGAGTTAAGATTACATGAAACACTGTATGAATCCTATATTCTTTACTTAAAGGAGACTAGAGTGGTAAATGTGTTATACAAGGCAGAATACCATAAAAATAGAGAAAGAAACACGTTCGGCAGTTTTGGAAATCCTTACACGTGACTGAAATGTAGTACTATACTCTATAACACAGTTGAGAGAAAATGTTCCTGAGCTGCCTCAGTTCATAACAGTGTGTAGGAAATTGTTTGATAAAGTGGTCAAAGCTTATACTTGGACCAGAAGGCAGAATATAGGAAACTACATGAAAACATGAATAATTCAGTAAAAATGACTGTAAACAGATGAGAACTTGTTTTAGAACAGCTGAAAGAGATTCACCAAGTCAGTTCTTAGTGTAGAAAAGGTAGCTAAGATCCGGGAAATCTAAATTCCAGTTAAGATAACATGAAACACTGTATGAATCCTATATTCTTTACTTAAAGGAGCCTAGAGTGGTAAATGTGTGTTGTACAAGGCAGATACCATTGAAATAGAGAAAGAAACACGTTCGGCAGCTTTGGAAAGCCTTACACTTCACTGAAATGTAGTACTACACTCTATAAGACAGTTGAGAGACAATGTTCCCTACTTGCCTCAGTTCATAACAGTGTGTAGGAAGTTGTTTGATAAAGTGGGCAAAGCTTATACTTGGACCAGAAGGCAGAATATAGGAAACTACATGAAAACATGATTAATTCAGAGAAAATGACTGTAAACAGATGAGAACTTGTTTAGAACAGCTGAAAGAGAATCTCCAAGTCAGTTCTTAGTGTAGAAAAGGAAGCTAAGATAAGGGAAATCCATAATTCCAGTTAAGATCACATGAAACACTGTAGGAATCCTATATTCATTACTTAAAGGAGACTAGAGTGGTAAATGTGTGTTATACAAGGCAGAATACCATTGAAATAGAGAAAGAAACACGTTCGGCAGCTTTGGAAAGCCTTACTCTTCACTGAAATGTAGTACTACACTCTATAACACAGTTGAGAGACAATGTTCCCTACTTGCCTCAGTTCATAACAGTGTGTAGGAAGTTGTTTGATAAAGTGGGCAAAGCTTATACTTGGGCCAGAAGGCAGAATATAGGAAACTACATGAATACATGAATAATTCAGTGAAAATGACTGTAAATAGATGAGAACTTGTTTTAGAACAGATTAAATAGATTCTCCAAGTCAGTTCTCAGTGTAGAAAAGGTAGCTAAGATAAGGGAAATCCATAATTCCAGTTAAGATTACATGAAACACTGTATGAATCCTATATTCTTTACTTAAAGGAGACTAGAGTGGTAAATGTGTGTTATACAAGGCAGAATACCATAAAAATAGAGAAAGAAACACGTTCGGCAGTTTTGGAAATCCTTACACGTGACTGAAATGTAGTACTATACTCTATAACACAGTTGAGAGACAATGTTCCCGAGATGCCTCAGTTCATAACAGTGTGTAGGAAATTGTTTGATAAAGTGGTCAAAGCTTATACTTGAACCCGAAGGCAGAATATAGGAAACTACATGAAAACATGAATAATTCAGTGAAAATGACTGTAAACAGATGAGAACTTGTTTTAGAACAGCTGAAAGAGATTCTCCAAGTCAGTTCTTAGTGTAGAAAAGGTAGCTAAGATCCGGGAAATCTTAATTCCAGTTAAGATCACATGAAACACTGTATGAATCCTATATTCTTTACTTAAAGGAGCCTAGAGTGGTAAATGTGTGTTATACAAGGCAGAATACCATTGAAATAGAGAAAGAAACACGTTCAGCAGCTTTGGAAAGCCTTACACTTCACTGAAATGTAGTACTACACTCTATAACACAGTTGAGAGACAATGTTCCCTACTTGCCTCAGTTCATAACAGTGTGTAGGAAGTTGTTTGATAAAGTGGGCAAAGCTTATACTTGGGCCAGACGGCAGAATATAGGAAACTACATGAAAACATGAATAATTCAGTGAAAATGACTGTAAACAGATGAGAACTTTTTTAGAACAGCTGAAAGAGAATCTCCAAGTCAGTTCTTAGTGTAGAAAGGGTAGCTAAGATAAGGGAAATCCATAATTCCAGTTAAGATCACATGAAACACTGTAGGAATCCTATATTCATTACTTAAAGGAGACTAGAGTGGTAAATGTGTGTTATACAAGGCAGAATACCATTGAAATAGAGAAAGAAACACGTTCGGCAGCTTTGGAAAGCCTTACTCTTCACTGAAATGTAGTACTACACTCTATAACACAGTTGAGAGACAATGTTCCCGAGCTGCCTCAGTTCATAACAGTGTGTAGGAAGTTGTTTGATAAAGTGGGCAAAGCTTATACTTGGGCCAGAAGGCAGAATATGGGAAACTACATGAAAACATGATTAATTCAGTGAAAATGACTGTAAACAGATGAGAACTTGTTTAGAACAGCTGAAATAGATTCTCCAAGTCAGTTCTTAGTGTAGAAAAGGTAGCTAAGATAAGGGAAATCCATAATTCCAGTTAAGATTACATGAAACACTGTAGGAATTCTATATTCTTTACTTAAAGGAGACTAGAGTGGTAAATGTGTGTTATACAAGGAAGAATACCATTAAAATAGAGAAAGAAACACGTTCGGCAGCTTTGGAAATCCTTACACTTCACTGAAATGTAGTACTACACTCTATAACACAGTTGAGAGACAATGTTCCCGAGCTGCCTCAGTTCATAACAGTGTGTAGGAAATTGTTTGATAAAGTGGTCAAAGCTTATACTTGAACCCGAAGGCAGAATATAGGAAACTACATGAAAACATGAATAATTCAGTGAAAATGACTGTAAACAGATGAGAACTTGTTTTAGAACAGCTGAAAGAGATTCTCCAAGTCAGTTCTTAGTGTAGAAAAGGTAGCTAAGATCCGGGAAATCTTAATTCCAGTTAAGATCACATGAAACACTGTATGAATCCTATATTCTTTACTTAAAGGAGCCTAGAGTGGTAAATGTGTGTTATACAAGGCAGAATACCATTGAAATAGAGAAAGAAACACGTTCAGCAGCTTTGGAAAGCCTTACACTTCACTGAAATGTAGTACTACACTCTATAACACAGTTGAGACACAATGTTCCCTACTTGCCTCAGTTCATAACAATGTGTAGGAAGTTGTTTGATAAAGTGGGCAAAGCTTATACTTGGGCCAGAAGGCAGAATATAGGAAACTACATGAAAACATAAATAATTCAGTGAAAATGACTGTAAACAGATGAGAACTTGTTTAGAACAGCTGAAAGAGAATCTCCAAGTCAGTTGTTAGTGTAGAAAAGTTAGCTAAGATAAGGGAAATCCATAATTCCAGTTAAGATCACATGAAACACTGTATGAATCCTATATTCATTACTTAAAGGAGACTAGAGTGGTAAATTTGTGTTATACAAGGCAGTATACCATTGAAATAGAGAAAGAAACACATTCGGCAGCTTTGGAAAGCCTTACACTTCACTGAAATTTAGTACTACACTCTATAACACAGTTGAGAGACAATGTTCCCGAGCTGCCTCAGTTCATAACAGTGTGTAGGAAGTTGTTTGATAAAGTGGGCAAAGCTTATACTTGGACCAGAAGGCAGAATATAGGAAACTACATGAAAACATGATTAATTCAGTGAAAATGACTGTAAACAGATGAGAACTTGTTTAGAACAGCTGAAAGAGATTCTCCAAGTCAGTTCTTAGTGTAGAAAAGGTAGCTAAGATCCAGAAATCCTTAATTCGAGTTAAGATTACATGAAACACTGTATGAATCCTATATTCTTTACTTAAAGGAGACTAGAGTGGTAAATGTGTTATACAAGGCAGAATACCATAAAAATAGAGAAAGAAACACGTTCGGCAGTTTTGGAAATCCTTACACGTGACTGAAATGTAGTACTATACTCTATAACACAGTTGAGAGAAAATGTTCCTGAGCTGCCTCAGTTCATAACAGTGTGTAGGAAATTGTTTGATAAAGTGGTCAAAGCTTATACTTGGACCAGAAGGCAGAATATAGGAAACTACATGAAAACATGAATAATTCAGTAAAAATGACTGTAAACAGATGAGAACTTGTTTTAGAACAGCTGAAAGAGATTCACCAAGTCAGTTCTTAGTGTAGAAAAGGTAGCTAAGATCCGGGAAATCTAAATTCCAGTTAAGATAACATGAAACACTGTATGAATCCTATATTCTTTACTTAAAGGAGCCTAGAGTGGTAAATGTGTGTTGTACAAGGCAGATACCATTGAAATAGAGAAAGAAACACGTTCGGCAGCTTTGGAAAGCCTTACACTTCACTGAAATGTAGTACTACACTCTATAAGACAGTTGAGAGACAATGTTCCCTACTTGCCTCAGTTCATAACAGTGTGTAGGAAGTTGTTTGATAAAGTGGGCAAAGCTTATACTTGGACCAGAAGGCAGAATATAGGAAACTACATGAAAACATGATTAATTCAGAGAAAATGACTGTAAACAGATGAGAACTTGTTTAGAACAGCTGAAAGAGAATCTCCAAGTCAGTTCTTAGTGTAGAAAAGGAAGCTAAGATAAGGGAAATCCATAATTCCAGTTAAGATCACATGAAACACTGTAGGAATCCTATATTCATTACTTAAAGGAGACTAGAGTGGTAAATGTGTGTTATACAAGGCAGAATACCATTGAAATAGAGAAAGAAACACGTTCGGCAGCTTTGGAAAGCCTTACTCTTCACTGAAATGTAGTACTACACTCTATAACACAGTTGAGAGACAATGTTCCCTACTTGCCTCAGTTCATAACAGTGTGTAGGAAGTTGTTTGATAAAGTGGGCAAAGCTTATACTTGGGCCAGAAGGCAGAATATAGGAAACTACATGAATACATGAATAATTCAGTGAAAATGACTGTAAATAGATGAGAACTTGTTTTAGAACAGATTAAATAGATTCTCCAAGTCAGTTCTCAGTGTAGAAAAGGTAGCTAAGATAAGGGAAATCCATAATTCCAGTTAAGATTACATGAAACACTGTATGAATCCTATATTCTTTACTTAAAGGAGACTAGAGTGGTAAATGTGTGTTATACAAGGCAGAATACCATAAAAATAGAGAAAGAAACACGTTGGGCAGTTTTGGAAATCCTTACACGTGACTGAAATGTAGTACTATACTCTATAACACAGTTGAGAGACAATGTTCCCGAGATGCCTCAGTTCATAACAGTGTGTAGGAAATTGTTTGATAAAGTGGTCAAAGCTTATACTTGAACCCGAAGGTAGAATATAGGAAACTACATGAAAACATGAATAATTCAGTGAAAATGACTGTAAACAGATGAGAACTTGTTTTAGAACAGCTGAAAGAGATTCTCCAAGTCAGTTCTTAGTGTAGAAAAGGTAGCTAAGATCCGGGAAATCTTAATTCCAGTTAAGATCACATGAAACACTGTATGAATCCTATATTCTTTACTTAAAGGAGCCTAGAGTGGTAAATGTGTGTTATACAAGGCAGAATACCATTGAAATAGAGAAAGAAACACGTTCAGCAGCTTTGGAAAGCCTTACACTTCACTGAAATGTAGTACTACACTCTATAACACAGTTGAGAGACAATGTTCCCTACTTGCCTCAGTTCATAACAGTGTGTAGGAAGTTGTTTGATAAAGTGGGCAAAGCTTATACTTGGGCCAGACGGCAGAATATAGGAAACTACATGAAAACATGAATAATTCAGTGAAAATGACTGTAAACAGATGAGAACTTTTTTAGAACAATTGAAAGAGAATCTCCAAGTCAGTTCTTAGTGTAGAAAGGGTAGCTAAGATAAGGGAAATCCATAATTCCAGTTAAGATCACATGAAACACTGTAGGAATCCTATATTCATTACTTAAAGGAGACTAGAGTGGTAAATGTGTGTTATACAAGGCAGAATACCATTGAAATAGAGAAAGAAACACGTTCGGCAGCTTTGGAAAGCCTTACTCTTCACTGAAATGTAGTACTACACTCTATAACACAGTTGAGAGACAATGTTCCCGAGCTGCCTCAGTTCATAACAGTGTGTAGGAAGTTGTTTGATAAAGTGGGCAAAGCTTATACTTGGGCCAGAAGGCAGAATATGGGAAACTACATGAAAACATGATTAATTCAGTGAAAATGACTGTAAACAGATGAGAACTTGTTTAGAACAGCTGAAATAGATTCTCCAAGTCAGTTCTTAGTGTAGAAAAGGTAGCTAAGATAAGGGAAATCCATAATTCCAGTTAAGATTACATGAAACACTGTAGGAATTCTATATTCTTTACTTAAAGGAGACTAGAGTGGTAAATGTGTGTTATACAAGGAAGAATACCATTAAAATAGAGAAAGAAACACGTTCGGCAGCTTTGGAAATCCTTACACTTCACTGAAATGTAGTACTACACTCTATAACACAGTTGAGAGACAATGTTCCCTACTTGCCTCAGTTCATAACAGTGTGTAGAAGTTGTTTGATAAAGTGGGCAAAGCTTATACTTGGGCCAGAAGGCAGAATATAGGAAACTACATGAAAACATGAATAATTCAGTGAAAATGACTGTAAACAGATGAGAACTTGTTTTAGAACAGCTGAAAGAGATTCTCCAAGTCAGTTCTTAGTGTAGAAAAGGTAGCTAAGATCCGGGAAATCTTAATTCCAGTTAAAATCACATGAAACACTGTATGAATCCTATATTCTTTACTGAAAGGAGACTAGAGTGGTAAATGTTTGTTATACAAGGCAGAATACCATTGAAATAGAGAAAGAAACACGTTCGGCAGCTTTGGAAAGCCTTACACTTCACTGAAATGTAGTACTACACTCTATAACACAATTGAGAGACAATGTTCCCTACTTGCCTCAGTTCATAACAGTGTGTAGGAAGTTGTTTGATAAAGTGGGCAAAGCTTATACTTGGGCCAGAAGGCAGAATATAGGAAACTACATGAAAACATGAATAATTGAGTGAAAATGACTGTAAACAGATGAGAACTTGTTTAGAACAGCTGAAAGAGTATCTCCAAGTCAGTTCTTAGTGTAGAAAAGTTAGCTAAGATAAGGGAAATCCATAATTCCAGTTAAGATCACATGAAACACTGTATGAATCCTATATTAATTACTTAAAGGAGAGTAGAGTGGTAAATGTGTGTTATACAAGGCAGAATACCATTGAAATAGAGAAAGAAACACGTTCGGAAGCTTTGGAAATCATTACACTTCACTGAAATGTAGTACTACACTCTATAACACAGTTGAGAGACAATGTTCCCTACTTGCCTCAGTTCATAACAGTGTGTAGAAGTTGTTTGATAAAGTGGGCAAAGCTTATACTTGGACCAGAAGGCAGAATATAGGAAACTACATGAAAACATGAATAATTCAGTGAAAATGACTGTAAACAGATGAGAACTTTTTAAGAACAGCTGAAAGAGAATCTCCAAGTCAGTTCTTAGTGTAGAAAGGGTAGCTAAGATAAGGGAAATCCATAATTCCAGTTAAGATCACATGAAACACTGTATGAATCCTATATTCATTACTTGAAGGAGACTAGAGTGGTAAATGTGTGTTATACAAGGCAGAATACCATTGAAATAGAGAAAGAAACACGTTCGGCAGCTTTGGAAAGCCTTACTCTTCACTGAAATGTAGTACTACACTCTATAACACAGTTGAGAGACAATGTTCCCGAGCTGCCTCAGTTCATAACAGTGTGTAGGAAGTTGTTTGATAAAGTGGGCAAAGCTTATACTTGGGCCAGAAGGCAGAATATGGGAAACTACATGAAAACATGATTAATTCAGTGAAAATGACTGTAAACAGATGAGAACTTGTTTAGAACAGCTGAAATAGATTCTCCAAGTCAGTTCTTAGTGTAGAAAAGGTAGCTAAGATAAGGGAAACCCATAATTCCAGTTAAGATTACATGAAACACTGTAGGAATTCTATATTCTTTACTTAAAGGAGACTAGAGTGGTAAATGTGTGTTATACAAGGAAGAATACCATTAAAATAGAGAAAGAAACACTTTCGGCAGCTTTGGAAATCCTTACACTTCACTGAAATGTAGTACTACACTCTATAACACAGTTGAGAGACAATGTTCCCTACTTGCCTCAGTTCATAACAGTGTGTAGAAGTTGTTTGATAAAGTGGGCAAAGCTTATACTTGGGCCAGAAGGCAGAATATAGGAAACTACATGAAAACATGAATAATTCAGTGAAAATGACTGTAAACAGATGAGAACTTGTTTAGAACAGCTGAAATAGATTCTCCAAGTCAGTTCTTAGTGTAGAAAAGGTAGCTAAGATAAGGGAAATCCATAATTCCAGTTAAGATTACATGAAACACTGTAGGAATTCTATATTCTTTACTTAAAGGAGACTAGAGTGGTAAATGTGTGTTATACAAGGAAGAATACCATTAAAATAGAGAAAGAAACACGTTCGGCAGCTTTGGAAATCCTTACACTTCACTGAAATGTAGTACTACACTCTATAACACAGTTGAGAGACAATGTTCCCTACTTGCCTCAGTTCATAACAGTGTGTAGAAGTTGTTTGATAAAGTGGGCAAAGCTTATACTTGGGCCAGAAGGCAGAATATAGGAAACTACATGAAAACATGAATAATTCAGTGAAAATGACTGTAAACAGATGAGAACTTGTTTTAGAACAGCTGAAAGAGATTCTCCAAGTCAGTTCTTAGTGTAGAAAAGGTAGCTAAGATCCGGGAAATCTTAATTCCAGTTAAAATCACATGAAACACTGTATGAATCCTATATTCTTTACTGAAAGGAGACTAGAGTGGTAAATGTTTGTTATACAAGGCAGAATACCATTGAAATAGAGAAAGAAACACGTTCGGCAGCTTTGGAAAGCCTTACACTTCACTGAAATGTAGTACTACACTCTATAACACAATTGAGAGACAATGTTCCCTACTTGCCTCAGTTCATAACAGTGTGTAGGAAGTTGTTTGATAAAGTGGGCAAAGCTTATACTTGGGCCAGAAGGCAGAATATAGGAAACTACATGAAAACATGAATAATTGAGTGAAAATGACTGTAAACAGATGAGAACTTGTTTAGAACAGCTGAAAGAGAATCTCCAAGTCAGTTCTTAGTGTAGAAAAGTTAGCTAAGATAAGGGAAATCCATAATTCCAGTTAAGATCACATGAAACACTGTATGAATCCTATATTAATTACTTAAAGGAGAGTAGAGTGGTAAATGTGTGTTATACAAGGCAGAATACCATTGAAATAGAGAAAGAAACACGTTCGGCAGCTTTGGAAATCATTACACTTCACTGAAATGTAGTACTACACTCTATAACACAGTTGAGAGACAATGTTCCCTACTTGCCTCAGTTCATAACAGTGTGTAGAAGTTGTTTGATAAAGTTGGCAAAGCTTATACTTGGACCAGAAGGCAGAATATAGGAAACTACATGAAAACATGAATAATTCAGTGAAAATGACTGTAAACAGATGAGAACTTTTTTAGAACAGCTGAAAGAGAATCTCCAAGTCAGTTCTTAGTGTAGAAAGGGTAGCTAAGATAAGGGAAATCCATAATTCCAGTTAAGATCACATGAAACACTGTATGAATCCTATATTCATTACTTGAAGGAGACTAGAGTGGTAAATGTGTGTTATAGAAGGCAGAATACCATTGAAATAGAGAAAGAAACACGTTCGGCAGCTTTGGAAAGCCTTACTCTTCACTGAAATGTAGTACTACACTCTATAACACAGTTGAGAGACAATGTTCCCGAGCTGCCTCAGTTCATAACAGTGTGTAGGAAGTTGTTTGATAAAGTGGGCAAAGCTTATACTTGGGCCAGAAGGCAGAATATGGGAAACTACATGAAAACATGATTAATTCAGTGAAAATGACTGTAAACAGATGAGAACTTGTTTAGAACAGCTGAAATAGATTCTCCAAGTCAGTTCTTAGTGTAGAAAAGGTAGCTAAGATAAGGGAAATCCATAATTCCAGTTAAGATTACATGAAACACTGTAGGAATTCTATATTCTTTACTTAAAGGAGACTAGAGTGGTAAATGTGTGTTATACAAGGAAGAATACCATTCAAATAGAGAAAGAAAGACGTTCAGCAGCTTTGGAAATCCTTACACTTCACTGAAATGTAGTACTACACTCTATAACACAGTTGAGAGACAATGTTCCCTACTTGCCTCAGTTCATAACAGTGTGTAGAAGTTGTTTGATAAAGTGGGCAAAGCTTATACTTGGGCCAGAAGGCAGAATATAGGAAACTACATGAAAACATGAATAATTCAGTGAAAATGACTGTAAACAGATGAGAACTTGTTTTAGAACAGCTGAAAGAGATTCTCCAAGTCAGTTCTTAGTGTAGAAAAGGTAGCTAAGATCCGGGAAATCTTAATTCCAGTTAAAATCACATGAAACACTGTATGAATCCTATATTCTTTACTGAAAGGAGACTAGAGTGGTAAATGTGTGTTATACAAGGCAGAATACCATTGAAATAGAGATAGAAACACCTTCGGCAGCTTTGGAAAGCCTTACACTTCACTGAAATGTAGTACCACACTCTATAACACAATTGAGAGACAATGTTCCCTACTTGCCTCAGTTCATAACAGTGTGTAGGAAGTTGTTTGATAAAGTGGGCAAAGCTTATACTTGGGCCAGAAGGCAGAATATAGGAAACTACATGAAGACATGAATAATTGAGTGAAAATGACTGTAAACAGATGAGAACTTGTTTAGAACAGCTGAAAGAGAATCTCCAAGTCAGTTCTTAGTGTAGAAAAGTTAGCTAATATAAGGGAAATCCATAATTCCAGTTAAGATCACATGAAACACTGTATGAATCCTATATTCATTACTTAAAGGAGAGTAGAGTGGTAAATGTGTGTTATACAAGGCAGAATACCATTGAAGTAGAGAAAGAAACATGTTCGGCAGCTTTGGAAAGCCTTACACTTCACTGAAATGTAGTACTACACTCTATAACACAGTTGAGAGACAATGTTCCGTACTTGCCTCAGTTCATAACAGTGTGTAGGAAGTTGTTTGATAAAGTGGGCAAAGCTTATACTTGGGCCAGAAGGCAGAATATAGGAAACTACATGAAAACATGAATAATTCAGTGAAAATGACTGTAAACAGATGAGAACTTTTTTAGAACAGCTGAAAGAGAATCTCCAAGTCAGTTCTTAGTGTAGAAAGGGTAGCTAAGATAAGGGAAATCCATAATTCCAGTTAAGATCACATGAAACACTGTATGAATCCTATATTCATTACTTGAAGGAGACTAGAGTGGTAAATGTGTGTTATACAAGGCAGAATACCATTGAAATAGAGAAAGAAACACGTTCGGCAGCTTTGGAAAGCCTTACTCTTCACTGAAATGTAGTACTACACTCTATAACACAGTTGAGAGACAATGTTCCCGAGCTGCCTCAGTTCATAACAGTGTGTAGGAAGTTGTTTGATAAAGTGGGCAAAGCTTATACTTGGGCCAGAAGGCAGAATATGGGAAACTACATGAAAACATGATTAATTCAGTGAAAATGACTGTAAACAGATGAGAACTTGTTTAGAACAGCTGAAATAGATTCTCCAAGTCAGTTCTTAGTGTAGAAAAGGTAGCTAAGATAAGGGAAATCCATAATTCCAATTAAGATCACATGAAACACTGTATGAATCCTATATTCATTACTTAAAGGAGAGTAGAGTGGTAAATGTGTGTTATACAAGGCAGAATACCATTGAAATAGAGAAAGAAACACGTTCGGCCGCTTTGGAAATCCTTACACTTCACTGAAATGTAGTACTACACTCTATAACACAGTTGAGAGACAATGTTCCCTACTTGCCTCAGTTCATAACAATGTGTAGAAGTTGTTTGATAAAGTGGGCAAAGCTTATACCTGGACCAGAAGGCAGAATATAGGAAACTACATGAAAACATGAATAATTCAGTGAAAATGACTGTAAACAGATGAGAACTTTTTTAGAACAGCTGAAAGAGAATCTCCAAGTCAGTTCTTAGTGTAGAAAGGGTAGCTAAGATAAGGGAAATCCATATTTCCAGTTAAGATCACATGAAACACTGTATGAATCCTATATTCATTACTTAAAGGAGACTAGAGTGGTAAATGTGTGTTATACAAGGCAGAATACCATTGAAATAGAGAAAGAAACACGTTCGGCAGCTTTGGAAAGCCTTACTCTTCACTGAAATGTAGTACTACACTCTATAACACAGTTGAGAGACAATGTTCCCAAGCTGCCTCAGTTCATAACAGTGTGTAGGAAGTTGTTTGATAAAGTGGGCAAAGCTTATACTTGGGCCAGAAGGCAGAATATGGGAAACTACATGAAAACATGATTAATTCAGTGAAAATGACTGTAAACAGATGAGAACTTGTTTAGAACAGCTGAAATAGATTCTCCAAGTCAGTTCTTAGTGTAGAAAAGGTAGCTAAGATAAGGGAAATCCATAATTCCAGTTAAGATTACATGAAACACTGTAGGAATTCTATATTCTTTACTTAAAGGAGACTAGAGTGGTAAATGTGTGTTATACAAGGAAGAATACCATTAAAATAGAGAAAGAAACACGTTCGGCAGCTTTGGAAATCCTTACACTTCACTGAAATGTAGTACTACACTCTATAACACAGTTGAGAGACAATGTTCCCTACTTGCCTCAGTTCATAACAGTGTGTAGAAGTTGTTTGATAAAGTGGGCAAAGCTTATACTTGGGCTAGAAGGCAGAATATAGGAAACTACATGAAAACATGAATAATTCAGTGAAAATGACTGTAAACAGATGAGAACTTGTTTTAGAACAGCTGAAAGAGATTCCCCAAGTCAGTTCTTAGTGTAGAAAAGGTAGCTAAGATCCGGGAAATCTTAATTCCAGTTAAAATCACATGAAACACTGTATGAATCCTATATTCATTACTTAAAGGAGAGTAGAGTGGTAAATGTGTGTTATACAAGGCAGAATACCATTGAAGTAGAGAAAGAAACATGTTCGGCAGCTTTGGAAAGCCTTACACTTCACTGAAATGTAGTACTACACTCTATAACACAGTTGAGAGACAATGTTCCCTACTTGCCTCAGTTCATAACAGTGTGTAGGAAGTTGTTTGATAAAGTGGGCAAAGCTTATACTTGGGCCAGAAGGCAGAATATAGGAAACTACATGAAAACATGAATAATTCAGTGAAAATGACTGTAAACAGATGAGAACTTTTTTAGAACAGCTGAAAGAGAATCTCCAAGTCAGTTCTTAGTGTAGAAAGGGTAGCTAAGATAAGGGAAATCCATAATTCCAGTTAAGATCACATGAAACACTGTATGAATCCTATATTCATTACTTAAAGGAGACTAGAGTGGTAAATGTGTGTTATACAAGGCAGAATACCATTGAAATAGAGAAAGAAACACGTTCGGCAGCTTTGGAAAGCCTTACTCTTCACTGAAATGTAGTACTACACTCTATAACACAGTTGAGAGACAATGTTCCCGAGCTGCCTCAGTTCATAACAGTGTGTAGGAAGTTGTTTGATAAAGTGGGCAAAGCTTATACTTGGGCCAGAAGGCAGAATATGGGAAACTACATGAAAACATGATTAATTCAGTGAAAATGACTGTAAACAGATGAGAACTTGTTTAGAACAGCTGAAATAGATTCTCCAAGTCAGTTCTTAGTGTAGAAAAGGTAGCTAAGATAAGGGAAATCCATAATTCCAGTTAAGATTACATGAAACACTGTAGGAATTCTATATTCTTTACTTAAAGGAGACTAGAGTGGTAAATGTGTGTTATACAAGGAAGAATACCATTAAAATAGAGAAAGAAACACGTTCGGCAGCTTTGGAAATCCTTACACTTCACTGAAATGTAGTACTACACTCTATAACACAGTTGAGAGACAATGTTCCCTACTTGCCTCAGTTCATAACAGTGTGTAGAAGTTATTTGATAAAGTGGGCAAAGCTTATACTTGGGCCAGAAGGCAGAATATAGGAAACTACATGAAAACATGAATAATTCAGTGAAAATGACTGTAAACAGATGAGAACTTGTTTTAGAACAGCTGAAAGAGATTCTCCAAGTCAGTTCTTAGTGTAGAAAAGGTAGCTAAGATCCGGGAAATCTTAATCCCAGTTAAAATCACATGAAACACTGTATGAATCCTATATTCTTTACTGAAAGGAGACTAGAGTGGTAAATATTTGTTATACAAGGCAGAATACCATTGAAATAGAGAAAGAAACACGTTCGGCAGCTTTGGAAAGCCTTACACTTCACTGAAATGTAGTACTACACTCTATAACACAATTGAGAGACAATGTTCCCTACTTGCCTCAGTTCATAACAGTGTGTAGGAAGTTGTTTGATTAAGTGGGCAAAGCTTATACTTGGGCCAGAAGGCAGAATATAGGAAACTACAAGAAAACATGAATAATTGAGTGAAAATGACTGTAAACAGATGAGAACTTGTTTAGAACAGCTGAAAGAGAATCTCCAAGTCAGTTCTTAGTGTAGAAAAGTTAGCTAAGATAAGGGAAATCCATAATTCCAGTTAAGATCACATGAAACACTGTATGAATCCTATATTCATTACTTAAAGAGAGTAGAGTGGTAAATGTGTGTTATACAAGGCAGAATACCATTGAAATAGAGAAAGAAACAGGTTCGGCAGCTTTGGAAATCCTTACACTTCACTGAAATGTAGTACTACACTCTATAACACAGTTGAGAGACAATGTTCCCTACTTGCCTCAGTTCATAACAGTGTGTAGAAGTTGTTTGATAAAGTGGGCAAAGCTTATACTTGGACCAGAAGGCAGAATATAGGAAACTACATGAAAACATGAATAATTCAGTGAAAATGACTGTAAACAGATGAGAACTTTTTTAGAACAGCTGAAAGAGAATCTCCAAGTCAGTTCTTAGTGTAGAAAGGGTAGCTAAGATAAGGGAAATCCATAATTCCAGTTAAGATCACATGAAACACTGTATGAATCCTATATTCATTACTTAAAGGAGACTAGAGTGGTAAATGTGTGTTATACAAGGCAGTATAACATTGAAATAGAGAAAGAAACACGTTCGGCAGCTTTGGAAAGCCTTACTCTTCACTGAAATGTAGTACTACACTCTATAACACAGTTGAGAGACAATGTTCCCAAGCTGCCTCAGTTCATAACAGTGTGTAGGAAGTTGTTTGATAAAGTGGGCAAAGCTTATACTTGGGCCAGAAGGCAGAATATGGGAAACTACATGAAAACATGATTAATTCAGTGAAAATGACTGTAAACAGATGAGAACTTGTTTAGAACAGCTGAAATAGATTCTCCAAGTCAGTTCTTAGTGTAGAAAAGGTAGCTAAGATAAGGGAAATCCATAATTCCAGTTAAGATTACATGAAACACTGTAGGAATTCTATATTCTTTACTTAAAGGAGACTAGAGTGGTAAATGTGTGTTATACAAGTAAGAATACCATTAAAATAGAGAAAGAAACACGTTCGGCAGCTTTGGAAATCCTTACACTTCACTGAAATGTAGTACTACACTCTATAACACAGTTGAGAGACAATGTTCCCTACTTGCCTCAGTTCATAACAGTGTGTAGAAGTTGTTTGATAAAGTGGGCAAAGCTTATACTTGGGCCAGAAGGCAGAATATAGGAAACTACATGAAAACATGAATAATTCAGTGAAAATGCCTGTAAACAGATGAGAACTTGTTTTAGAACAGCTGAAAGAGATTCTCCAAGTCAGTTCTTAGTGTAGAAAAGGTAGCTAAGATCCGGGAAATCTTAATTCCAGTTAAAATCACATGAAACACTGTATGAATCCTATATTCTTTACTGAAAGGAGACTAGAGTGGTAAATATTTGTTATACAAGGCAGAATACCATTGAAATAGAGAAAGAAACACGTTGGGCAGATTTGGAAAGCCTTACACTTCACTGAAATGTAGTACTACACTCTATAACACAATTGAGAGACAATGTTCCCTACTTGCCTCAGTTCATAACAGTGTGTAGGAAGTTGTTTGATAAAGTGGGCAAAGCTTATACTTGGGCCAGAAGGCAGAATATAGGAAACTACAAGAAAACATGAATAATTGAGTGAAAATGACTGTAAACAGATGAGAACTTGTTTAGAACAGCTGAAAGAGAATCTCCAAGTCAGTTCTTAGTGTAGAAAAGTTAGCTAAGATAAGGGAAATCCATAATTCCAGTTAAGATCACATGAAACACTGTATGAATCCTATATTCATTACTTAAAGGAGAGTAGAGTGGTAAATGTGTGTTATACAAGGCAGAATACCATTGAAATAGAGAAAGAAACACGTTCGGCAGCTTTGGAAATCCTTACACTTCACTGAAATGTAGTACTACACTCTATAACACAGTTGAGAGACAATGTTCCCTACTTGCCTCAGTTCATAACAGTGTGTAGAAGTTGTTTGATAAAGTGGGCAAAGCTTATACTTGGACCAGAAGGCAGAATATAGGAAACTACATGAAAACATGAATAATTCAGTGAAAATGACTGTAAACAGATGAGAACTTTTTTAGAACAGCTGACAGAGAATCTCCAAGTCAGTTCTTAGTGTAGAAAGGGTAGCTAAGATAAGGGAAATCCATAATTCCAGTTAAGATCACATGAAACACTGTATGAATCCTATATTCATTATTTAAAGGAGACTAGAGTGGTAAATGTGTGTTATACAAGGCAGAATACCATTGAAATAGAGAAAGAAACACGTTCGGCAGCTTTGGAAAGCCTTACTCTTCACTGAAATGTAGTACTACACTCTATAACACAGTTGAGAGACAATGTTCCCAAGCTGCCTCAGTTCATAACAGTGTGTAGGAAGTTGTTTGATAAAGTGGGCAAAGCTTATACTTGGGCCAGAAGGCAGAATATGGGAAACTACATGAAAACATGATTAATTCAGTGAAAATGACTGTAAACAGATGAGAACTTGTTTAGAACAGCTGAAATAGATTCTCCAAGTCAGTTCTTAGTGTAGAAAAGGTAGCTAAGATAAGGGAAATCCATAATTCCAGTTAAGATTACATGAAACACTGTAGGAATTCTATATTCTTTACTTAAAGGAGACTAGAGTGGTAAATGTGTGTTATACAAGGAAGAATACCATTAAAATAGAGAAAGAAACACGTTCGGCAGCTTTGGAAATCCTTACACTTCACTGAAATGTAGTACTACACTCTATAACACAGTTGAGAGACAATGTTCCCTACTTGCCTCAGTTCATAACAGTGTGTAGAAGTTGTTTGATAAAGTGGGCAAAGCTTATACTTGGGCCAGAAGGCAGAATATAGGAAACTACATGAAAACATGAATAATTCAGTGAAAATGACTGTAAACAGATGAGAACTTGTTTTAGAACAGCTGAAAGAGATTCTCCAAGTCAGTTCTTAGTGTAGAAAAGGTAGCTAAGATCCGGAAAATCTTAATTCCAGTTAAAATCACATGAAACACTGTATGAATCTTATATTCTTTACTGAAAGGAGACTAGAGTGGTAAATGTTTGTTATACAAGGCAGAATACCATTGAAATAGAGAAAGAAACACGTTCGGCAGCTTTGGAAAGCCTTACACTTCACTGAAATGTAGTACTACGCTCTATAACACAATTGAGAGACAATGTTCCCTACTTGCCTCAGTTCATAACAGTGTGTAGGAAGTTGTTTGATGAAGTGGGCAAAGCTTATACTTGGGCCAGAAGGCAGAATATAGGAAACTACATGAAAATATGAATAATTGAGTGAAAATGACTGTAAACAGATGAGAACTTGTTTAGAACAGCTGAAAGAGAATCTCCAAGTCAGTTCTTAGTGTAGAAAAGTTAGCTAAGATAAGGGAAATCCATAATTCCAGTTAAGATCACATGAAACACTGTATGAATCCTATATTCATTACTTAAAGGAGAGTAGAGTGGTAAATGTGTGTTATACAAGGCAGAATACCATTGAAATAGAGAAAGAAACACGTTCGGCAGCTTTGGAAAGCCTTACACTTCACTGAAATGTAGTACTACACTCTATAACACAGTTTAGAGACATTGTTCCCGAGCTGCCTCAGTTCATAACAGTGTGTAGGAAGTTGTTTGATAAAGTGGGCAAAGCTTATACTTGGACCAGAAGGCAGAATATAGGAAACTACATGAAAACATGATTAATTCAGTGAAAATGACTGTAAACAGATGAGAACTTGTTTAGAACAGCTGAAAGAGATTCTCCAAGTCAGTTCTTAGTGTAGAAAAGGTAGCTAAGATCCAGAAATCCTTAATTCGAGTTAAGATTACATGAAACACTGTATGAATCCTATATTCTTTACTTAAAGGAGACTAGAGTGGTAAATGTGTGTTATACAAGGCAGAATACCATAAAAATAGAGAAAGAAACACGTTCGGCAGCTTTGGAAATCCTTACACGTGACTGAAATGTAGTACTACACTCTATAACACAGTTGAGAGACAATGTTCCCGAGCTGCCTCAGTTCATAACAGTGTGTAGGAAATTGTTTGATAAAGTGGTCAAAGCTTATACTTGGACCAGAAGGCAGAATATAGGAAACTACATGAAAACATGAATAATTCAGTGAAAATGACTGTAAACAGATGAGAACTTGTTTTAGAACAGCTGAAAGAAATTCTCCAAGTCAGTTCTTAGTGTAGAAAAGGTAGCTAAGATCCGGGAAATCTTAATTCCAGTTAAGATTACATGAAACACTGTAGGAATTTTATATTCTTTACTTAAAGGAGACTAGAGTGGTAAATGTGTGTTATACAAGGAAGAATACCATTAAAATAGAGAAAGAAACACGTTCGGCAGCTTTGGAAATCCTTACACTTCACTGAAATGTAGTACTACACTCTATAACACAGTTGAGAGACAATGTTCCCTACTTGCCTCAGTTCATAACAGTGTGTAGAAGTTGTTTGATAAAGTGGGCAAAGCTTATACTTGGGCCAGAAGGCAGAATATAGGAAACTATATGAAATCATGAATAATTCAGTGAAAATGACTGTAAACAGATGAGAACTTGTTTTAGAACAGCTGAAAGAGATTCTCCAAGTCAGTTCTTAGTGTAGAAAAGGTAGCTAAGATCCGGGAAATCTTAATTCCAGTTAAAATCACATGAAACACTGTATGAATCCTATATTCTTTACTGAAAGGAGACTAGAGTGGTAAATGTTTGTTATACAAGGCAGAATACCATTGAAATAGAGAAAGAAACACGTTCGGCAGCTTTGGAAAGCCTTACACTTCACTGAAATGTAGTACTACGCTCTATAACACAATTGAGAGACAATGTTCCCTACTTGCCTCAGTTCATAACAGTGTGTAGGAAGTTGTTTGATGAAGTGGGCAAAGCTTATACTTGGGCCAGAAGGCAGAATATAGGAAACTACATGAAAATATGAATAATTGAGTGAAAATGACTGTAAACAGATGAGAACTTGTTTAGAACAGCTGAAAGAGAATCTCCAAGTCAGTTCTTAGTGTAGAAAAGTTAGCTAAGATAAGGGAAATCCATAATTCCAGTTAAGATCACATGAAACACTGTATGAATCCTATATTCATTACTTAAAGGAGAGTAGAGTGGTAAATGTGTGTTATACAAGGCATAATACCATTGAAATAGAGAAAGAAACACGTTCGGCAGCTTTGGAAAGCCTTACACTTCACTGAAATGTAGTACTACACTCTATAACACAGTTTAGAGACATTGTTCCCGAGCTGCCTCAGTTCATAACAGTGTGTAGGAAGTTGTTTGATAAAGTGGGCAAAGCTTATACTTGGACCAGAAGGCAGAATATAGGAAACTACATGAAAACATGATTAATTCAGTGAAAATGACTGTAAACAGATGAGAACTTGTTTAGAACAGCTGAAAGAGATTCTCCAAGTCAGTTCTTAGTGTAGAAAAGGTAGCTAAGATCCAGAAATCCTTAATTCGAGTTAAGATTACATGAAACACTGTATGAATCCTATATTCTTTACTTAAAGGAGACTAGAGTGGTAAATGTGTGTTATACAAGGCAGAATACCATAAAAATAGAGAAAGAAACACGTTCGGCAGCTTTGGAAATCCTTACACGTGACTGAAATGTAGTACTACACTCTATAACACAGTTGAGAGACAATGTTCCCGAGCTGCCTCAGTTCATAACAGTGTGTAGGAAATTGTTTGATAAAGTGGTCAAAGCTTATACTTGGACCAGAAAGCAGAATATAGGAAACTACATGAAAACATGAATAATTCAGTGAAAATGACTGTAAACAGATGAGAACTTGTTTTAGAACAGCTGAAAGAAATTCTCCAAGTCAGTTCTTAGTGTAGAAAAGGTAGCTAAGATCCGGTAAATCTTAATTCCAGTTAAGATTACATGAAACACTGTAGGAATTTTATATTCTTTACTTAAAGGAGACTAGAGTGGTAAATGTGTGTTATACAAGGAAGAATACCATTAAAATAGAGAAAGAAACACGTTCGGCAGCTTTGGAAATCCTTACACTTCACTGAAATGTAGTACTACACTCTATAACACAGTTGAGAGACAATGTTCCCTACTTGCCTCAGTTCATAACAGTGTGTAGAAGTTGTTTGATAAAGTGGGCAAAGCTTATACTTGGGCCAGAAGGCAGAATATAGGAAACTATATGAAATCATGAATAATTCAGTGAAAATGACTGTAAACAGATGAGAACTTGTTTTAGAACAGCTGAAAGAGATTCTCCAAGTCAGTTCTTAGTGTAGAAAAGGTAGCTAAGATCCGGGAAATCTTAATTCCAGTTAAAATCACATGAAACACTGTATGAATCCTATATTCTTTACTGAAAGGAGACTAGAGTGGTAAATGTTTGTTATACAAGGCAGAATACCATTGAAATAGAGAAAGAAACACGTTCGGCAGCTTTGGAAAGCCTTACACTTCACTGAAATGTAGTACTACACTCTATAACACAGTTGAGAGACAATGTTCCCTACTTGCCTCAGTTCATAACAGTGTGTAGAAGTTGTTTGATAAAGTGGGCACAGCTTATACTAGGACCAGAAGGCAGAATATAGGAAACTACATGAAAACATGAATAATTCAGTGAAAATGACTGTAAACAGATGAGAACTTTTTTAGAACAGCTGAAAGAGAATCTCCAAGTCAGTTCTTAGTGTAGAAAGGGTAGCTAAGATAAGGGAAATCCATAATTCCAGTTAAGATCACATGAAACACTGTATGAATCCTATATTCATTACTTAAAGGAGACTAGAGTGGTAAATGTGTGTTATACAAGGCAGAATACCATTGAAATAGAGAAAGAAACACGTTCGGCAGCTTTGGAAAGCCTTACACTTCACTGAAATGTAGTACTACACTCTATAACACAGTTTAGAGACATTGTTCCCGAGCTGCCTCAGTTCATAACAGTGTGTAGGAAGTTGTTTGATAAAGTGGGCAAAGCTTATACTTAGGCCAGAAGGCAGAATATAGGAAACTAAATGAAAACATGAATAATTCAGTGAAAATGACTGTAAACAGATGAGAACTTGTTTAGAACAGCTGAAAGAGAATCTCCAAGTCAGTTCTTAGTGTAGAAAAGTTAGCTAAGATAAGTGAAATCCATAATTCCAGTTAAGATCACATGAAACACTGTATGAATCCTATATTCATTACTTAAAGGAGACTAGAGTGGTAAATGTGTGTTATACAAGGCAGAATACCATTGAAATAGAGAAAGAAACACGTTCGGCAGCTTTGGAAAGCCTTACTCTTCACTGAAATGTAGTACTACACTCTATAACACAGTTGAGAGACAATGTTCCCAAGCTGCCTCAGTTCATAACAGTGTGTAGGAAGTTGTTTGATAAAGTGGGCAAAGCTTATACTTGGGCCAGAAGGCAGAATATGGGAAACTACATGAAAACATGATTAATTCAGTGAAAATGACTGTAAACAGATGAGAACTTGTTTAGAACAGCTGAAATAGATTCTCCAAGTCAGTTCTTAGTGTAGAAAAGGTAGCTAAGATAAGGGAAATCCATAATTCCAGTTAAGATTACATGAAACACTGTAGGAATTCTATATTCTTTACTTAAAGGAGACTAGAGTGGTAAATGTGTGTTATACAAGGAAGAATACCATTAAAATAGAGAAAGAAACACGTTCGGCAGCTTTGGAAATCCTTACACTTCACTGAAATGTAGTACTACACTCTATAACACAGTTGAGAGACAATGTTCCCTACTTGCCTCAGTCATAACAGTGTGTAGAAGTTGTTTGATAAAGTGGGCAAAGCTTATACTTGGGCCAGAAGGCAGAATATAGGAAACTACATGAAAACATGATTAATTCAGTGAAAATGACTGTAAACAGATGAGAACTTGTTTAGAACAGCTGAAAGAGATTCTCCAAGTCAGTTCTTAGTGTAGAAAAGGTAGCTAAGATCCAGAAATCCTTAATTCGAGTTAAGATTACATGAAACACTGTATGAATCCTATATTCTTTACTTAAAGGAGACTAGAGTGGTAAATGTGTGTTATACAAGGCAGAATACCATAAAAATAGAGAAAGAAACACGTTCGGCAGCTTTGGAAATCCTTACACGTGACTGAAATGTAGTACTACACTCTATAACACAGTTGAGAGACAATGTTCCCGAGCTGCCTCAGTTCATAACAGTGTGTAGGAAATTGTTTGATAAAGTGGTCAAAGCTTATACTTGGACCAGAAAGCAGAATATAGGAAACTACATGAAAACATGAATAATTCAGTGAAAATGACTGTAAACAGATGAGAACTTGTTTTAGAACAGCTGAAAGAAATTCTCCAAGTCAGTTCTTAGTGTAGAAAAGGTAGCTAAGATCCGGTAAATCTTAATTCCAGTTAAGATTACATGAAACACTGTAGGAATTTTATATTCTTTACTTAAAGGAGACTAGAGTGGTAAATGTGTGTTATACAAGGAAGAATACCATTAAAATAGAGAAAGAAACACGTTCGGCAGCTTTGGAAATCCTTACACTTCACTGAAATGTAGTACTACACTCTATAACACAGTTGAGAGACAATGTTCCCTACTTGCCTCAGTTCATAACAGTGTGTAGAAGTTGTTTGATAAAGTGGGCAAAGCTTATACTTGGGCCAGAAGGCAGAATATAGGAAACTATATGAAATCATGAATAATTCAGTGAAAATGACTGTAAACAGATGAGAACTTGTTTTAGAACAGCTGAAAGAGATTCTCCAAGTCAGTTCTTAGTGTAGAAAAGGTAGCTAAGATCCGGGAAATCTTAATTCCAGTTAAAATCACATGAAACACTGTATGAATCCTATATTCTTTACTGAAAGGAGACTAGAGTGGTAAATGTTTGTTATACAAGGCAGAATACCATTGAAATAGAGAAAGAAACACGTTCGGCAGCTTTGGAAAGCCTTACACTTCACTGAAATGTAGTACTACACTCTATAACACAGTTGAGAGACAATGTTCCCTACTTGCCTCAGTTCATAACAGTGTGTAGAAGTTGTTTGATAAAGTGGGCACAGCTTATACTAGGACCAGAAGGCAGAATATAGGAAACTACATGAAAACATGAATAATTCAGTGAAAATGACTGTAAACAGATGAGAACTTTTTTAGAACAGCTGAAAGAGAATCTCCAAGTCAGTTCTTAGTGTAGAAAGGGTAGCTAAGATAAGGGAAATCCATAATTCCAGTTAAGATCACATGAAACACTGTATGAATCCTATATTCATTACTTAAAGGAGACTAGAGTGGTAAATGTGTGTTATACAAGGCAGAATACCATTGAAATAGAGAAAGAAACACGTTCGGCAGCTTTGGAAAGCCTTACACTTCACTGAAATGTAGTACTACACTCTATAACACAGTTTAGAGACATTGTTCCCGAGCTGCCTCAGTTCATAACAGTGTGTAGGAAGTTGTTTGATAAAGTGGGCAAAGCTTATACTTAGGCCAGAAGGCAGAATATAGGAAACTAAATGAAAACATGAATAATTCAGTGAAAATGACTGTAAACAGATGAGAACTTGTTTAGAACAGCTGAAAGAGAATCTCCAAGTCAGTTCTTAGTGTAGAAAAGTTAGCTAAGATAAGTGAAATCCATAATTCCAGTTAAGATCACATGAAACACTGTATGAATCCTATATTCATTACTTAAAGGAGACTAGAGTGGTAAATGTGTGTTATACAAGGCAGAATACCATTGAAATAGAGAAAGAAACACGTTCGGCAGCTTTGGAAAGCCTTACTCTTCACTGAAATGTAGTACTACACTCTATAACACAGTTGAGAGACAATGTTCCCAAGCTGCCTCAGTTCATAACAGTGTGTAGGAAGTTGTTTGATAAAGTGGGCAAAGCTTATACTTGGGCCAGAAGGCAGAATATGGGAAACTACATGAAAACATGATTAATTCAGTGAAAATGACTGTAAACAGATGAGAACTTGTTTAGAACAGCTGAAATAGATTCTCCAAGTCAGTTCTTAGTGTAGAAAAGGTAGCTAAGATAAGGGAAATCCATAATTCCAGTTAAGATTACATGAAACACTGTAGGAATTCTATATTCTTTACTTAAAGGAGACTAGAGTGGTAAATGTGTGTTATACAAGGAAGAATACCATTAAAATAGAGAAAGAAACACGTTCGGCAGCTTTGGAAATCCTTACACTTCACTGAAATGTAGTACTACACTCTATAACACAGTTGAGAGACAATGTTCCCTACTTGCCTCAGTCATAACAGTGTGTAGAAGTTGTTTGATAAAGTGGGCAAAGCTTATACTTGGGCCAGAAGGCAGAATATAGGAAACTACATGAAAACATGAATAATTCAGTGAAAATGACTGTAAACAGATGAGAACTTGTTTTAGAACAGCTGAAAGAGATTCTCCAAGTCAGTTCTTAGTGTAGAAAAGGTAGCTAAGATCCGGAAAATCTTAATTCCAGTTAAAATCACATGAAACACTGTATGAATCCTATATTCTTTACTGAAAGGAGACTAGAGTGGTAAATGTTTGTTATACAAGGCAGAATACCATTGAAATAGAGAAAGAAACACGTTCGGCAGCTTTGGAAAGCCTTACACTTCACTGAAATGTAGTACTACACTCTATAACACAATTGAGAGACAATGTTCCCTACTTGCCTCAGTTCATAACAGTGTGTAGGAAGTTGTTTGATAAAGTGGGCAAAGCTTATACTTGGGCCAGAAGGCAGAATATAGGAAACTACATGAAAACATGAATAATTGAGTGAAAATGACTGTAAACAGATGAGAACTTGTTTAGAACAGCTGAAAGAGAATCTCCAAGTCAGTTCTTAGTGTAGAAAAGTTAGCTAAGATAAGGGAAATCCATAATTCCAGTTAAGATCACATGAAACACTGTATGAATCCTATATTCATTACTTAAAGGAGAGTAGAGTGGTAAATGTGTGTTATACAAGGCATAATACCATTGAAATAGAGAAAGAAACACGTTCGGCAGCTTTGGAAAGCCTTACACTTCACTGAAATGTAGTACTACACTCTATAACACAGTTTAGAGACATTGTTCCCGAGCTGCCTCAGTTCATAACAGTGTGTAGGAAGTTGTTTGATAAAGTGGGCAAAGCTTATACTTGGACCAGAAGGCAGAATATAGGAAACTACATGAAAACATGATTAATTCAGTGAAAATGACTGTAAACAGATGAGAACTTGTTTAGAACAGCTGAAAGAGATTCTCCAAGTCAGTTCTTAGTGTAGAAAAGGTAGCTAAGATCCAGAAATCCTTAATTCGAGTTAAGATTACATGAAACACTGTATGAATCCTATATTCTTTACTTAAAGGAGACTAGAGTGGTAAATGTGTGTTATACAAGGCAGAATACCATAAAAATAGAGAAAGAAACACGTTCGGCAGCTTTGGAAATCCTTACACGTGACTGAAATGTAGTACTACACTCTATAACACAGTTGAGAGACAATGTTCCCGAGCTGCCTCAGTTCATAACAGTGTGTAGGAAATTGTTTGATAAAGTGGTCAAAGCTTATACTTGGACCAGAAAGCAGAATATAGGAAACTACATGAAAACATGAATAATTCAGTGAAAATGACTGTAAACAGATGAGAACTTGTTTTAGAACAGCTGAAAGAAATTCTCCAAGTCAGTTCTTAGTGTAGAAAAGGTAGCTAAGATCCGGTAAATCTTAATTCCAGTTAAGATTACATGAAACACTGTAGGAATTTTATATTCTTTACTTAAAGGAGACTAGAGTGGTAAATGTGTGTTATACAAGGAAGAATACCATTAAAATAGAGAAAGAAACACGTTCGGCAGCTTTGGAAATCCTTACACTTCACTGAAATGTAGTACTACACTCTATAACACAGTTGAGAGACAATGTTCCCTACTTGCCTCAGTTCATAACAGTGTGTAGAAGTTGTTTGATAAAGTGGGCAAAGCTTATACTTGGGCCAGAAGGCAGAATATAGGAAACTATATGAAATCATGAATAATTCAGTGAAAATGACTGTAAACAGATGAGAACTTGTTTTAGAACAGCTGAAAGAGATTCTCCAAGTCAGTTCTTAGTGTAGAAAAGGTAGCTAAGATCCGGGAAATCTTAATTCCAGTTAAAATCACATGAAACACTGTATGAATCCTATATTCTTTACTGAAAGGAGACTAGAGTGGTAAATGTTTGTTATACAAGGCAGAATACCATTGAAATAGAGAAAGAAACACGTTCGGCAGCTTTGGAAAGCCTTACACTTCACTGAAATGTAGTACTACACTCTATAACACAGTTGAGAGACAATGTTCCCTACTTGCCTCAGTTCATAACAGTGTGTAGAAGTTGTTTGATAAAGTGGGCACAGCTTATACTAGGACCAGAAGGCAGAATATAGGAAACTACATGAAAACATGAATAATTCAGTGAAAATGACTGTAAACAGATGAGAACTTTTTTAGAACAGCTGAAAGAGAATCTCCAAGTCAGTTCTTAGTGTAGAAAGGGTAGCTAAGATAAGGGAAATCCATAATTCCAGTTAAGATCACATGAAACACTGTATGAATCCTATATTCATTACTTAAAGGAGACTAGAGTGGTAAATGTGTGTTATACAAGGCAGAATACCATTGAAATAGAGAAAGAAACACGTTCGGCAGCTTTGGAAAGCCTTACACTTCACTGAAATGTAGTACTACACTCTATAACACAGTTTAGAGACATTGTTCCCGAGCTGCCTCAGTTCATAACAGTGTGTAGGAAGTTGTTTGATAAAGTGGGCAAAGCTTATACTTAGGCCAGAAGGCAGAATATAGGAAACTAAATGAAAACATGAATAATTCAGTGAAAATGACTGTAAACAGATGAGAACTTGTTTAGAACAGCTGAAAGAGAATCTCCAAGTCAGTTCTTAGTGTAGAAAAGTTAGCTAAGATAAGTGAAATCCATAATTCCAGTTAAGATCACATGAAACACTGTATGAATCCTATATTCATTACTTAAAGGAGACTAGAGTGGTAAATGTGTGTTATACAAGGCAGAATACCATTGAAATAGAGAAAGAAACACGTTCGGCAGCTTTGGAAAGCCTTACTCTTCACTGAAATGTAGTACTACACTCTATAACACAGTTGAGAGACAATGTTCCCAAGCTGCCTCAGTTCATAACAGTGTGTAGGAAGTTGTTTGATAAAGTGGGCAAAGCTTATACTTGGGCCAGAAGGCAGAATATGGGAAACTACATGAAAACATGATTAATTCAGTGAAAATGACTGTAAACAGATGAGAACTTGTTTAGAACAGCTGAAATAGATTCTCCAAGTCAGTTCTTAGTGTAGAAAAGGTAGCTAAGATAAGGGAAATCCATAATTCCAGTTAAGATTACATGAAACACTGTAGGAATTCTATATTCTTTACTTAAAGGAGACTAGAGTGGTAAATGTGTGTTATACAAGGAAGAATACCATTAAAATAGAGAAAGAAACACGTTCGGCAGCTTTGGAAATCCTTACACTTCACTGAAATGTAGTACTACACTCTATAACACAGTTGAGAGACAATGTTCCCTACTTGCCTCAGTCATAACAGTGTGTAGAAGTTGTTTGATAAAGTGGGCAAAGCTTATACTTGGGCCAGAAGGCAGAATATAGGAAACTACATGAAAACATGAATAATTCAGTGAAAATGACTGTAAACAGATGAGAACTTGTTTTAGAACAGCTGAAAGAGATTCTCCAAGTCAGTTCTTAGTGTAGAAAAGGTAGCTAAGATCCGGAAAATCTTAATTCCAGTTAAAATCACATGAAACACTGTATGAATCCTATATTCTTTACTGAAAGGAGACTAGAGTGGTAAATGTTTGTTATACAAGGCAGAATACCATTGAAATAGAGAAAGAAACACGTTCGGCAGCTTTGGAAAGCCTTACACTTCACTGAAATGTAGTACTACACTCTATAACACAATTGTGAGACAATGTTCCCTACTTGCCTCAGTTCATAACAGTGTGTAGGAAGTTGTTTGATAAAGTGGGCAAAGCTTATACTTGGGCCAGAAGGCAGAATATAGGAAACTACATGAAAACATGAATAATTGAGTGAAAATGACTGTAAACAGATGAGAACTTGTTTAGAACAGCTGAAAGAGAATCTCCAAGTCAGTTCTTAGTGTAGAAAAGTTAGCTAAGATAAGGGAAATCCATAATTCCAGTTAAGATCACATGAAACACTGTATGAATCCTATATCATTACTTAAAGGAGAGTAGAGTGGTAAATGTGTGTTATACAAGGCAGAATACCATTGAAATAGAGAAAGAAACACGTTCGGCAGCTTTGGAAAGCCTTACACTTCACTGAAATGTAGTACTACACTCTATAACACAGTTTAGAGACATTGTTCCCGAGCTGCCTCAGTTCATAACAGTGTGTAGGAAGTTGTTTGATAAAGTGGGCAAAGCTTATACTTGGACCAGAAGGCAGAATATAGGAAACTACATGAAAACATGATTAATTCAGTGAAAATGACTGTAAACAGATGAGAACTTGTTTAGAAAAGCTGAAAGAGATTCTCCAATTCAGTTCTTAGTGTAGAAAAGGTAGCTAAGATCCAGAAATCCTTAATTCGAGTTAAGATTACATGAAACACTGTATGAATCCTATATTCTTTACTTAAAGGAGACTAGAGTGGTAAATGTGTGTTATACAAGGCAGAATACCATAAAAATAGAGAAAGAAACACGTTCGGCAGCTTTGGAAATCCTTACACGTGACTGAAATGTAGTACTACACTCTATAACACAGTTGAGAGACAATGTTCCCGAGCTGCCTCAGTTCATAACAGTGTGTAGGAAATTGTTTGATAAAGTGGTCAAAGCTTATACATGGACCAGAAGGCAGAATATAGGAAACTACATGAAAACATGAATAATTCAGTGAAAATGACTGTAAACAGATGAGAACTTGTTTTAGAACAGCTGAAAGAAATTCTCCAAGTCAGTTCTTAGTGTAGAAAAGGTAGCTAAGATCCGGGAAATCTTAATTCCAGTTAAGATAACATGAAACACTGTATGAATCCTATATTCATTACTTAAAAGAGACTAGCGTGGTAAATGTTTGTTATACAAGGCAGAATATCATTGAAATAGAGAAAGAAACAAGTTCGGCAGCTTTGGAAAGCCTTACAATTCACTGAAATGTAGTACTACACTCTATAACACAGTTGAGAGACAATGTTCCCGAGCTGCCTCAGTTAATAACAGTGTGTAGGAAGTTGTTTGATAAAGTGGGCAAAGCTTATACTTGGGCCAGAAGACAGAATATGGGAAACTACATGAAAACATGATTAATTCAGTGAAAATGACTGTAAACAGATGAGAACTTGTTTAGAACAGCTGAAATAGATTCTCTAAGTCAGTTCTTAGTGTAGAAAAGGTAGCTAAGTTAAGGGAAATCCATAATTCCAGTTAAGATTACATGAAACACTGTAGGAATTTTATATTCTTTACTTAAAGGAGACTAGAGTGGTAAATGTGTGTTATACAAGGAAGAATACCATTAAAATAGAGAAAGAAACACGTTCGGCAGCTTTGGAAATCCTTACACTTCACTGAAATGTAGTACTACACTCTATAACACAGTTGAGAGACAATGTTCCCTACTTGCCTCAGTTCATAACAGTGTGTAGAAGTTGTTTGATAAAGTGGGCAAAGCTTATACTTGGGCCAGAAGGCAGAATATAGGAAACTACATGAAAACATGAATAATTCAGTGAAAATGACTGTAAACAGATGAGAACTTGTTTTAGAACAGCTGAAAGAGATTCTCCAAGTCAGTTCTTAGTGTAGAAAAGGTAGCTAAGATCCGGGAAATCTTAATTCCAGTTAAAATCACATGAAACACTGTATGAATCCTATATTCTTTACTGAAAGGAGACTAGAGTGGTAAATGTTTGTTATACAAGGCAGAATACCATTGAAATAGAGAAAGAAACACGTTCGGCAGCTTTGGAAATCCTTACACTTCACTGAAATGTAGTACTACACTCTATAACACAGTTGAGAGACAATGTTCCCTACTTGCCTCAGTTCATAACAGTGTGTAGAAGTTGTTTGATAAAGTGGGCACAGCTTATACTTGGACCAGAAGGCAGAATATAGGAAACTACATGAAAACATGATTAATTCAGTGAAAATGACTGTAAACAGATGAGAACTTGTTTAGAACAGCTGAAAGAGATTCTCCAAGTCAGTTCTTAGTGTAGAAAAGGTAGCTAAGATCCAGAAATCCTTAATTCGAGTTAAGATTACATGAAACACTGTATGAATCCTATATTCTTTACTTAAAGGAGACTAGAGTGGTAAATGTGTGTTATACAAGGCAGAATACCATAAAAATAGAGAAAGAAACACGTTCGGCAGTTTTGGAAATCCTTACACGTGACTGAAATGTAGTACTATACTCTATAACACAGTTGAGAGAAAATGTTCCTGAGCTGCCTCAGTTCATAACAGTGTGTAGGAAATTGTTTGATAAAGTGGGCAAAGCTTATACTTGGACCAGAAGGCAGAATATAGGAAACTACATGAAAACATGATTAATTCAGAGAAAATGACTGTAAACAGATGAGAACTTGTTTAGAACAGCTGAAAGAGATTCTCCAAGTCAGTTCTTAGTGTAGAAAAGGTAGCTAAGATCCGGAAATCCTTAATTCGAGTTAAGATTACATGAAACACTGTATGAATCCTATATTCCTTACTTAAAGGAGACTAGAGTGGTAAATGTGTGTTATACAAGGCAGAATACCATTAAAATAGAGAAAGAAACAAGTTCGGCAGCTTTGGAAATCCTTACACGTGACTGAAATGTAGTACTACACTCTATAACACAGTTGAGAGACAATGTTCCCGAGCTGCCTCAGTTCATAACAGTGTGTAGGAAGTTGTTTGATAAAGTGGTCAAAGCTTATACTTGGACCAGAAGGCAGAATATAGGAAACTACATGAAAACATGAATAATTCAGTGAAAATGACTGTAAACAGATGAGAACTTGTTTTAGAACAGCTGAAAGAGATTCTCCAAGTCAGTTCTTAGTGTAGAAAAGGTAGCTAAGATCCGGGAAATCTTAATTCCAGTTAAGATCACATGAAACTCTGTATGAATCCTATATTCTTTACTTAAAGGAGAATAGAGTGGTAAATGTGTGTTATACAAGGCAGAATACCATTGAAGTAGAGAAAGATACATGTTCGGCAGCTTTGGAAAGCCTTACACTTCACTGAAATGTAGTACTACACTCTATAACACAGTTGAGAGACAATGTTCCCTACTTGCCTCAGTTCATAACAGTGTGTAGGAAGTTGTTTGATAAAGTGGGCGAAGCTTATACTTGGGCCAGAAGGCAGAATATAGGAAACTACATGAAAACATGAATAATTCAGTGAAAATGACAGTAAACAGATGAGAACTTGTTTAGAACAGCTGAAAGAGAATCTCTAAGTCAGTTGTTAGTGTAGAAAAGGTAGCTAAGATAAGGGAAATCCATAATTCCAGTTAAGATCACATGAAACACTGTATGAATCCTATATTCATTACTTAAAGGAGAGTAGAGTGGTAAATGTGTGTTATACAAGGCAGAATACCATTGAAATAGAGAAAGAAACACGTTCGGCAGCTTTGGAAATCCTTACACTTCACTGAAATGTAGTACTACACTCTATAACACAGTTGAGAGACAATGTTCCCTACTTGCCTCAGTTCATAACAGTGTGTAGAAGTTGTTTGATAAAGTGAGCAAAGGTTATACTTGGACCAGAAGGCAGAATATAGGAAACTACATGAAAACATGAATAATTCAGTGAAAATGACTGTAAACAGATGAGAACTTTTTTAGAACAGCTGAAAGAGAATCTCCAAGTCAGTTCTTAGTGTAGAAAGGGTAGCTAAGATAAGGGAAATCCATAATTCCAGTTAAGATCACATGAAACACTGTATGAATCCTATATTCATTACTTAAAGGAGACTAGAGTGGTAAATGTGTGTTATACAAGGCAGAATACCATTGAAATAGAGAAAGAAACACGTTCGGCAGCTTTGGAAAGCCTTACTCTTCACTGAAATGTAGTACTACACTCTATAACACAGTTGAGAGACAATGTTCCCAAGCTGCCTCAGTTCATAACAGTGTGTAGGAAGTTGTTTGATAAAGTGGGCAAAGCTTATACTTGGGCCAGAAGGCAGAATATGGGAAACTACATGAAAACATGATTAATTCAGTGAAAATGACTGTAAACAGATGAGAACTTGTTTAGAACAGCTGAAATAGATTCTCTAAGTCAGTTCTTAGTGTAGAAAAGGTAGCTAAGATAAGGAAAATCCAAAATTCCAGTTAAGATTACATGAAGCACTGTAGGAATTTTATATTCTTTACTTAAAGGAGACTAGAGTGGTAAATGTGTGTTATACAAGGAAGAATACCATTAAAATAGAGAAAGAAACACGTTCGGCAGCTTTGGAAATCCTTACACTTCACTGAAATATAGTACTACACTCTATAACACAGTTGAGAGACAATGTTCCCTACTTGCCTCAGTTCATAACAGTGTGTAGAAGTTGTTTGATAAAGTGGGCAAAGCTTATACTTGGGCCAGAAGGCAGAATATAGGAAACTACATGAAAACATGAATAATTCAGTGAAAATGACTGTAAACAGATGAGAACTTGTTTTAGAACAGCTGAAAGAGATTCTCCAAGTCATTTCGTAGTGTAGAAAAGGTAGCTAAGATCCGGGAAATCTTAATTCCAGTTAAAATCACATGAAACACTGTATGAATCCTATATTCTTTACTGAAAGGAGACTAGAGTGGTAAATGTTTGTTATACAAGGCAGAATACCATTGAAATAGAGAAAGAAACACGTTCGGCAGCTTGGGAAAGCCTTACACTTCACTGAAATGTAGTACTACACTCTATAACACAGTTGAGAGACAATGTTCCCGAGCTGCCTCAGTTCATAACAGTGTGTAGAAGTTGTTTGATAAAGTGGGCACAGCTTATACTTGGACCAGAAGGCAGAATATAGGAAACTACATGAAAACATGATTAATTCAGTGAAAATGACTGTAAACAGATGAGAACTTGTTTAGAACAGCTGAAAGAGATTCTCCAAGTCAGTTCTTAGTGTAGAAAAGGTAGCTAAGATCCAGAAATCCTTAATTCGAGTTAAGATTACATGAAACACTGTATGAATCCTATATTCTTTACTTAAAGGAGACTAGAGTGGTAAATGTGTGTTATACAAGGCAGAATACCATAAAAATAGAGAAAGAAACACGTTCGGCAGTTTTGGAAATCCTTACACGTGACTGAAATGTAGTACTATACTCTATAACACAGTTGAGAGAAAATGTTCCTGAGCTGCCTCAGTTCACAACAGTGTGTAGGAAATTGTTTGATAAAGTGGTCAAAGCTTATACTTGGACCAGAAGGCAGAATATAGGAAACTACATGAAAACATGATTAATTCAGAGAAAATGATTGTAAACAGATGAGAACTTGTTTAGAACAGCTGAAAGAGATTCTCCAAGTCAGTTCTTAGTGTAGAAAAGGTAGCTAAGATCCGGAAATCCTTAATTCGAGTTAAGATTACATGAAACACTGTATGAATCCTATATTCCTTACTTAAAGGAGACTAGAGTGGTAAATGTGTGTTATACAAGGCAGAATACCATTGAAATAGAGAAAGAAACAAGTTCGGCAGCTTTGGAAATCCTTACACGTGACTGAAATGTAGTACTACACTCTATAACACAGTTGAGAGACAATGTTCCCGAGCTGCCTCAGTTCATAACAGTGTGTAGGAAGTTGTTTGATAAAGTGGTCAAAGCTTATACTTGGACCAGAAGGCAGAATATAGGAAACTACATGAAAACATGAATAATTCAGTGAAAATGACTGTAAACAGATGAGAACTTGTTTTAGAACAGCTGAAAGAGATTCTCCAAGTCAGTTCTTAGTGTAGAAAAGGTAGCTAAGATCCGGGAAATCTTAATTCCAGTTAAGATCACATGAAACTCTGTATGAATCCTATATTCTTTACTTAAAGGAGAATAGAGTGGTAAATGTGTGTTATACAAGGCAGAATACCATTGAAGTAGAGAAAGAAACATGTTCGGCAGCTTTGGAAAGCCTTACACTTCACTGAAATGTAGTACTACACTCTATAACACAGTTGAGAGACAATGTTCCCTACTTGCCTCAGTTCATAACAGTGTGTAGGAAGTTGTTTGATAAAGTGGGCAAAGCTTATACTTGGGCCAGAAGGCAGAATATAGGAAACTACATGAAAACATGAATAATTCAGTGAAAATGACTGTAAACAGATGAGAACTTGTTTAGAACAGCTGAAAGAGAATCTCTAAGTCAGTTGTTAGTGTAGAAAAGGTAGCTAAGATAAGGGAAATCCATAATTCCAGTTAAGATCACATGAAACACTGTATGAATCCTATATTCATTACTTAAAGGAGAGTAGAGTGGTAAATGTGTGTTATACAAGGCAGAATACCATTGAAATAGAGAAAGAAACACGTTCGGCAGCTTTGGAAATCCTTACACTTCACTGAAATGTAGTACTACACTCTATAACACAGTTGAGAGACAATGTTCCCTACTTGCCTCAGTTCATAACAGTGTGTAGAAGTTGTTTGATAAAGTGGGCAAAGCTTATACTTGGACCAGAAGGCAGAATATAGGAAACTACATGAAAACATGAATAATTCAGTGAAAATGACTGTAAACAGAAGAGAACTTTTTTAGAACAGCTGAAAGAGAATCTCCAAGTCAGTTCTTAGTGTAGAAAGGGTAGCTAAGATAAGGGAAATCCATAATTCCAGTTAGGATCACATGTAACACTGTATGAATCCTATATTCATTACTTAAAGGAGACTAGAGTGGTAAATGTGTGTTATACAAGGCAGAATACCATTGAAATAGAGAAAGAAACACGTTCGGCAGCTTTGGAAAGCCTTACTCTTCACTGAAATGTAGTACTACACTCTATAACACAGTTGAGAGACAATGTTCCCAAGCTGCCTCAGTTCATAACAGTGTGTAGGAAGTTGTTTGATAAAGTGGGCAAAGCTTATACTTGGGCCAGAAGGCAGAATATGGGAAACTACATGAAAACATGATTAATTCAGTGAAAATGACTGTAAACAGATGAGAACTTGTTTAGAACAGCTGAAATAGATTCTCTAAGTCAGTTCTTAGTGTAGAAAAGGTAGCTAAGATAAGGGAAATCCATAATTCCAGTTAAGATTACATGAAACACTATAGGAATTTTATATTTTTTACTTAAAGGAGACTAGAGTGGTAAATGTGTGTTATACAAGGAAGAATACCATTAAAATAGAGAAAGAAACATGTTCGGCAGCTTTGGAAATCCTTACACTTCACTGAAATGTAGTACTACACTCTATAACACAGTTGAGAGACAATGTTCCCTACTTGCCTCAGTTCATAACAGTGTGTAGAAGTTTTTTGATAAAGTGGGCAAAGCTTATACTTGGGCCAGAAGGCAGAATATGGGAAACTACATGAAAACATGAATAATTCAGTGAAAATGACTGTAAACAGATGAAAACTTGTTTTAGAACAACTGAAAGAGATTCTCCAAGTCAGTTCTTAGTGTAGAAAAGGTAGCTAAGATCCGGGAAATCTTAATTCCAGTTAAAATCACATGAAACACTGTATGAATCCTATATTCTTTACTGAAAGGAGACTAGAGTGGTAAATGTTTGTTATACAAGGCAGAATACCATTGAAATAGAGAAAGAAACACGTTCGGCAGCTTTGGAAAGCCTTACACTTCACTGAAATGTAGTACTACACTCTATAACACAGTTGAGAGACAATGTTCCCTACTTGCCTCAGTTCATAACAGTGTGTAGAAGTTGTTTGATAAAGTGGGCACAGCTTATACTTGGCCCAGAAGGCAGAATATAGGAAACTACATGAAAACATTATTAATTCAGTGAAAATGACTGTAAACAGATGAGAACTTGTTTAGAACAGCTGAAAGAGATTCTCCAAGTCAGTTCTTAGTGTAGAAAAGGTAGCTAAGATCCAAAAATCCTTAATTCGAGTTAAGATTACATGAAACACTGTATGAATCCTATATTCTTTACTTAAAGGAGACTAGAGTGGTAAATGTGTGTTATACAAGGCAGAATACCATAAAAATAGAGAAAGAAACACGTTCGGCAATTTTGGAAATCCTTACACGTGACTGAAATGTAGTACTATACTCTATAACACAGTTGAGAGAAAATGTTCCTGAGCTGCCTCAGTTCATAACAGTGTGTAGGAAATTGTTTGATAAAGTGGTCAAAGCTTATACTTGGACCAGAAGGCAGAATATAGGAAACTACATGAAAACATGATTAATTCAGAGAAAATGACTGTAAACAGATGAGAACTTGTTTAGAACAGCTGAAAGAGATTCTCCAAGTCAGTTCTTAGTGTAGAAAAGGTAGCTAAGATCCGGAAATCCTTAATTCGAGTTAAGATTACATGAAACACTGTATGAATCCTATATTCCTTACTTAAAGGAGACTAGAGTGGTAAATGTGTGTTATACAAGGCAGAATACCATTAAAATAGAGAAAGAAACAAGTTCGGCAGCTTTGGAAATCCTTACACGTGACTGAAATGTAGTACTACACTCTATAACACAGTTGAGAGACAATGTTCCCGAGCTGCCTCAGTTCATAACAGTGTGTAGGAAGTTGTTTGATAAAGTGGTCAAAGCTTATACTTGGACCAGAAGGCAGAATATAGGAAACTACATGAAAACATGAATAATTCAGTGAAAATGACTGTAAACAGATGAGAACTTGTTTTAGAACAGCTGAAAGAGATTCTCCAAGTCAGTTCTAAGTGTAGAAAAGGTAGCTAAGATCCGGGAAATCTTAATTCCAGTTAAGATCACATGAAACTCTGTATGAATCCTATATTCTTTACTTAAAGGAGAATAGAGTGGTAAATGTGTGTTATACAAGGCAGAATACCATTGAAGTAGAGAAAGAAACATGTTCGGCAGCTTTGGAAAGCCTTACACTTCACTGAAATGTAGTACTACACTCTATAACACAGTTGAGAGACAATGTTCCCTACTTGCCTCAGTTCATAACAGTGTGTAGGAAGTTGTTTGATAAAGTGGGCAAAGCTTATACTTGGGCCAGAAGGCAGAATATAGGAAACTACATGAAAACATGAATAATTCAGTGAAAATGACTGTAAACAGATGAGAACTTGTTTAGAACAGCTGAAAGAGAATCTCTAAGTCAGTTGTTAGTGTAGAAAAGGTAGCTAAGATAAGGGAAATCCATAATTCCAGTTAAGATCACATGAAACACTGTATGAATCCTATATTCATTACTTAAAGGAGAGTAGAGTGGTAAATGTGTGTTATACAAGGCAGAATACCATTGAAATAGAGAAAGAAACACGTTCGGCAGCTTTGGAAATCCTTACACTTCACTGAAATGTAGTACTACACTCTATAAGACAGTTGAGAGACAATGTTCCCTACTTGCCTCAGTTCATAACAGTGTGTAGAAGTTGTTTGATAAAGTGGGCAAAGCTTATACTTGGACCAGAAGGCAGAATATAGGAAACTACATGAAAACATGAATAATTCAGTGAAAATGACTGTAAACAGAGGAGAACTTTTTTAGAACAGCTGAAAGAGAATCTCCAAGTCAGTTCTTAGTGTAGAAAGGGTAGCTAAGATAAGGGAAATCCATAATTCCAGTTAAGATCACATGAAACACTGTATGAATCCTATATTCATTATTTAAGGAGACTAGAGTGGTAAATGTGTGTTATACAAGGCAGAATACCATTGAAATAGAGAAAGAAACACGTTCGGCAGCTTTGGAAAGCCTTACTCTTCACTGAAATGTAGTACTACACTCTATAACACAGTTGAGAGACAATGTTCCCAAGCTGCCTCAGTTCATAACAGTGTGTAGGAAGTTGTTTGATAAAGTGGGCAAAGCTTATACTTGGGCCAGAAGGCAGAATATGGGAAACTACATGAAAACATGATTAATTCAGTGAAAATGACTGTAAACAGATGAGAACTTGTTTAGAACAGCTGAAATAGATTCTCTAAGTCAGTTCTTAGTGTAGAAAAGGTAGCTAAGATAAGGAAAATCCATAATTCCAGTTAAGATTACATGAAACACTGTAGGAATTTTATATTCTTTACTTAAAGGAGACTAGAGTGGTAAATGTGCGTTATACAAGGAAGAATACCATTAAAATAGAGAAAGAAACACGTTCGGCAGCTTTGGAAATCCTTACACTTCACTGAAATGTAGTACTACACTCTATAACACAGTTGAGAGACAATGTTCCCTACTTGCCTCAGTTCATAACAGTGTGTAGAAGTTGTTTGATAAAGTGGGCAAAGCTTATACTTGGGCCAGAAGGCAGAATATAGGAAACTACATGAAAACATGAATAATTCAGTGAAAATGACTGTAAACAGATGAGAACTTGTTTTAGAACAGCTGAAAGAGATTCTCCAAGTCAGTTCGTAGTGTAGAAAAGGTAGCTAAGATCCGGGAAATCTTAATTCCAGTTAAAATCACATGAAACACTGTATAAATCCTATATTCTTTACTGAAAGGAGACTAGAGTGGTAAATGTTTGTTATACAAGGCAGAATACCATTGAAATAGAGAAAGAAACAGGTTCGGCAGCTTTGGAAAGCCTTACAGTTCACTGAAATGTAGTACTACACTCTATAACACAGTTGAGAGACAATGTTCCCTACTTGCCTCAGTTCATAACAGTGTGTAGAAGTTGTTTGATAAAGTGGGCACAGCTTATACTTGGCCCAGAAGGCAGAATATAGGAAACTACATGAAAACATGATTAATTCAGTGAAAATGACTGTAAACAGATGAGAACTTGTTTAGAACAGCTGAAAGAGATTCTCCAAGTCAGTTCTTAGTGTAGAAAAGGTAGCTAAGATCCAGAAATCCTTAATTCGAGTTAAGATTACATGAAACACTGTATGAATCCTATATTCTTTACTTAAAGGAGAATAGAGTGGTAAATGTGTGTTATATAAGGCAGAATACCATAAAAATAGAGAAAGAAACACGTTCGGCAGTTTTGGAAATCCTTACACGTGACTGAAATGTAGTACTATACTCTATAACACAGTTGAGAGAAAATGTTCCTGAGCTGCCTCAGTTCATAACAGTGTGTAGGAAATTGTTTGATAAAGTGGTCAAAGCTTATACTTGGACTAGAAGGCAGAATATAGGAAACTACATGAAAACATGAATAATTCAGTGAAAATGACTGTAAACAGATGAGAACTTGTTTTAGAACAGCTGAAAGAGATTCTCCAAGTCAGTTCTTAGTGTAGAAAAGGTAGCTAAGATCCGGGAAATCTTAATTCCAGTTAAGATAACATGAAACACTGTATGAATCCTATATTCTTTACTTAAAGGAGCCTAGAGTGGTAAATGTGTGTTATACAAGGCAGAATACCATTGAAATAGAGAAAGAAACACGTTCGGCAGCTTTGGAAAGCCTTACACTTCACTGAAATGTAGTACTACACTCTATAACACAGTTGAGAGACAATGTTCCCTACTTGCCTCAGTTCATAACAGTGTGTAGGAAGTTGTTTGATAAAGTGGGCAAAGCTTATACTTGGACCAGAAGGCAGAATATAGGAAACTACATGAAAACATGATTAATTCAGAGAAAATGACTGTAAACAGATGAGAACTTGTTTAGAACAGCTGAAAGAGATTCTCCAAGTCAGTTCTTAGTGTAGAAAAGGTAGCTAAGATCCGGAAATCCTTAATTCGAGTTAAGATTACATGAAACACTGTATGAATCCTATATTCCTTACTTAAAGGAGACTAGAGTGGTAAATGTGTGTTATACAAGGCAGAATACCATTAAAATAGAGAAAGAAACAAGTTCGGCAGCTTTGGAAATCCTTACACGTGACTGAAATGTAGTACTACACTCTATAACACAGTTGAGAGACAATGTTCCCGAGCTGCCTCAGTTCATAACAGTGTGTAGGAAGTTATTTGATAAAGTGGTCAAAGCTTATACTTGGACCAGAAGCAGAATATAGGAAACTACATGAAAACATGAATAATTCAGTGAAAATACTGTAAACAGATGAGAACTTGTTTTAGAACAGCTAAAAGAGATTCTCCAAGTCAGTTCTTAGTGTAGAAAAGGTAGCTAAGATCCGGGAAATCTTAATTCCAGTTAAGATCACATGAAACTCTGTATGAATCCTATATTCTTTACTTAAAGGAGCCTAGAGTGGTAAATGTGTGTTATACAAGGCAGAATACCATTGAAATAGAGAAAGAAACACGTTCGGCAGCTTTGGAAAGCCTTACACTTCACTGAAATGTAGTACTACACTCTATAACACAGTTGAGAGACAATGTTCCCTACTTGCCTCAGTTTATAACAGTGTGTAGGAAGTTGTTTGATAAAGTGGGCTAAGCTTATACTTGGGCCAGAAGGCAGAATATAGGAAACTACATGAAAACATGAATAATTCAGTGAAAATGACTGTAAACAGATGAGAACTTTTTTAGAACAGCTGAAAGAGAATCTCCAAGTCAGTTCTTAGTGTAGAAAGGGTAGCTAAGATAAGGGAAATCCATAATTCCAGTTAAGGTCACATGAAACACTGTATGAATCCTATATTCATTACTTAAAGGAGACTAGAGTGGTAAATGTGTGTTATACAAGGCAGAATACCATTGAAATAGAGAAAGAAACACGTTCGGCAGCTTTGGAAAGCCTTACTCTTCACTGAAATGTAGTACTACACTCTATAACACAGTTGAGAGACAATGTTCCCTACTTGCCTCAGTTCATAACAGTGTGTAGAAGTTGTTTGATAAAGTGGGCAAAGCTTATACTTGGGCCAGAAGGCAGAATATAGGAAACTACATGAAAACATGATTAATTCAGAGAAAATGACTGTAAACAGATGAGAACTTGTTTAGAACAGCTGAAAGAGATTCTCCAAGTCAGTTCTTAGTGAAGAAAAGGTAGCTAAGATCCGGAAATCCTTAATTCGAGTTAAGATTACATGAAACACTGTATGAATCCTATATTCCTTACTTAAAGGAGACTAGAGTGGTAAATGTGTGTTATACAAGGCAGAATACCATTAAAATAGAGAAAGAAACAAGTTCGGCAGCTTTGGAAATCCTTACACGTGACTGAAACCTAGTACTACACTCTATAACACAGTTGAGAGAAAATGTTCCCGAGCTGCCTCAGTTCATAACAGTGTGTAGGAAATTGTTTGATAAAGTGGTCAAAGCTTATACTTGGACCAGAAGGCAGAATATAGGAAACTACATGAAAACATGAATAATTCAGTGAAAATGACTGTAAACAGATGAGAACTTGTTTTAGAACAGCTGAAAGAGATTCTCCAAGTCAGTTCTTAGTGTAGAAAAGGTAGCTAAGATCCGGGAAATCTTAATTCCAGTTAAGATAACATGAAACACTGTATGAATCCTATATTCTTTACTTAAAGGAGCCTAGAGTGGTAAATGTGTGTTATACAAGGCAGAATACCATTGAAATAGAGAAAGAAACACGTTCGGCAGCTTTGGAAAGCCTTACACTTCCCTGAAATGTAGTACTACACTCTATAACACAGTTGAGAGACAATGTTCCCTACTTGCCTCAGTTCATAACAGTGTGTAGGAAGTTGTTTGATAAAGTGGGCAAAGCTTATACTTGGACCAGAAGGCAGAATATAGGAAACTACATGAAAACATGATTAATTCAGAGAAAATGACTGTAAACAGATGAGAACTTGTTTAGAACAGCTGAAAGAGATTCTCCAAGTCAGTTCTTAGTGAAGAAAAGGTAGCTAAGATCCGGAAATCCTTAATTCGAGTTAAGATTACATGAAACACTGTATGAATCCTATATTCCTTACTTAAAGGAGACTAGAGTGGTAAATGTGTGTTATACAAGGCAGAATACCATTAAAATAGAGAAAGAAACAAGTTCGGCAGCTTTGGAAATCCTTACACGTGACTGAAACGTAGTACTACACTCTATAACACAGTTGAGAGAAAATGTTCCCGAGCTGCCTCAGTTCATAACAGTGTGTAGGAAGTTATTTGATAAAGTGGTCAAAGCTTATACTTGGACCAGAAGGCAGAATATAGGAAACTACATGAAAACATGAATAATTCAGTGAAAATGACTGTAAACAGATGAGAACTTGTTTTAGAACAGCTGAAAGAGATTCTCCAAGTCAGTTCTTAGTGTAGAAAAGGTAGCTAAGATCCGGGAAATCTTAATTCCAGTTAAGATCACATGAAACTCTGTATGAATCCTATATTCTTTACTTAAAGGAGACTAGAGTGGTAAATGTGTGTTATACAAGGCAGAATACCATTGAAGTAGAGAAAGAAACATGTTCGGCAGCTTTGGAAAGCCTTACACTTCACTGAAATGTAGTACTACACTCTATAACACAGTTGAGAGACAATGTTCCCTACTTGCCTCAGTTCATCACAGTGTGTAGGAAGTTTTTTGATAAAGTGGGCAAAGCTTATACTTGGGCCAGAGGCAGAATATAGGAAACTACATGAAAACATGAATAATTCAGTGAAAATGACTGTAAACAGATGAGAACTTGTTTAGAACAGCTGAAAGAGAATCTCTAAGTCAGTTGTTAGTGTAGAAAAGGTAGCTAAGATAAGGGAAATCCATAATTCCAGTTAAGATCACATGAAACACTGTATGAATCCTATATTCATTACTTAAAGGAGACTAGAGTGGTAAATGTGTGTTATACAAGGCAGAATACCATTGAAATAGAGAAAGAAACATGTTCGGCAGCTTTGGAAAGCCTTACTATTCACTGAAATGTAGTACTACACTCTATAACACAGTTGAGAGACAATGTTCCCAAGCTGCCTCAGTTCATAACAGTGTGTAGGAAGTTGTTTGATAAAGTGGGCAAAGCTTATATTTGGGCCAGAAGGCAGAATATGGGAAACTACATGAAAACATGAATAATTCAGTGAAAATGACTGTAAACAGATGAGAACTTGTTTAGAACAGCTGAAATAAATTCTCCAAGTCAGTTCTTAGTGTAGAAAAGGTAGATAAGATAAGGGAAATCCATAATTCCAGTTAAGATTACATGAAACACTGTAGGAATTCTATATTCTTTACTTAAAGGAGACTAGAGTGGTAAATGTGTGTTATACAAGGAAGAATACCATTAAAATAGAGAAAGAAACACGTTTGGCAGCTTTGGAAATCCTTACACTTCACTGAAATGTAGTACTACACTCTATAACACAGTTGAGAGACAATGTTCCCTACTTGCCTGAGTTCATAACAGTGTGTAGAAGTTGTTTGATAAAGTGGGCAAAGCTTATACTTGGGCCAGAAGGCAGAATATAGGAAACTACATGAAAACATGAATAATTCAGTGAAAATGACTGTAAACAGATGAGAACTTGTTTTAGAACAGCTGAAAGAGATTCTCCAAGTCAGTTCTTAGTGTAGAAAAGGTAGCTAAGATCCGGGAAATCTTAATTCCAGTTAAAATCACATGAAACACTGTATGAATCCTATATTCTTTACTGAAAGGAGACTAGAGTGGTAAATGTTTGTTATACAAGGCAGAATACCATTGAAATAGAGAAAGAAACACGTTCGGCAGCTTTGGAAAGCCTTACACTTCACTGAAATGTAGTACTACACTCTATAACACAATTGAGAGACAATGTTCCCTACTTGCCTCAGTTCATAACAGTGTGTAGGAAGTTGTTTGATAAAGTGGGCAAAGCTTATACTTGGGCCAGAAGGCAGAATATAGGAAACTACATGAAAACATGAATAATTGAGTGAAAATGACTGTAAACAGATGAGAACTTGTTTAGAACAGCTGAAAGAGAATCTCCAAGTCAGTTCTTAGTGTAGAAAAGTTAGCTAAGATAAGGGAAATCCATAATTCCAGTTAAGATCACATGAAACACTGTATGAATCCTATATTCATTACTTAAAGGAGAGTAGAGTGGTAAATGTGTGTTATACAAGGCAGAATACCATTGAAATAGAGAAAGAAACACGTTCGGCAGCTTTGGAAAGCCTTACACTTCACTGAAATGTAGTACTACACTCTATAACACAGTTTAGAGACATTGTTCCCGAGCTGCCTCAGTTCATAACAGTGTGTAGGAAGTTGTTTGATAAAGTGGGCAAAGCTTATACTTGGACCAGAAGGCAGAATATAGGAAACATGAATGAAAACATGATTAATTCAGTGAAAATGACTGTAAACAGATGAGAACTTGTTTAGAACAGCTGAAAGAGATTCTCCAAGTCAGTTCTTAGTGTAGAAAAGGTAGCTAAGATCCAGAAATCCTTAATTCGAGTTAAGATTACATGAAACACTGTATGAATCCTATATTCTTTACTTAAAGGAGACTAGAGTGGTAAATGTGTGTTATACAAGGCAGAATACCATAAAAATAGAGAAAGAAACACGTTCGGCAGTTTTGGAAATCCTTACAGGTGACTGAAATGTAGTACTATACTCTATAACACAGTTGAGAGAAAATGTTCCTGAGCTGCCTCAGTTCATAACAGTGTGTAGGAAATTGTTTGATAAAGTGGTCAAAGCTTATACTTGGACCAGAAGGCAGAATTTAGGAAACTACATGAAAACATGAATAATTCAGTGAAAATGACTGTAAACAGATGAGAACTTGTTTTAGAACAGCTGAAAGAGATTCTCCAAGTCAGTTCTTAGTGTAGAAAAGGTAGCTAAGATCCGGGAAATCTTAATTCCAGTTAAGATAACATGAAACACTGTATGAATCCTATATTCTTTACTTAAAGGAGCCTAGAGTGGTAAATGTGTGTTATACAAGGCAGAATACCATTGAAATAGAGAAAGAAACACGTTCGGCAGCTTTGGAAAGCCTTACACTTCACTGAAATGTAGTACTACACTCTATAACACAGTTGAGAGACAATGTTCCCTACTTGCCTCAGTTCATAACAGTGTGTAGGAAGTTGTTTGATAAAGTGGGCAAAGCTTATACTTGGACCAGAAGGCAGAATATAGGAAACTACATGAAAACATGATTAATTCAGAGAAAATGACTGTAAACAGATGAGAACTTGTTTAGAACAGCTGAAAGAGATTCTCCAAGTCAGTTCTTAGTGTAGAAAAGGTACTAAGATCCGGAAATCCTTAATTCGAGTTAAGATTACATGAAACACTGTATGAATCCTATATTCCTTACTTAAAGGAGACTAGAGTGGTAAATGTGTGTTATACAAGGCAGAATACCATTAAAATAGAGAAAGAAACAAGTTCGGCAGCTTTGGAAATCCTTACACGTGACTGAAACGTAGTACTACACTCTATAACACAGTTGAGAGACAATGTTCCCGAGCTGCCTCAGTTCATAACAGTGTGTAGGAAGTTATTTGATAAAGTGGTCAAAGCTTATACTTGGACCAGAAGGCAGAATATAGGAAACTACATGAAAACATGATTAATTCAGAGAAAATGACTGTAAACAGATGAGAACTTGTTTAGAACAGCTGAAAGAGATTCTCCAAGTCAGTTCTTAGTGAAGAAAAGGTAGCTAAGATCCGGAAATCCTTAATTCGAGTTAAGATTACATGAAACACTGTATGAATCCTATATTCCTTACTTAAAGGAGACTAGAGTGGTAAATGTGTGTTATACAAGGCAGAATACCATTAAAATAGAGAAAGAAACAAGTTCGGCAGCTTTGGAAATCCTTACACGTGACTGAAACGTAGTACTACACTCTATAACACAGTTGAGAGAAAATGTTCCCGAGCTGCCTCAGTTCATAACAGTGTGTAGGAAGTTATTTGATAAAGTGGTCAAAGCTTATACTTGGACCAGAAGGCAGAATATAGGAAACTACATGAAAACATGAATAATTCAGTGAAAATGACTGTAAACAGATGAGAACTTGTTTTAGAACAGCTGAAAGAGATTCTCCAAGTCAGTTCTTAGTGTAGAAAAGGTAGCTAAGATCCGGGAAATCTTAATTCCAGTTAAGATCACATGAAACTCTGTATGAATCCTATATTCTTTACTTAAAGGAGACTAGAGTGGTAAATGTGTGTTATACAAGGCAGAATACCATTGAAGTAGAGAAAGAAACATGTTCGGCAGCTTTGGAAAGCCTTACACTTCACTGAAATGTAGTACTACACTCTATAACACAGTTGAGAGACAATGTTCCCTACTTGCCTCAGTTCATCACAGTGTGTAGGAAGTTTTTTGATAAAGTGGGCAAAGCTTATACTTGGGCCAGAAGGCAGAATATAGGAAACTACATGAAAACATGAATAATTCAGTGAAAATGACTGTAAACAGATGAGAACTTGTTTAGAACAGCTGAAAGAGAATCTCTAAGTCAGTTGTTAGTGTAGAAAAGGTAGCTAAGATAAGGGAAATCCATAATTCCAGTTAAGATCACATGAAACACTGTATGAATCCTATATTCATTACTTAAAGGAGACTAGAGTGGTAAATGTGTGTTATACAAGGCAGAATACCATTGAAATAGAGAAAGAAACATGTTCGGCAGCTTTGGAAAGCCTTACTATTCACTGAAATGTAGTACTACACTCTATAACACAGTTGAGAGACAATGTTCCCAAGCTGCCTCAGTTCATAACAGTGTGTAGGAAGTTGTTTGATAAAGTGGGCAAAGCTTATACTTGGGCCAGAAGGCAGAATATGGGAAACTACATGAAAACATGAATAATTCATTGAAAATGACTGTAAACAGATGAGAACTTGTTTAGAACAGCTGAAATAGATTCTCCAAGTCAGTTCTTAGTGTAGAAAAGGTAGATAAGATAAGGGAAATCCATAATTCCAGTTAAGATTACATGAAACACTGTAGGAATTCTATATTCTTTACTTAAAGGAGACTAGAGTGGTAAATGTGTGTTATACAAGGAAGAATACCATTAAAATAGAGAAAGAAACACGTTCGGCAGCTTTGGAAATCCTTACACTTCACTGAAATGTAGTACTACACTCTATAACACAGTTGAGAGACAATGTTCCCTACTTGCCTCAGTTCATAACAGTGTGTAGAAGTTGTTTGATAAAGTGGGCAAAGCTTATACTTGGGCCAGAAGGCAGAATATAGGAAACTACATGAAAACATGAATAATTCAGTGAAAATGACTGTAAACAGATGAGAACTTGTTTTAGAACAGCTGAAAGAGATTCTCCAAGTCAGTTCTTAGTGTAGAAAAGGTAGCTAAGATCCGGGAAATCTTAATTCCAGTTAAAATCACATGAAACACTGTATGAATCCTATATTCTTTACTGAAAGGAGACTAGAGTGGTAAATGTTTGTTATACAAGGCAGAATACCATTGAAATAGAGAAAGAAACACGTTCGGCAGCTTTGGAAAGCCTTACACTTCACTGAAATGTAGTACTACACTCTATAACACAATTGAGAGACAATGTTCCCTACTTGCCTCAGTTCATAACAGTGTGTAGGAAGTTGTTTGATAAAGTGGGCAAAGCTTATACTTGGGCCAGAAGGCAGAATATAGGAAACTACATGAAAACATGAATAATTGAGTGAAAATGACTGTAAACAGATGAGAACTTGTTTAGAACAGCTGAAAGAGAATCTCCAAGTCAGTTCTTAGTGTAGAAAAGTTAGCTAAGATAAGGGAAATCCATAATTCCAGTTAAGATCACATGAAACACTGTATGAATCCTATATTCATTACTTAAAGGAGAGTAGAGTGGTAAATGTGTGTTATACAAGGCAGAATACCATTGAAATAGAGAAAGAAACACGTTCGGCAGCTTTGGAAAGCCTTACACTTCACTGAAATGTAGTACTACACTCTATAACACAGTTTAGAGACATTGTTCCCGAGCTGCCTCAGTTCATAACAGTGTGTAGGAAGTTGTTTGATAAAGTGGGCAAAGCTTATACTTGGACCAGAAGGCAGAATATAGGAAACATGAATGAAAACATGATTAATTCAGTGAAAATGACTGTAAACAGATGAGAACTTGTTTAGAACAGCTGAAAGAGATTCTCCAAGTCAGTTCTTAGTGTAGAAAAGGTAGCTAAGATCCAGAAATCCTTAATTCGAGTTAAGATTACATGAAACACTGTATGAATCCTATATTCTTTACTTAAAGGAGACTAGAGTGGTAAATGTGTGTTATACAAGGCAGAATACCATAAAAATAGAGAAAGAAACACGTTCGGCAGTTTTGGAAATCCTTACAGGTGACTGAAATGTAGTACTATACTCTATAACACAGTTGAGAGAAAATGTTCCTGAGCTGCCTCAGTTCATAACAGTGTGTAGGAAATTGTTTGATAAAGTGGTCAAAGCTTATACTTGGACCAGAAGGCAGAATTTAGGAAACTACATGAAAACATGAATAATTCAGTGAAAATGACTGTAAACAGATGAGAACTTGTTTTAGAACAGCTGAAAGAGATTCTCCAAGTCAGTTCTTAGTGTAGAAAAGGTAGCTAAGATCCGGGAAATCTTAATTCCAGTTAAGATAACATGAAACACTGTATGAATCCTATATTCTTTACTTAAAGGAGCCTAGAGTGGTAAATGTGTGTTATACAAGGCAGAATACCATTGAAATAGAGAAAGAAACACGTTCGGCAGCTTTGGAAATCCTTACACTTCACTGAAATGTAGTACTACACTCTATAACACAGTTGAGAGACAATGTTCCCTACTTGCCTCAGTTCATAACAGTGTGTAGGAAGTTGTTTGATAAAGTGGGCAAAGCTTATACTTGGACCAGAAGGCAGAATATAGGAAACTACATGAAAACATGATTAATTCAGAAAAAATGACTGTAAACAGATGAGAACTTGTTTAGAACAGCTGAAAGAGATTCTCCAAGTCAGTTCTTAGTGTAGAAAAGGTAGCTAAGATCCGGAAATCCTTAATTCGAGTTAAGATTACATGAAACACTGTATGAATCCTATATTCCTTACTTAAAGGAGACTAGAGTGGTAAATGTGTGTTATACAAGGCAGAATACCATTAAAATAGAGAAAGAAACAAGTTCGGCAGCTTTGGAAATCCTTACACGTGACTGAAACGTAGTACTACGCTCTATAACACAGTTGAGAGACAATGTTCCCGAGCTGCCTCAGTTCATAACAGTGTGTAGGAAGTTATTTGATAAAGTGGTCAAAGCTTATACTTGGACCAGAAGGCAGAATATAGGAAACTACATGAAAACATGAATAATTCAGTGAAAATGACTGTAAACAGATGAGAACTTGTTTTAGAACAGCTGAAAGAGATTCTCCAAGTCAGTTCTTAGTGTAGAAAAGGTAGCTAAGATCCGGCAAATCTTAATTCCAGTTAAGATCACATGAAACTCTATATGAATCCTATATTCTTTACTTAAAGGAGACTAGAGTGGTAAATGTGTGTTATACAAGGACGAATACCATTGAAGTAGAGAAAGAAACATGTTCGGCAGCTTTGGAAAGCCTTACACTTCACTGAAATGTAGTACTACACTCTATAACACAGTTGAGAGACAATGTTCCCTACTTGCCTCAGTTCATAACAGTGTGTAGGAAGTTGTTTGATAAAGTGGGCAAAGCTTATACTTGGGCCAGAAGGCAGAATATAGGAAACTACATGAAAATATGAATAATTCAGTGAAAATGACTGTAAACAGATGAGAACTTGTTTAGAACAGCTGAAAGAGAATCTCTAAGTCAGTTGTTAGTGTAGAAAAGGTAGCTAAGATAAGGGAAATCCATAATTCCAGTTAAGATCACATGAAACACTGTATGAATCCTATATTCATTACTTAAAGGAGACTAGAGTGGTAAATGTGTGTTATACAAGGCAGTATACCATTGAAATAGAGAAAGAAACACGTTCGGCAGCTTTGGAAAGCCTTACACTTCACTGAAATGTAGTACTACACTCTATAACACAGTTGAGAGACAATGTTCCCGAGCTGCCTCAGTTCATAACAGTGTGTAGGAAGTTGTTTGATAAAGTGGGCAAAGCTTATACTTGGACCAGAAGGCAGAATATAGGAAACTACATGAAAACATGATTAATTCAGTGAAAATGACTGTAAACAGATGAGAACTTGTTTAGAACAGCTGAAAGAGATTCTCCAAGTCAGTTCTTAGTGTAGAAACGGTAGCTAAGATAAGGGAAATCCATAATTCCAGTTAAGATTGCATGAAACACTGTATAAATTCTATATTCTTGACTTAAAGGAGACTAGAGTGGTAAATGTGTGTTATACAAGGCAGAATACCATTAAAATAGAGAAAGAAACACGTTCGGCAGCTTTGGAAATCCTTACACTTCACTGAAATATAGTACTACACTCTATAACACAGTTGAGAGACAATGTTCCCTACTTGCCTCAGTTCATAACAGTGTGTAGGAAGTTGTTTGATAAAGTGGGCAAAGCTTATACTTGGGCCAGAAGGCAGAATATAGGAAACTACATGAAAACATGAATAATTCAGTGAAAATGACTGTAAACAGATGAGAACTTGTTTAGAACAGCTGAAAGAGAATCTCTAAGTCAGTTGTTAGTGTAGAAAAGGTAGCTAAGATAAGGGAAATCCATAATTCCAGTTAAGATCACATGAAACACTGTATGAATCCTATATTCATTACATAAAGGAGACTGGAGTGGTAAATGTGTGTTATACAAGGCAGAATACCATTGAAATAGAGAAAGAAACACGTTCGGCAGCTTTGGAAAGCCTTACACTTCACTGAAATGTAGTACTACACTCTATAACACAGTTGAGAGACAATGTTCCCGAGCTGCCTCAGTTCATAACAGTGTGTAGGAAGTTGTTTGATAAAGTGGGCAAAGCTTATACTTGGACCAGAAGGCAGAATATAGGAAACTACATGAAAACATGAATAATTCAGTGAAAATGACTGTAAACAGATGAGAACTTTTTTAGAACAGCTGAAAGAGAATCTCCAAGTCAGTTCTTAGTGTAGAAAGGGTAGCTAAGATAAGGGAAATCCATAATTCCAGTTAAGATCACATGAAACACTGTATGAATCCTATATTCATTACTTAAAGGAGACTAGAGTGGTAAATGTGTGTTATACAAGGCAGAATACCATTGAAATAGAGAAAGAAACACGTTCGTCAGCTTTGGAAAGCCTTACTCTTCACTGAAATGTAGTAATACACTCTATAACACAGTTGAGAGACAATGTTCCCGAGCTGCCTCAGTTCATAACAGTGTGTAGGAAGTTGTTTGATAAATTGGGCAAAGCTTATACTTGGGCCAGAAGGCAGAATATAGGAAACTACATGAAAACATGAATAATTGAGTGAAAATGACTGTAAACAGATGAGAACTTGTTTAGAACAGCTGAAAGAGAATCTCCAAGTCAGTTCTTAGTGTAGAAAAGTTAGCTAAGATAAGGGAAATCCATAATTCCAGTTAAGATCACATGAAACACTGTATGAATCCTATATTCATTACTTAAAGGAGACTAGAGTGGTAAATGTGTGTTATACAAGGCAGAATACCATTGAAATAGAGAAAGAAACACGTTCGGCAGCTTTGGAAAGCCTTACTCTTCACTGAAATGTAGTACTACACTCTATAAAACAGTTGAGAGACAATGTTCCCGAGCTGCCTCAGTTCATAACAGTGTGTAGGAAGTTGTTTGATAAAGTGGGCAAAGCTTATACTTGGGCCAGAAGGCAGAATATGGGAAACTACATGAAAACATGATTAATTCAGTGAAAATGACTGTAAACAGATGAGAACTTGTTTAGAAAAGCTGAAATAGATTCTCCAAGTCAGTTCTTAGTGTAGAAAAGGTAGCTAAGATCCGGGAAATCTTAATTCCAGTTAAAATCACATGAAACACCGTATGAATCCTATATTCTTTACTGAAAGGAGACTAGAGTGGTAAATGTTTGTTATACAAGGCAGAATACCATTGAAATAGAGAAAGAAACACGTTCGGCAGCTTTGGAAAGCCTTACACTTCACTGAAATGTAGTACTACACTCTATAACACAGTTTAGAGACATTGTTCCCGAGCTGCCTCAGTTCATAACAGTGTGTAGGAAGTTGTTTGATAAAGTGGGCAAAGCTTATACTTGGACCAGAAGGCAGAATATAGGAAACTACATGAAAACATGATTAATTCAGTGAAAATGACTGTAAACAGATGAGAACTTGTTTAGAATAGCTGAAAGAGATTCTCCAAGTCAGTTCTTAGTGTAGAAAAGGTAGCTAAGATCCAGAAATCCTTAATTCGAGTTAAGATTACATGAAACACTGTATGAATCATATATTCTTTACTTAAAGGAGACTAGAGTGGTAAATGTGTGTTATACAAGGCAGAATACCATAAAAATAGAGAGAGAAACACGTTCGGCAGTTTTGGAAATCCTTACACGTGACTGAAATGTAGTACTATACTCTATAACACAGTTGAGAGAAAATGTTCCTGAGCTGCCTCAGTTCATAACAGTGTGTAGGAAATTGTTTGATAAAGTGGTCAAAGCTTATACTTGGACCAGAAGGCAGAATATAGGAAACTACATGAAAACATGAATAATTCAGTGAAAATGACTGTAAACAGATGAGAACTTGTTTTAGAACAGCTGAAAGAGATTCTCCAAGTCAGTTCTTAGTGTAGAAAAGGTAGCTAAGATCCGGGAAATCTTAATTCCAGTTAAGATAACATGAAACACTGTATGAATCCTATATTCTTTACTTAAAGGAGCCTAGAGTGGTAAATGTGTGTTATACAAGGCAGAATACCATTGAAATAGAGAAAGAAACACGTTCGGCAGCTTTGGAAAGCCTTACACTTCACTGAAATGTAGTACTACACTCTATAACACAGTTGAGAGACAATGTTCCCTACTTGCCTCAGTTCATAACAGTGTGTAGGAAGTTGTTTGATAAAGTGGGCAAAGCTTATACTTGGACCAGAAGGCAGAATATAGGAAACTACATGAAAACATGATTAATTCAGAGAAAATGACTGTAAACAGATGAGAACTTGTTTAGAACAGCTGAAAGAGATTCTCCAAGTCAGTTCTTAGTGTAGAAAAGGTAGCTAAGATCCGGGAAATCTTAATTCCAGTTAAGATCACATGAAACTCTGTATGAATCCTATATTCTTTACTTAAAGGAGACTAGAGTGGTAAATGTGTGTTATACAAGGACGAATACCATTGAAGTAGAGAAAGAAACATGTTCGGCAGCTTTGGAAAGCCTTACACTTCACTGAAATGTAGTACTACACTCTATAACACAGTTGAGAGACAATGTTCCCTACTTGCCTCAGTTCATAACAGTGTGTAGGAAGTTGTTTGATAAAGTGGGCAAAGCTTATACTTGGGCCAGAAGGCAGAATATAGGAAACTACATGAAAACATGAATAATTCAGTGAAAATGACTGTAAACAGATGAGAACTTGTTTAGAACAGCTGAAAGAGATTCTCCAAGTCAGTTCTTAGTGTAGAAAAGGTAGCTAAGATAAGGGAAATCCATAATTCCAGTTAAGATTACATGAAACACTGTAGGAATTCTATATTCTTTACTTAAAGGAGACTAGAGTGGTAAATGTGTGTTATACAAGGAAGAATACCATTAAAATAGAGAAAGAAACACTTTCGGCAGCTTTGGAAATCCTTACACTTCACTGAAATGTAGTACTACACTCTATAACACAGTTGAGAGACAATGTTCCCTACTTGCCTCAGTTCATAACAGTGTGTAGAAGTTGTTTCATAAAGTGGGCAAAGCTTATACTTGGGCCAGAAGGCAGAATATAGGAAACTACATGAAAACATGAATAATTCAGTGAAAATGACTGTAAACAGATGAGAACTTGTTTTAGAACAGCTGAAAGAGATTCTCCAAGTCAGTTCTTAGTGTAGAAAAGGTAGCTAAGATCCGGGAAATGTTAATTCCAGTTAAAATCACATGAAACACTGTATGAATCCTATATTTCTTACTTAAAGGTGACTAGAGTGGTAAATGTGTGTTATACAAGGCAGAATACCATTAAAATAGAGAAAGAAACAAGTTCGGCAGCTTTGGAAATCCTTACACGTGACTGAAATGTAGTACTACACTCTATAACACAGTTGAGAGACAATGTTCCCGAGCTGCCTCAGTTCATAACAGTGTGTAGGAAGTTATTTGATAAAGTGGTCAAAGCTTATACTTGGACCAGAAGGCAGAATATAGGAAACTACATGAAAACATGAATAATTCAGTGAAAATGACTGTAACCAGATGAGAACTTGTTTTAGAACAGCTGAAAGAGATTCTCCAAGTCAGTTCTTAGTGTAGAAAAGGTAGCTAAGATCCGGGAAATCTTAATTCCAGTTAAGATCACATGAAACTCTGTATGAATCCTATATTCTTTACTTAAAGGAGACTAGAGTGGTAAATGTGTGTTATACAAGGCAGTATACCATTGAAATAGAGAAAGAAACACGTTCGGCAGCTTTGGAAAGCCTTACACTTCACTGAAATGTAGTACTACACTCTATAACACAGTTGAGAGACAATGTTCCCGAGCTGCCTCAGTTCATAACAGTGTGTAGGAAGTTGTTTGATAAAGTGGGCAAAGCTTATACTTGGACCAGAAGGCAGAATATAGGAAACTACATGAAAACATGATTAATTCAGTGAAAATGACTGTAAACAGATGAGAACTTGTTTAGAACAGCTGAAAGAGATTCTCCAAGTCAGTTCTTAGTGTAGAAAAGGTAGCTAAGATAAGGGAAATCCATAATTCCAGTTAAGATTACATGAAACACTGTATGAATTCTATATTCTTTACTTAAAGGAGACTAGAGTGGTAAATGTGTGTTATACAAGGCAGAATACCATAAAAATAGAGAAAGAAACACGTTCCGCAGCTTTGGAAATCCTTACACTTCACTGAAATGTAGTACTACACTCTATAACACAGTTGAGAGACAATGTTCCCGAGCTGCCTCAGTTCATAACAGTGTGTAGGAAGTTGTTTGATAAAGTGGGCAAAGCTTATACTTGGGCCAGAAGGCAGAATATAGGAAACTACATGAAAACATGAATAATTCAGTGAAAATGACTGTAAACCGATGAGAACTTGTTTAGAACAGCTGAAAGAGAATCTCTAAGTCAGATGTTAGTGTAGAAAAGGTAGCTAAGATAAGGGAAATGCATAATTCCAGTTAAGATCACATGAAACACTGTATGAATCCTATATTCATTACTTAAAGGAGACTAGAGTGGTAAATGTGTGTTATACAAGGCAGAATACCATTGAAATAGAGAAAGAAACACGTTCGGCAGCTTTGGAAAGCCTTACTCTTCACTGAAATGTAGTACTACACTCTATAACACAGTTGAGAGACAATGTTCCCGAGCTGCCTCAGTTCATAACAGTGTGTAGGAAGTTGTTTGATAAAGTGGGCAAAGCTTATACTTGGGCCAGAAGGCAGAATATGGGAAACTACATGAAAACATGATTAATTCAGTGAAAATGACTGTAAACAGATGAGAACTTGTTTAGAACAGCTGAAATAGATTCTCCAAGTCAGTTCTTAGTGTAGAAAAGGTAGCTAAGATAAGGGAAATCCATAATTCCAGTTAAGATTACATGAAACACTGTAGGAATTCTATATTCTTTACTTAAAGGAGACTAGAGTGGTAAATGTGTGTTATACAAGGCAGAATACCATAAAAATAGAGAAAGAAACACGTTCCGCAGCTTTGGAAATCCTTACACTTCACTGAAATGTAGTACTACACTCTATAACACAGTTGAGAGACAATGTTCCCTACTTGCCTCAGTTCATAACAGTGTGTAGAAGTTGTTGGATAAAGTGGGCAAAGCTTATACTTGGGCCAGAAGGCAGAATATAGGAAACTACATGAAAACATGAATAATTCAGTGAAAATGACTGTAAACAGATGAGAACTTGTTTAGAACAGCTGAAAGAGAATCTCTAAGTCAGATGTTAGTGTAGAAAAGGTAGCTAAGATAAGGGAAATGCATAATTCCAGTTAAGATCACATGAAACACTGTATGAATCCTATATTCATTACTTAAAGGAGACTAGAGTGGTAAATGTGTGTTATACAAGGCAGAATACCATTGAAATAGAGAAAGAAACACGTTCGGCAGCTTTGGAAAGCCTTACTCTTCACTGAAATGTAGTACTACACTCTATAACACAGTTGAGAGACAATGTTCCCGAGCTGCCTCAGTTCATAACAGTGTGTAGGAAGTTGTTTGATAAAGTGGGCAAAGCTTATACTTGGGCCAGAAGGCAGAATATGGGAAACTACATGAAAACATGATTAATTCAGTGAAAATGACTGTAAACAGATGAGAACTTGTTTAGAACAGCTGAAATAGATTCTCCAAGTCAGTTCTTAGTGTAGAAAAGGTAGCTAAGATAAGGGAAATCCATAATTCCAGTTAAGATTACATGAAACACTGTAGGAATTCTATATTCTTTACTTAAAGGAGACTAGAGTGGTAAATGTGTGTTATACAAGGAAGAATACCATTAAAATAGAGAAAGAAACACGTTCGGCAGCTTTGGAAATCCTTACACTTCACTGAAATGTAGTACTACACTCTATAACACAGTTGAGAGACAATGTTCCCTACTTGCCTCAGTTCATAACAGTGTGTAGAAGTTGCTTGATAAAGTGGGCAAAGCTTATACTGGGCCAGAAGGCAGAATATAGGAAACTACATGAAAACATGAATAATTCAGTGAAAATGACTGTAAACAGATGAGAACTTGTTTTAGAACAGCTGAAAGAGATTCTCCAAGTCAGTTCTTAGTGTAGAAAAGGTAGCTAAGATCCGGGAAATCTTAATTCCAGGTAAAATCACATCAAACACTGTATGAATCCTATATTCTTTACTGAAAGGAGACTAGAGTGGTAAATGTTTGTTATACAAGGCAGAATACCATTGAAATAGAGAAAGAAACAGGTTCGGCAGCTTTGGAAAGCCTTACACTTCACTGAAATGCAGTACTACACTCTATAACACAATTGAGAAACAATGTTCCCTACTTGCCTCAGTTCATAACAGTGTGTAGGAAGTTGTTTGATAAAGTGGGCAAAGCTTATACTTGGGCCAGAAGGCAGAATATAGGAAACTACATGAAAACATGAATAATTGAGTGAAAATGACTGTAAACAGATGTGAACTTGTTTAGAACAGCTGAAAGAGAATCTCCAAGTCAGTTCTTAGTGTAGAAAAGTTAGCTAAGATAAGGGAAATCCATAATTCCAGTTAAGATCACATGAAACACTGTATTAATCCTATATTCATTTCTTAAAGGAGAGTAGAGTGGTAAATGTGTGTTATACAAGGCAGAATACCATTGAAATAGAGAAAGAAACACGTTCGGCAGCTTTGGAAAGCCTTACACTTCACTGAAATGTAGTACTACACTCTATAACACAGTTTAGACACATTGTTCCCGAGCTGCCTCAGTTCATAACAGTGTGTAGGAAGTTGTTTGATAAAGTGGGCAAAGCTTATACTTGGACCAGAAGGCAGAATATAGGAAACTACATGAAAACATGATTAATTCAGTGAAAATGACTGTAAACAGATGAGAACTTGTTTAGAACAGCTGAAAGAGATTCTCCAAGTCAGTTCTTAGTGTAGAAAAGGTAGCTAAGATCCAGAAATCCTTAATTCGAGTTAAGATTACATGAAACACTGTATGAATCCTATATTCTTTACTTAAAGGAGACTAGAGTGGTAAATGTGTGTTATACAAGGCAGAATACCATTGAAGTAGAGAAAGAAACATGTTCGGCAGCTTTGGAAAGCCTTACACTTCACTGAAATGTAGTACTACACTCTATAACACAGTTGAGAGACAATGTTCCCTACTTGCCTCAGTTCATAACAGTGTGTAGGAAGTTGTTTGATAAAGTGGGCAAAGCTTATACTTGGGCCAGAAGGCAGAATATAGGAAACTACATGAAAACATGAATAATTCAGTGAAAATGACTGTAAACAGATGAGAACTTGTTTAGAACAGCTGAAAGAGAATCTCTAAGTCAGTTGTTAGTGTAGAAAAGGTAGCTAAGATAAGGGAAATCCATAATTCCAGTTAAGATCACATGAAACACTGTATGAATCCTATATTCATTACTTAAAGGAGACTAGAGTGGTAAATGTGTGTTATACAAGGTAGTATACCATTGAAATAGAGAAAGAAACACGTTCGGCAGCTTTGGAAAGCCTTACACTTCACTGAAATGTAGTACTACACTCTATAACACAGTTGAGAGACAATGTTCCCGAGGTGCCTCAGTTCATAACAGTGTGTAGGAAGTTGTTTGATAAAGTGGGCAAAGCTTATACTTGGACCAGAAGGCAGAATATAGGAAACTACATGAAAACATGATTAATTCAGTGAAAATGACTGTAAACAGATGAGAACTTATTTAGAACAGCTGAAAGAGATTCTCCAAGTCAGTTCTTAGTGTAGAAAAGGTAGCTAAGATAAGGGAAATCCATAATTCCAGTTAAGATTACATGAAACACTGTATGAATTCTATATTCTTTACTTAAAGGAGACTAGAGTGGTAAATGTGTGTTTTACAAGGCAGAATACCATAAAAATAGAGAAAGAAACACGTTCCGCAGCTTTGGAAATCCTTACACTTCACTGAAATGTAGTACTACACTCTATAACACAGTTGAGAGACAATGTTCCCTACTTGCCTCAGTTCATAACAGTGTGTAGAAGTTGTTGGATAAAGTGGGCAAAGCTTATACTTGGGCCAGAAGGCAGAATATAGGAAACTACATGAAAACATGATTAATTCAGTGAAAATGACTGTAAACAGATGAGAACTTGTTTAGAACAGCTGAAATAGATTTTCCAAGTCAGTTCTTAGTGTAGAAAAGGTAGCTAAGATAAGGGAAATCCATAATTCCAATTAAGATTACATGAAACACTGTAGGAATTCTATATTCTTTACTTAAAGGAGACTAGAGTGGTAAATGTGTGTTATACAAGGAAGAATACCATTAAAATAGAGAAAGAAACACGTTCGGCAGCTTTGGAAATCCTTACACTTCACTGAAATGTTGTACTACACTCTATAACACAGTTGAGAGACAATGTTCCCGAGCTGCTTCAGTTCATAACAGTGTGTAGGAAGTTGTTTGATAAAGTGGGCAAAGCTTATACTTGGGCCAGAAGGCAGAATATGGGAAACTACATGAAAACATGATTAATTCAGTGAAAATGACTGTAAACAGATGAGAACTTGTTTAGAACAGCTGAAATAGATTCTCCAAGTCAGTTCTTAGTGTAGAAAAGGTAGCTAAGATAAGGGAAATCCATAATTCCAGTTAAGATTACATGAAACACTGTAGGAATTCTATATTCTTTACTTAAAGGAGACTAGAGTGGTAAATGTGTGTTATACAAGGCAGAATACCATAAAAATAGAGAAAGAAACACGTTCGGCAGCTTTGGAAATCCTTACACTTCACTGAAATGTAGTACTACACTCTATAACACAGTTGAGAGACAATGTTCCCTACTTGCCTCAGTTCATAACAGTGTGTAGAAGTTGCTTGATAAAGTGGGCAAAGCTTATACTTGGGCCAAAAGGCAGAATATAGGAAACTACATGAAAACATGAATAATTCAGTGAAAATGACTGTAAACAGATGAGAACTTGTTTTAGAACAGCTGAAAGAGATTCTCCAAGTCAGTTCTTAGTGTAGAAAAGGTAGCTAAGATCCGGGAAATCTTAATTCCAATTAAAATCACATGAAACACTGTATGAATCCTATATTCTTTACTGAAAGGAGACTAGAGTGGTAAATGTTTGTTATACAAGGCAGAATACCATTGAAATAGAGAAAGAAACATGTTCGGAAGCTTTGGAAAGCCTTACACTTCACTGAAATGCAGTACTACACTCTATAACACAATTGAGAAACAATGTTCCCTACTTGCCTCAGTTCATAACAGTGTGTAGGAAGTTGTTTGATAAAGTGGGCAAAGCTTATACTTGGACCAGAAGGCTGAATATAGGAAACTACATGAAAACATGATTAATTCAGTGAAAATGACTGTAAACAGATGAGAACTTGTTTAGAACAGCTGAAAGAGATTCTCCAAGTCAGTTTTTAGTGTAGAAAAGGTAGCTAAGATCCAGAAATCCTTAATTCGAGTTAAGATTACATGAAACACTGTATGAATCCTATATTCTTTACTTAAAGGAGACTAGAGTGGTAAATGTGTGTTATACAAGGCAGAATACCATAAAAATAGCGAAAGAAACACGTTCGGCAGCTTTGGAAATCCTTACACGTGACTGAAATGTAGTACTATACTCTATAACACAGTTGAGAGAAAATGTTCCTGAGCTGCCTCAGTTCATAACAGTGTGTAGGAAATTGTTTGATAAAGTGGTCAAAGCTTATACTTGGACCAGAAGGCAGAATATAGGAAACTACATGAAAACATGAATAATTCAGTGAAAATGACTGTAAACAGATGAGAACTTGTTTTAGAACAGCTGAAAGAGATTCTCCAAGTCAGTTCTTAGTGTAGAAAAGGTAGCTAAGATCCGGGAAATCTTAATTCCAGTTAAGATAACATGAAACACTGTATGAATCCTATATTCTTTACTTAAAGGAGCCTCTAGTGGTAAATGTGTGTTATACAAGGCAGAATACCATTGAAATAGAGAAAGAAACACGTTCGGCAGCTTTGGAAAGCCTTACACTTCACTGAAATGTAGTACTACACTCTATAACACAATTGAGAGACAATGTTCCCTACTTGCCTCAGTTCATAACAGTGTGTAGGAAGTTGTTTGATAAAGTGGGCAAAGCTTATACTTGGACCAGAAGGCAGAATATAGGAAACTACATGAAAACATGATTAATTCAGAGAAAATGACTGTAAACAGATGAGAACTTGTTTAGAACAGCTGAAAGAGATTCTCCAAGTCAGTTCTTAGTGTAGAAAAGGTAGCTAAGATCCGGAAATCCTTAATTCGATTAAGATTACATGAAACACTGTATGAATCCTATATTCTTTACTTAAAGGAGACTAGAGTGGTAAATGTGTGTTATACAAGGCAGAATACCATTAAAATAGAGAAAGAAACAAGTTCGGCAGCTTTGGAAATCCTTACACGTGACTGAAATGTAGTACTACACTCTATAACACAGTTGAGAGACAATGTTCCCGAGCTGCCTCAGTTCATAACAGTGTGTAGGAAGTTATTTGATAAAGTGGTCAAAGCTTATACTTGGACCAGAAGGCAGAATATAGGAAACTACATGAAAACATGAATAATTCAGTGAAAATGACTGTAAACAGATGAGAACTTGTTTTAGAACAGCTGAAAGAGATTCTCCAAGTCAGTTCTTAGTGTAGAAAAGGTAGCTAAGATCCGGGAAATCTTAATTCCAGTTAAGATCACATGAAACTCTGTATGAATACTATATTCTTTACTTAAAGGAGACTAGAGTGGTAAATGTGTGTTATACAAGGCAGAATACCATTGAAGTAGAGAAAGAAACATGTTCGGCAGCTTTGGAAAGCCTTACACTTCACTGAAATGTAGTACTACACTCTATAACACAGTTGAGAGACAATGTTCCCTACTTGCCTCAGTTCATAACAGTGTGTAGGAAGTTGTTTGATAAAGTGGGCAAAGCTTATACTTGGGCCAGAAGGCAGAATATAGGAAACTACATGAAAACATGATTAATTCAGTGAAAATGACTGTAAACAGATGAGAACTTGTTTAGAACAGCTGAAAGAGATTCTCCAAGTCAGTTCTTAGTGTAGAAAAGGTAGCTAAGATAAGGGAAATCCATAATTCCAGTTAAGATTACATGAAACACTGTATGAATTCTATATTCTTTACTTAAAGGAGACTAGAGTGGTAAATGTGTGTTATACAAGGCAGAATACCATAAAAATAGAGAAAGAAACACGTTCGGCAGCTTTGGAAATCCTTACACTTCACTGAAATGTAGTACTACACTCTATAACACAGTTGAGAGACAATGTTCCCTACTTGCCTCAGTTCATAACAGTGTGTAGAAGTTGCTTGATAAAGTGGGCAAAGCTTATACTTGGGCCAAAAGGCAGAATATAGGAAACTACATGAAAACATGAATAATTCAGTGAAAATGACTGTAAACAGATGAGAACTTGTTTTAGAACAGCTGAAAGAGATTCTCCAAGTCAGTTCTTAGTGTAGAAAAGGTAGCTAAGATCCGGGAAATCTTAATTCCAGTTAAGATAACATGAAACACTGTATGAATCCTATATTCTTTACTTAAAGGAGCCTCTAGTGGTAAATGTGTGTTATACAAGGCAGAATACCATTGAAATAGAGAAAGAAACACGTTCGGCAGCTTTGGAAAGCCTTACACTTCACTGAAATGTAGTACTACACTCTATAACACAATTGAGAGACAATGTTCCCTACTTGCCTCAGTTCATAACAGTGTGTAGGAAGTTGTTTGATAAAGTGGGCAAAGCTTATACTTGGACCAGAAGGGAGAATATAGGAAACTACATGAAAACATGATTAATTCAGAGAAAATGACTGTAAACAGATGAGAACTTGTTTAGAACAGCTGAAAGAGATTCTCCAAAAACAGTTCTTAGTGTAGAAAAGGTAGCTAAGATCCGGAAATCCTTAATTCGATTAAGATTACATGAAACACTGTATGAATCCTATATTCTTTACTTAAAGGAGACTAGAGTGGTAAATGTGTGTTATACAAGGCAGAATACCATTAAAATAGAGAAAGAAACAAGTTCGGCAGCTTTGGAAATCCTTACACGTGACTGAAATGTAGTACTACACTCTATAACACAGTTGAGAGACAATGTTCCCGAGCTGCCTCAGTTCATAACAGTGTGTAGGAAGTTATTTGATAAAGTGGTCAAAGCTTATACTTGGACCAGAAGGCAGAATATAGGAAACTACATGAAAACATGAATAATTCAGTGAAAATGACTGTAAACAGATGAGAACTTGTTTTAGAACAGCTGAAAGAGATTCTCCAAGTCAGTTCTTAGTGTAGAAAAGGTAGCTAAGATCCGGGAAATCTTAATTCCAGTTAAGATCACATGAAACTCTGTATGAATACTATATTCTTTACTTAAAGGAGACTAGAGTGGTAAATGTGTGTTATACAAGGCAGAATACCATTGAAGTAGAGAAAGAAACATGTTCGGCAGCTTTGGAAAGCCTTACACTTCACTGAAATGTAGTACTACACTCTATAACACAGTTGAGAGACAATGTTCCCTACTTGCCTCAGTTCATAACAGTGTGTAGGAAGTTGTTTGATAAAGTGGGCAAAGCTTATACTTGGGCCAGAAGGCAGAATATAGGAAACTACATGAAAACATGAATAATTCAGTGAAAATGACTGTAAACAGATGAGAACTTGTTTAGAACAGCTGAAAGAGAATCTCTAAGTCAGTTGTTAGTGTAGAAAAGGTAGCTAAGATAAGGGAAATCAATAATTCCAGTTAAGATCACATGAAACACTGTATGAATCCTATATTCATTACTTAAAGGAGACTAGAGTGGTAAATGTGTGTTATACAAGGCAGTATACCATTGAAATAGAGAAAGAAACACGTTCGGCAGCTTTGGAAAGCCTTACACTTCACTGAAATGTAGTACTACACTCTATAACACAGTTGAGAGACAATGTTCCCGAGCTGCCTCAGTTCATAACAGTGTGTAGGAAGTTGTTTGATAAAGTGGGCAAAGCTTATACTTGGACCAGAAGGCAGAATATAGGAAACTACATGAAAACATGATTAATTCAGTGAAAATGACTGTAAACAGATGAGAACTTGTTTAGAACAGCTGAAAGAGATTCTCCAAGTCAGTTCTTAGTGTAGAAAAGGTAGCTAAGATAAGGGAAATCCATAATTCCAGTTAAGATTACATGAAACACTGTATGAATTCTATATTCTTTACTTAAAGGAGACTAGAGTGGTAAATGTGTGTTATACAAGGCAGAATACCATAAAAATAGAGAAAGAAACACGTTCGGCAGCTTTGGAAATCCTTACACTTCACTGAAATGTAGTACTACACTCTATAACACAGTTGAGAGACAATGTTCCCTACTTGCCTCAGTTCATAACAGTGTGTAGAAGTTGCTTGATAAAGTGGGCAAAGCTTATACTTGGGCCAAAAGGCAGAATATAGGAAACTACATGAAAACATGAATAATTCAGTGAAAATGACTGTAAACAGATGAGAACTTGTTTTAGAACAGCTGAAAGAGATTCTCCAAGTCAGTTCTTAGTGTAGAAAAGGTAGCTAAGATCCGGGAAATCTTAATTCCAATTAAAATCACATGAAACACTGTATGAATCCTATATTCTTTACTGAAAGGAGACTAGAGTGGTAAATGTTTGTTATACAAGGCAGAATACCATTGAAATAGAGAAAGAAACATGTTCGGAAGCTTTGGAAAGCCTTACACTTCACTGAAATGCAGTACTACACTCTATAACACAATTGAGAAACAATGTTCCCTACTTGCCTCAGTTCATAACAGTGTGTAGGAAGTTGTTTGATAAAGTGGGCAAAGCTTATACTTGGACCAGAAGGCTGAATATAGGAAACTACATGAAAACATGATTAATTCAGTGAAAATGACTGTAAACAGATGAGAACTTGTTTAGAACAGCTGAAAGAGATTCTCCAAGTCAGTTTTTAGTGTAGAAAAGGTAGCTAAGATCCAGAAATCCTTAATTCGAGTTAAGATTACATGAAACACTGTATGAATCCTATATTCTTTACTTAAAGGAGACTAGAGTGGTAAATGTGTGTTATACAAGGCAGAATACCATAAAAATAGCGAAAGAAACACGTTCGGCAGTTTTGGAAATCCTTACACGTGACTGAAATGTAGTACTATACTCTATAACACAGTTGAGAGAAAATGTTCCTGAGCTGCCTCAGTTCATAACAGTGTGTAGGAAGTTATTTGATAAAGTGGTCAAAGCTTATACTTGGACCTGAAGGCAGAATATAGGAAACTACATGAAAACATGAATAATTCAGTGAAAATGACTGTAAACAGATGAGAACTTGTTTTAGAACAGCTGAAAGAGATTCTCCAAGTCAGTTCTTAGTGTAGAAAAGGTAGCTAAGATCCGGGAAATCTTAATTCCAGTTAAGATCACATGAAACTCTGTATGAATCCTATATTCTTTACTTAAAGGAGACTAGAGTGGTAAATGTGTGTTATACAAGGCAGAATACCATTGAAGTAGAGAAAGAAACATGTTCGGCAGCTTTGGAAAGCCTTACACTTCACTGAAATGTAGTACTACACTCTATAACACAGTTGAGAGACAATGTTCCCTACTTGCCTCAGTTCATAACAGTGTGTAGGAAGTTGTTTGATAAAGTGGGCAAAGCTTATACTTGGGCCAGAAGGCAGAATATAGGAAACTACATGAAAACATGAATAATTCAGTGAAAATGACTGTAAACAGATGAGAACTTGTTTAGAACAGCTGAAAGAGAATCTCTAAGTCAGTTGTTAGTGTAGAAAAGGTAGCTAAGATAAGGGAAATCCATAATTCCAGTTAAGATCACATGAAACACTGTATGAATCCTATATTCATTACTTAAAGGAGACTAGAGTGGTAAATGTGTGTTATACAAGGCAGTATACCATTGAAATAGAGAAAGAAACACGTTCGGCAGCTTTGGAAAGCCTTACACTTCACTGAAATGTAGTACTACACTCTATAACACAGTTGAGAGACAATGTTCCCGAGGTGCCTCAGTTCATAACAGTGTGTAGGAAGTTGTTTGATAAAGTGGGCAAAGCTTATACTTGGACCAGAAGGCAGAATATAGGAAACTACATGAAAACATGATTAATTCAGTGAAAATGACTGTAAACAGATGAGAACTTGTTTAGAACAGCTGAAAGAGATTCTCCAAGTCAGTTCTTAGTGTAGAAAAGGTAGCTAAGATAAGGGAAATCCATAATTCCAGTTAAGATTACATGAAACACTGTATGAATTCTATATTCTTTACTTAAAGGAGACTAGAGTGGTAAATGTGTGTTATACAAGGCAGAATACCATAAAAATAGAGAAAGAAACACGTTCCGCAGCTTTGGAAATCCTTACACTTCACTGAAATGTAGTACTACACTCTATAACACAGTTGAGAGACAATGTTCCCTACTTGCCTCAGTTCATAACAGTGTGTAGAAGTTGTTGGATAAAGTGGGCAAAGCTTATACTTGGGCCAGAAGGCAGAATATAGGAAACTACATGAAAACATGATTAATTCAGTGAAAATGACTGTAAACAGATGAGAACTTGTTTAGAACAGCTGAAATAGATTTTCCAAGTCAGTTCTTAGTGTAGAAAAGGTAGCTAAGATAAGGGAAATCCATAATTCCAGTTAAGATTACATGAAACACTGTAGGAATTCTATATTCTTTACTTAAAGGAGACTAGAGTGGTAAATGTGTGTTATACAAGGAAGAATACCATTAAAATAGAGAAAGAAACACGTTCGGCAGCTTTGGAAATCCTTACACTTCACTGAAATGTAGTACTACACTCTATAACACAGTTGAGAGACAATGTTCCCGAGCTGCTTCAGTTCATAACAGTGTGTAGGAAGTTGTTTGATAAAGTGGGCAAAGCTTATACTTGGGCCAGAAGGCAGAATATGGGAAACTACATGAAAACATGATTAATTCAGTGAAAATGACTGTAAACAGATGAGAACTTGTTTAGAACAGCTGAAATAGATTCTCCAAGTCAGTTCTTAGTGTAGAAAAGGTAGCTAAGATAAGGGAAATCCATAATTCCAGTTAAGATTACATGAAACACTGTAGGAATTCTATATTTTTACTTAAAGGAGACTAGAGTGGTAAATGTGTGTTATACAAGGAAGAATACCATTAAAATAGAGAAAGAAACACGTTCGGCAGCTTTGGAAATCCTTACACTTCACTGAAATGTAGTACTACACTCTATAACACAGTTGAGAGACAATGTTCCCTACTTGCCTCAGTTCATAACAGTGTGTAGAAGTTGCTTGATAAAGTGGGCAAAGCTTATACTTGGGCCAAAAGGCAGAATATAGGAAACTACATGAAAACATGAATAATTCAGTGAAAATGACTGTAAACAGATGAGAACTTGTTTTAGAACAGCTGAAAGAGATTCTCCAAGTCAGTTCTTAGTGTAGAAAAGGTAGCTAAGATCCGGGAAATCTTAATTCCAGTTAAGATAACATGAAACACTGTATGAATCCTATATTCTTTACTTAAAGGAGCCTAGAGTGGTAAATGTGTGTTATACAAGGCAGAATACCATTGAAATAGAGAAAGAAACACGTTCGGCAGCTTTGGAAAGCCTTACACTTCACTGAAATGTAGTACTACACTCTATAACACAATTGAGAGACAATGTTCCCTACTTGCCTCAGTTCATAACAGTGTGTAGGAAGTTGTTTGATAAAGTGGGCAAAGCTTATACTTGGACCAGAAGGCAGAATATAGGAAACTACATGAAAACATGATTAATTCAGAGAAAATGACTGTAAACAGATGAGAACTTGTTTAGAACAGCTGAAAGAGATTCTCCAAGTCAGTTCTTAGTGTAGAAAAGGTAGCTAAGATCCGGAAATCCTTAATTCGATTAAGATTACATGAAACACTGTATGAATCCTATATTCTTTACTTAAAGGAGACTAGAGTGGTAAATGTGTGTTATACAAGGCAGAATACCATTAAAATAGAGAAAGAAACAAGTTCGGCAGCTTTGGAAATCCTTACACGTGACTGAAATGTAGTACTACACTCTATAACACAGTTGAGAGACAATGTTCCCGAGCTGCCTCAGTTCATAACAGTGTGTAGGAAGTTATTTGATAAAGTGGTCAAAGCTTATACTTGGACCAGAAGGCAGAATATAGGAAACTACATGAAAACATGAATAATTCAGTGAAAATGACTGTAAACAGATGAGAACTTGTTTTAGAACAGCTGAAAGAGATTCTCCAAGTCAGTTCTTAGTGTAGAAAAGGTAGCTAAGATCCGGGAAATCTTAATTCCAGTTAAGATCACATGAAACTCTGTATGAATCCTATATTCTTTACTTAAAGGAGACTAGAGTGGTAAATGTGTGTTATACAAGGCAGAATACCATTGAAGTAGAGAAAGAAACATGTTCGGCAGCTTTGGAAAGCCTTACACTTCACTGAAATGTAGTACTACACTCTATAACACAGTTGAGAGACAATATTCCCTACTTGCCTCAGTTCATAACAGTGTGTAGGAAGTTGTTTGATAAAGTGGGCAAAGCTTATACTTGGGCCAGAAGGCAGAATATAGGAAACTACATGAAAACATGAATAATTCAGTGAAAATGACTGTAAACAGATGAGAACTTGTTTAGAACAGCTGAAAGAGAATCTCTAAGTCAGTTGTTAGTGTAGAAAAGGTAGCTAAGATAAGGGAAATCCATAATTCCAGTTAAGATCACATGAAACACTGTATGAATCCTATATTCATTACTTAAAGGAGACTAGAGTGGTAAATGTGTGTTATACAAGGCAGTATACCATTGAAATAGAGAAAGAAACACGTTCGGCAGCTTTGGAAAGCCTTACACTTCACTGAAATGTAGTACTACACTCTATAACACAGTTGAGAGACAATGTTCCCGAGCTGCCTCAGTTCATAACAGTGTGTAGGAAGTTGTTTGATAAAGTGGGCAAAGCTTATACTTGGACCAGAAGGCAGAATATAGGAAACTACATGAAAACATGAATAATTCAGTGAAAATGACTGTAAACAGATGAGAACTTGTTTTAGAACAGCTGAAAGAGATTCTCCAAGTCAGTTCTTAGTGTAGAAAAGGTAGCTAAGATCCGGGAAATCTTAATTCCAGTTAAGATCACATGAAACTCTGTATGAATCCTATATTCTTTACTTAAAGGAGACTAGAGTGGTAAATGTGTGTTATACAAGGCAGAATACCATTGAAGTAGAGAAAGAAACATGTTCGGCAGCTTTGGAAAGCCTTACACTTCACTGAAATGTAGTACTACACTCTATAACACAGTTGAGAGACAATGTTCCCTACTTGCCTCAGTTCATAACAGTGTGTAGGAAGTTGTTTGATAAAGTGGGCAAAGCTTATACTTGGGCCAGAAGGCAGAATATAGGAAACTACATGAAAACATGAATAATTCAGTGAAAATGACTGTAAACAGATGAGAACTTGTTTAGAACAGCTGAAAGAGAATCTCTAAGTCAGTTGTTAGTGTAGAAAAGGTAGCTAAGATAAGGGAAATCCATAATTCCAGTTAAGATCACATGAAACACTGTATGAATCCTATATTCATTACTTAAAGGAGACTAGAGTGGTAAATGTGTGTTATACAAGGCAGTATACCATTGAAATAGAGAAAGAAACACGTTCGGCAGCTTTGGAAAGCCTTACACTTCACTGAAATGTAGTACTACACTCTATAACACAGTTGAGAGACAATGTTCCCGAGCTGCCTCAGTTCATAACAGTGTGTAGGAAGTTGTTTGATAAAGTGGGCAAAGCTTATACTTGGACCAGAAGGCAGAATATAGGAAACTACATGAAAACATGATTAATTCAGTGAAAATGACTGTAAACAGATGAGAACTTGTTTAGAACAGCTGAAAGAGATTCTCCAAGTCAGTTCTTAGTGTAGAAAAGGTAGCTAAGATAAGGGAAATCCATAATTCCAGTTAAGATTACATGAAACACTGTATGAATTCTATATTCTTTACTTAAAGGAGACTAGAGTGGTAAATGTGTGTTATACAAGGCAGAATACCATAAAAATAGAGAAAGAAACACGTTCGGCAGCTTTGGAAATCCTTACACTTCACTGAAATGTAGTACTACACTCTATAACACAGTTGAGAGACAATGTTCCCTACTTGCCTCAGTTCATAACAGTGTGTAGAAGTTGCTTGATAAAGTGGGCAAAGCTTATACTTGGGCCAAAAGGCAGAATATAGGAAACTACATGAAAACATGAATAATTCAGTGAAAATGACTGTAAACAGATGAGAACTTGTTTTAGAACAGCTGAAAGAGATTCTCCAAGTCAGTTCTTAGTGTAGAAAAGGTAGCTAAGATCCAGAAATCCTTAATTCGAGTTAAGATTACATGAAACACTGTATGAATCCTATATTCTTTACTTAAAGGAGCCTCTAGTGGTAAATGTGTGTTATACAAGGCAGAATACCATTGAAATAGAGAAAGAAACACGTTCGGCAGCTTTGGAAAGCCTTACACTTCACTGAAATGTAGTACTACACTCTATAACACAATTGAGAGACAATGTTCCCTACTTGCCTCAGTTCATAACAGTGTGTAGGAAGTTGTTTGATAAAGTGGGCAAAGCTTATACTTGGACCAGAAGGCAGAATATAGGAAACTACATGAAAACATGATTAATTCAGAGAAAATGACTGTAAACAGATGAGAACTTGTTTAGAACAGCTGAAAGAGATTCTCCAAGTCAGTTCTTAGTGTAGAAAAGGTAGCTAAGATCCGGAAATCCTTAATTCGATTAAGATTACATGAAACACTGTATGAATCCTATATTCTTTACTTAAAGGAGACTAGAGTGGTAAATGTGTGTTATACAAGGCAGAATACCATTAAAATAGAGAAAGAAACAAGTTCGGCAGCTTTGGAAATCCTTACACGTGACTGAAATGTAGTACTATACTCTATAACACAGTTGAGAGACAATGTTCCCGAGCTGCCTCAGTTCATAACAGTGTGTAGGAAGTTATTTGATAAAGTGGTCAAAGCTTATACTTGGACCAGAAGGCAGAATATAGGAAACTACATGAAAACATGAATAATTCAGTGAAAATGACTGTAAACAGATGAGAACTTGTTTTAGAACAGCTGAAAGAGATTCTCCAAGTCAGTTCTTAGTGTAGAAAAGGTAGCTAAGATCCGGGAAATCTTAATTCCAGTTAAGATCACATGAAACTCTGTATGAATCCTATATTCTTTACTTAAAGGAGACTAGAGTGGTAAATGTGTGTTATACAAGGCAGAATACCATTGAAGTAGAGAAAGAAACATGTTCGGCAGCTTTGGAAAGCCTTACACTTCACTGAAATGTAGTACTACACTCTATAACACAGTTGAGAGACAATGTTCCCTACTTGCCTCAGTTCATAACAGTGTGTAGGAAGTTGTTTGATAAAGTGGGCAAAGCTTATACTTGGGCCAGAAGGCAGAATATAGGAAACTACATGAAAACATGAATAATTCAGTGAAAATGACTGTAAACAGATGAGAACTTGTTTAGAACAGCTGAAAGAGAATCTCTAAGTCAGTTGTTAGTGTAGAAAAGGTAGCTAAGATAAGGGAAATCCATAATTCCAGTTAAGATCACATGAAACACTGTATGAATCCTATATTCATTACTTAAAGGAGACTAGAGTGGTAAATGTGTGTTATACAAGGCAGTATACCATTGAAATAGAGAAAGAAACACGTTCGGCAGCTTTGGAAAGCCTTACACTTCACTGAAATGTAGTACTACACTCTATAACACAGTTGAGAGACAATGTTCCCGAGCTGCCTCAGTTCATAACAGTGTGTAGGAAGTTGTTTGATAAAGTGGGCAAAGCTTATACTTGGACCAGAAGGCAGAATATAGGAAACTACATGAAAACATGATTAATTCAGTGAAAATGACTGTAAACAGATGAGAACTTGTTTAGAACAGCTGAAAGAGATTCTCCAAGTTAGTTCTTAGTGTAGAAAAGGTAGCTAAGATAAGGGAAATCCATAATTCCAGTTAAGATTACATGAAACACTGTATGAATTCTATATTCTTTACTTAAAGGAGACTAGAGTGGTAAATGTGTGTTATACAAGGCAGAATACCATAAAAATAGAGAAAGAAACACGTTCCGCAGCTTTGGAAATCCTTACACTTCACTGAAATGTAGTACTACACTCTATAACACAGTTGAGAGACAATGTTCCCTACTTGCCTCAGTTCATAACAGTGTGTAGAAGTTGTTGGATAAAGTGGGCAAAGCTTATACTTGGGCCAGAAGGCAGAATATAGGAAACTACATGAAAACATGATTAATTCAGTGAAAATGACTGTAAACAGATGAGAACTTGTTTAGAACAGCTGAAATAGATTTTCCAAGTCAGTTCTTAGTGTAGAAAAGGTAGCTAAGATAAGGGAAATCCATAATTCCAGTTAAGATTACATGAAACACTGTAGGAATTCTATATTCTTTACTTAAAGGAGACTAGAGTGGTAAATGTGTGTTATACAAGGAAGAATACCATTAAAATAGAGAAAGAAACACGTTCGGCAGCTTTGGAAATCCTTACACTTCACTGAAATGTAGTACTACACTCTATAACACAGTTGAGAGACAATGTTCCCGAGCTGCTTCAGTTCATAACAGTGTGTAGGAAGTTGTTTGATAAAGTGGGCAAAGCTTATACTTGGGCCAGAAGGCAGAATATGGGAAACTACATGAAAACATGATTAATTCAGTGAAAATGACTGTAAACAGATGAGAACTTGTTTAGAACAGCTGAAATAGATTCTCCAAGTCAGTTCTTAGTGTAGAAAAGGTAGCTAAGATAAGGGAAATCCATAATTCCAGTTAAGATTACATGAAACACTGTAGGAATTCTATATTTTTACTTAAAGGAGACTAGAGTGGTAAATGTGTGTTATACAAGGAAGAATACCATTAAAATAGAGAAAGAAACACGTTCGGCAGCTTTGGAAATCCTTACACTTCACTGAAATGTAGTACTACACTCTATAACACAGTTGAGAGACAATGTTCCCTACTTGCCTCAGTTCATAACAGTGTGTAGAAGTTGCTTGATAAAGTGGGCAAAGCTTATACTTGGGCCAAAAGGCAGAATATAGGAAACTACATGAAAACATGAATAATTCAGTAAAAATGACTGTAAACAGATGAGAACTTGTTTTAGAACAGCTGAAAGAGATTCTCCAAGTCAGTTCTTAGTGTAGAAAAGGTAGCTAAGATCCGGGAAATCTTAATTCCAGTTAAGATAACATGAAACACTGTATGAATCCTATATTCTTTACTTAAAGGAGCCTAGAGTGGTAAATGTGTGTTATACAAGGCAGAATACCATTGAAATAGAGAAAGAAACACGTTCGGCAGCTTTGGAAAGCCTTACACTTCACTGAAATGTAGTACTACACTCTATAACACAATTGAGAGACAATGTTCCCTACTTGCCTCAGTTCATAACAGTGTGTAGGAAGTTGTTTGATAAAGTGGGCAAAGCTTATACTTGGACCAGAAGGCAGAATATAGGAAACTACATGAAAACATGATTAATTCAGAGAAAATGACTGTAAACAGATGAGAACTTGTTTAGAACAGCTGAAAGAGATTCTCCAAGTCAGTTCTTAGTGTAGAAAAGGTAGCTAAGATCCGGAAATCCTTAATTCGATTAAGATTACATGAAACACTGTATGAATCCTATATTCTTTACTTAAAGGAGACTAGAGTGGTAAATGTGTGTTATACAAGGCAGAATACCATTAAAATAGAGAAAGAAACAAGTTCGGCAGCTTTGGAAATCCTTACACGTGACTGAAATGTAGTACTACACTCTATAACACAGTTGAGAGACAATGTTCCCGAGCTGCCTCAGTTCATAACAGTGTGTAGGAAGTTATTTGATAAAGTGGTCAAAGCTTATACTTGGACCAGAAGGCAGAATATAGGAAACTACATGAAAACATGAATAATTCAGTGAAAATGACTGTAAACAGATGAGAACTTGTTTTAGAACAGCTGAAAGAGATTCTCCAAGTCAGTTCTTAGTGTAGAAAAGGTAGCTAAGATCCGGGAAATCTTAATTCCAGTTAAGATCACATGAAACTCTGTATGAATCCTATATTCTTTACTTAAAGGAGACTAGAGTGGTAAATGTGTGTTATACAAGGCAGAATACCATTGAAGTAGAGAAAGAAACATGTTCGGCAGCTTTGGAAAGCCTTACACTTCACTGAAATGTAGTACTACACTCTATAACACAGTTGAGAGACAATATTCCCTACTTGCCTCAGTTCATAACAGTGTGTAGGAAGTTGTTTGATAAAGTGGGCAAAGCTTATACTTGGGCCAGAAGGCAGAATATAGGAAACTACATGAAAACATGAATAATTCAGTGAAAATGACTGTAAACAGATGAGAACTTGTTTAGAACAGCTGAAAGAGAATCTCTAAGTCAGTTGTTAGTGTAGAAAAGGTAGCTAAGATAAGGGAAATCCATAATTCCAGTTAAGATCACATGAAACACTGTATGAATCCTATATTCATTACTTAAAGGAGACTAGAGTGGTAAATGTGTGTTATACAAGGCAGTATACCATTGAAATAGAGAAAGAAACACGTTCGGCAGCTTTGGAAAGCCTTACACTTCACTGAAATGTAGTACTACACTCTATAACACAGTTGAGAGACAATGTTCCCGAGCTGCCTCAGTTCATAACAGTGTGTAGGAAGTTGTTTGATAAAGTGGGCAAAGCTTATACTTGGACCAGAAGGCAGAATATAGGAAACTACATGAAAACATGATTAATTCAGTGAAAATGACTGTAAACAGATGAGAACTTGTTTAGAACAGCTGAAAGAGATTCTCCAAGTCAGTTCTTAGTGTAGAAAAGGTAGCTAAGATAAGGGAAATCCATAATTCCAGTTAAGATTACATGAAACACTGTATGAATTCTATATTCTTTACTTAAAGGAGACTAGAGTGGTAAATGTGTGTTATACAAGGCAGAATACCATTAAAATAGAGAAAGAAACACGTTCGGCAGCTTTGGAAATCCTTACACTTTACTGAAATGTAGTACTACACTCTATAACACAGTTGAGAGACAATGTTCCCTACTTGCCTCAGTTCATAACAGTGTGTAGAAGTTGTTGGATAAAGTGGTCAAAGCTTATACATGGGCCAGAAGGCAGAATATAGGAAACTACATGAAAACATGATTAATTCAGTGAAAATGACTGTAAACAGATGAGAACTTGTTTAGAACAGCTGAAATAGATTTTCCAAGTCAGTTCTTAGTGTAGAAAAGGTAGCTAAGATAAGGGAAATCCATAATTCCAGTTAAGATTACATGAAACACTGTAGGAATTCTATATTCTTTACTTAAAGGAGACTAGAGTGGTAAATGTGTGTTATACAAGGAAGAATACCATTAAAATAGAGAAAGAAACACGTTCGGCAGCTTTGGAAATCCTTACACTTCACTGAAATGTAGTACTACACTCTATAACACAGTTGAGAGACAATGTTCCCTACTTCCCTCAGTTCATAACAGTGTGTAGGAAGTTGTTTGATAAAGTGGGCAAAGCTTATACTTGGGCCAGAAGGCAGAATATAGGAAACTACATGAAAACATGAATAATTCAGTGAAAATGACTGTAAACAGATGAGAACTTGTTTAGAACAGCAGAAAGAGAATCTCCAAGTCAGTTCTTAGTGTAGAAAAGGTAGCTAAGATAAGGGAAATCCATAATTCCAGTTCAGATCACATAAAACACTGTATGAATCCTATATTCATTACTTAAAGGAGACTGGAGTGGTAAATGTGTGTTATACAAGGCAGAATACCATTGAAATAGAGAAAGAAACACGTTCGGTAGCTTTGGAAAGCCTTACACTTCACTGAAATGTAGTACTACACTCTATAACACAATTGAGAGACAATGTTCCCTACTTGCCTCAGTTCATAACAGTGTGTAGGAAGTTGTTTGATAAAGTGGGCAAAGCTTATACTTGGACCAGAAGGCAGAATATAGGAAACTACATGAAAACATGATTAATTCAGAGAAAATGACTGTAAACAGATGAGAACTTGTTTAGAACAGCTGAAAGAGATTCTCCAAGTCAGTTCTTAGTGTAGAAAAGGTAGCTAAGATCCGGAAATCCTTAATTCGATTAAGATTACATGAAACACTGTATGAATCCTATATTCTTTACTTAAAGGAGACTAGAGTGGTAAATGTGTGTTATACAAGGCAGAATACCATTAAAATAGAGAAAGAAACAAGTTCGGCAGCTTTGGAAATCCTTACACCTGACTGAAATGTAGTACTACACTCTATAACACAGTTGAGAGACAATGTTCCCGAGCTGCCTCAGTTCATAACAGTGTGTAGGAAGTTATTTGATAAAGTGGTCAAAGCTTATACTTGGACCAGAAGGCAGAATATAGGAAACTACATGAAAACATGAATAATTCAGTGAAAATGACTGTAAACAGATGAGAACTTGTTTTAGAACAGCTGAAAGAGATTCTCCAAGTCAGTTCTTAGTGTAGAAAAGGTAGCTAAGATCCGGGAAATCTTAATTCCAGTTAAGATCACATGAAACTCTGTATGAATCCTATATTCTTTACTTAAAGGAGACTAGAGTGGTAAATGTGTGTTATACAAGGCAGAATACCATTGAAGTAGAGAAAGAAACATGTTCGGCAGCTTTGGAAAGCCTTACACTTCACTGAAATGTAGTACTACACTCTATAACACAGTTGAGAGACAATGTTCCCTACTTGCCTCAGTTCATAACAGTGTGTAGGAAGTTGTTTGATAAAGTGGGCAAAGCTTATACTTGGGCCAGAAGGCAGAATATAGGAAACTACATGAAAACATGAATAATTCAGTGAAAATGACTGTAAACAGATGAGAACTTGTTTAGAACAGCTGAAAGAGAATCTCTAAGTCAGTTGTTAGTGTAGAAAAGGTAGCTAAGATAAGGGAAATCCATAATTCCAGTTAAGATCACATGAAACACTGTATGAATCCTATATTCATTACTTAAAGGAGACTAGAGTGGTAAATGTGTGTTATACAAGGCAGTATACCATTGAAATAGAGAAAGAAACACGTTCGGCAGCTTTGGAAAGCCTTACACTTCACTGAAATGTAGTACTACACTCTATAACACAGTTGAGAGACAATGTTCCCGAGCTGCCTCAGTTGATAACAGTGTGTAGGAAGTTGTTTGATAAAGTGGGCAAAGCTTATACTTGGACCAGAAGGCAGAATATAGGAAACTACATGAAAACATGATTAATTCAGTGAAAATGACTGTAAACAGATGAGAACTTGTTTAGAACAGCTGAAAGAGATTCTCCAAGTCAGTTCTTAGTGTAGAAAAGGTAGCTAAGATAAGGGAAATCCATAATTCCAGTTAAGATTACATGAAACACTGTATGAATTCTATATTCTTTACTTAAAGGAGACTAGAGTGGTAAATGTGTGTTATACAAGGCAGAATACCATTAAAATAGAGAAAGAAACACGTTCGGCAGCTTTGGAAATCCTTACACTTTACTGAGATGTAGTACTACACTCTATAACACAGTTGAGAGACAATGTTCCCTACTTGCCTCAGTTCATAACAGTGTGTAGGAAGTTGTTTGATAAAGTGGGCAAAGCTTATACTTGGGCCAGAAGGCAGAATATAGGAAACTACATGAAAACATGAATAATTCAGTGAAAATGACTGTAAACAGATGAGAACTTGTTTAGAACAGCTGAAAGAGAATCTCCAAGTCAGTTCTTAGTGTAGAAAAGGTAGCTAAGATAAGGGAAATCCATAATTCCAGTTAAGATCACATAAAACACTGTATGAATCCTATATTCATTACTTAAAGGAGACTGGAGTGGTAAATGTGTGTTATACAAGGCAGAATACCATTGAAATAGAGAAAGAAACACGTTCGGCAGCTTTGGAAAGCCTTACTCTTCACTGAAATGTAGTACTACACTCTATAACACAGTTGAGAGACAATGTTCCGGAGCTGCCTCAGTTCATAACAGTGTGTAGGAAGTTGTTTGATAAAGTGGGCAAAGCTTATACTTGGGCCAGAAGGCAGAATATGGGAAACTACGTGAAAACATGATTAATTCAGTGAAAATGACTGTAAACAGATGAGAACTTGTTTAGAACAGCTGAAAGAGAATCTCTAAGTCAGTTGTTAGTGTAGAAAAGGTAGCTAAGATAAGGGAAATCCATAATTCCAGTTAAGATTACATGAAACACTGTAGGAATTCTATATTCTTTACTTAAAGGAGACTAGAGTGGTAAATGTGTGTTATACAAGGAAGAATACCAATAAAATAGAGAAAGAAACGCGTTCGGCAGCTTTGGAAATCCTTACACTTCACTGAAATGTAGTACTACACTCTATAACACAGTTGAGAGACAATGTTCCCTACTTGCCTCAGTTCATAACAGTGTGTAGAAGTTGTTGGATAAAGTGGGCAAAGCTTATACTTGGGCCAGAAGGCAGAATATAGGAAACTACATGAAAACATGAATAATTCAGTGAAAATGACTGTAAACAGTTGAGAACTTGTTTAGAACAGCTGAAAGAGACTCTCTAAGTCAGTTGTTAGTGTAGAAAAGGTAGCTAAGATAAGGGAAATCTTAATTCCAGTTAAAATCACATGAAACACTGTATGAATCCTATATTCATTACTTAAAGGAGACTAGAGTGGTAAATGTGTGTTATACAAGGCAGTATACCATTGAAATAGAGAAAGAAACACGTTCGGCAGCTTTGGAAAGCCTTACACTTCACTGAAATGTAGTACTACACTCTATAACACAGTTGAGAGACAATGTTCCCGAGCTGCCTCAGTTCATAACAGTGTGTAGGAAGTTGTTTGATAAAGTGGGCAAAGCTTATAATTGGACCAGAAGGCAGAATATAGGAAACTACATGAAAACATGATTAATTCAGTGAAAATTACTGTAAACAGATGAGAACTTGTTTAGAACAGCTGAAAGAGATTCTCCAAGTCAGTTCTTAGTGTAGAAAAGGTAGCTAAGATCCGGAAATCCTTAATTCGAGTTAAGATTACATGAAACACTGTATGAATCCTATATTCTTTACTTAAAGGAGACTAGAGTGGTAAATGTGTGTTATACAAGGCAGAATACCATTAAAATAGAGAATGAAACACGTTCGGCAGCTTTGGAAATCCTTACACTTCACTGAAATGTAGTACTACACTCTATAACACAGTTGAGAGACAATGTTCCCTACTTGCCTCAGTTCATAACAGTGTGTAGGAAGTTGTTTGATAAAGTGGGCAAAGCTTATACTTGGGCCAGAAGGCAGAATATAGGAAACTACATGAAAACATGAATAATTCAGTGAAAATGACTGTAAACAGATGAGAACTTGTTTAGAACAGCTGAAAGAGAATCTCCAAGTCAGTTCTTAGTGTAGAAAAGGTAGCTAAGATAAGGGAAATCCATAATTCCAGTTAAGATCACATGAAACACTGTATGAATCCTATATTCATTACTTAAAGGAGACTAGAGTGGTAAATGTGTGTTATACAAGGCAGAATACCATTGAAATAGAGAAACACGTTCCGCAGCTTTGGAAAGCCTTACACTTCACTGAAATGTAGTACTACACTCTATAACACAGTTGAGAGACAATGTTCCCGAGCTGCCTCAGTTCATAACAGTGTGTAGGAAGTTATTTGATAAAGTGGGCAAAGCTTATACTTGGACCAGAAGGCAGAATATAGGAAACTACATGAAAACATGATTAATTCAGTGAAAATTACTGTAAACAGATGAGAACTTGTTTAGAACAGCTGAAAGAGATTCTCCAAGTCAGTTCTTAGTGTAGAAAAGGTAGCTAAGATCCGGGAAATCTTAATTCCAGTTAAGATCACATGAAACACTGTATGAATCCTATATTCATTACTTAAAGGAGACTAGAGTGGTAAATGTGTGTTATACAAGGCAGAATACCATTGAAATAGAGAAACACGTTCCACAGCTTTGGAAAGCCTTACACTTCACTGAAATGTAGTACTACACTCTATAACACTGTTGAGAGACAATGTTCCCGAGCTGCCTCAGTTCATAACAGTGTGTAGGAAGGTGTTTGAATAAGGGGGCAAAGGTTATACTTGGGCCAGAAGGCAGAATATGGGAAACTACATGAAAACATGAATAATTCAGTGAAAATGACTGTAAACAGATGAGAACTTGTTTAGAACAGCTGAAAGAGATTCTCTAAGTCAGTTCTTAGTGTAGAAAAGGTAGCTAAGATCCGGGAAATCTTAATTCCAGTTAAGATCACATGAAACACTGTATGAATCCTATATTCATTACTTAAAGGAGACTAGAGTGGTAAATGTGTGTTATACAAGGCAGTATACCATTGAAATAGAGAAAGAAACACGTTCGGCAGCTTTGGAAAGCCTTACACTTCACTGAAATGTAGTACTACACTCTATAACACAGTTGAGAGACAATGTTCCCGAGCTGCCTCAGTTCATAACAGTGTGTAGGAAGTTGTTTGATAAAGTGGGCAAAGCTTATACTTGGACCAGAAGGCAGAATATAGGAAACTACATGAAAACATGATTAATTCAGTGAAAATGACTGTAAACAGATGAGAACTTGTTTAGAACAGCTGAAAGAGATTCCCCAAGTCAGTTCTTAGTGTAGAAAAGGTAGCTAAGATAAGGGAAATCCATAATTCCAGTTAAGATTACATGAAACACTGTATAAATTCTATATTCTTTACTTAAAGGAGACTAGAGTGGTAAATGTGTGTTATACAAGGCAGAATACCATTAAAATAGAGAAAGAAACACGTTCGGCAGCTTTGGAAATCCTTACACTTCACTGAAATGTAGTACTACACTCTATAACACAGTTGAGAGACAATGTTCCCTACTTGCCTCAGTTCATAACAGTGTGTAGGAAGTTGTTTGATAAAGTGGGCAAAGCTTATACTTGGGCCAGAAGGCAGAATATAGGAAACTACATGAAAACATGAATAATTCAGTGAAAATGACTGTAAACAGATGAGAACTTGTTTAGAACAGCTGAAAGAGAATCTCCAAGTCAGTTCTTAGAGTAGAAAAGGTAGCTAAGATAAGGGAAATCCATAATTCCAGTTAAGATCACATGAAACACTGTATGAATCCTATATTCATTACTTAAAGGAGACTAGAGTGGTAAATGTGTGTTATACAAGGCAGAATACCATTGAAATAGAGAAACACGTTCGGCAGCTTTGGAAAGCCTTACACTTCACTGAAATGTAGTACTACACTCTATAACACTGTTGAGAGACAATGTTCCCGAGCTGCCTCAGTTCATAACAGTGTGTAGGAAGGTGTTTGAATAAGGGGGCAAAGGTTATACTTGGGCCAGAAGGCAGAATATGGGAAACTACATGAAAACATGAATAATTCAGTGAAAATGACTGTAAACAGATGAGAACTTGTTTAGAACAGCTGAAAGAGATTCTCTAAGTCAGTTCTTAGTGTAGAAAAGGTAGCTAAGATCCGGGAAATCTTAATTCCAGTTAAGATCACATGAAACACTGTATGAATCCTATATTCATTACTTAAAGGAGACTAGAGTGGTAAATGTGTGTTATACAAGGCAGTATACCATTGAAATAGAGAAAGAAACACCTTCGGCAGCTTTGGAAAGCCTTACACTTCACTGAAATGTAGTACTACACTCTATAACACAGTTGAGAGACAATGTTCCCGAGCTGCCTCAGTTCATAACAGTGTGTAGGAAGTTGTTTGATAAAGTGGGCAAAGCTTATACTTGGACCAGAAGGCAGAATATAGGAAACTACATGAAAACATGATTAATTCAGTGAAAATGACTGTAAACAGATGAGAACTTGTTTAGAACAGCTGAAAGAGATTCCCCAAGTCAGTTCTTAGTGTAGAAAAGGTAGCTAAGATAAGGGAAATCCATAATTCCAGTTAAGATTACATGAAACACTGTATAAATTCTATATTCTTTACTTAAAGGAGACTAGAGTGGTAAATGTGTGTTATACAAGGCAGAATACCATTAAAATAGAGAAAGAAACACGTTCGGCAGCTTTGGAAATCTTTACACTTCACTGAAATGTAGTACTACACTCTATAACACAGTTGAGAGACAATGTTCCCTACTTGCCTCAGTTCATAACAGTGTGTAGGAAGTTGTTTGATAAAGTGGGCAAAGCTTATACTTGGGCCAAAAGGCAGAATATAGGAAACTACATGAAAACATGAATAATTCAGTGAAAATTACTGTAAACAGATGAGAACTTGTTTAGAACAGCTGAAAGAGATTCTCCAAGTCAGTTCTTAGTGTAGAAAAGGTAGCTAAGATCCGGAAATCCTTAATTCGAGTTAAGATTACATGAAACACTGTATGAATCCTATATTCTTTACTTAAAGGAGACTAGAGTGGTAAATGTGTGTTATACAAGGCAGAATACCATTAAAATAGAGAATGAAACACGTTCGGCAGCTTTGGAAATCCTTACACTTCACTGAAATGTAGTACTACACTCTATAACACAGTTGAGAGACAATGTTCCCTACTTGCCTCAGTTCATAACAGTGTGTAGGAAGTTGTTTGATAAAGTGGGCAAAGCTTATACTTGGGCCAGAAGGCAGAATATAGGAAACTACATGAAAACATGAATAATTCAGTGAAAATGACTGTAAACAGATGAGAACTTGTTTAGAACAGCTGAAAGAGATTCTCCAAGTCAGTTCTTAGTGTAGAAAAGGTAGCTAAGATCCGGGAAATCTTAATTCCAGTTAAGATCACATGAAACACTGTATGAATCCTATATTCATTACTTAAAGGAGACTAGAGTGGTAAATGTGTGTTATACAAGGCAGAATACCATTGAAATAGAGAAACACGTTCCACAGCTTTGGAAAGCCTTACACTTCACTGAAATGTAGTACTACACTCTATAACACTGTTGAGAGACAATGTTCCCGAGCTGCCTCAGTTCATAACAGTGTGTAGGAAGGTGTTTGAATAAGGGGGCAAAGGTTATACTTGGGCCAGAAGGCAGAATATGGGAAACTACATGAAAACATGAATAATTCAGTGAAAATGACTGTAAACAGATGAGAACTTGTTTAGAACAGCTGAAAGAGATTCTCTAAGTCAGTTCTTAGTGTAGAAAAGGTAGCTAAGATCCGGGAAATCTTAATTCCAGTTAAGATCACATGAAACACTGTATGAATCCTATATTCTTTACTTAAAGGAGACTAGAGTGGTAAATGTGTGTTATACAAGGCAGAATACCATTAAAATAGAGAATGAAACACGTTCGGCAGCTTTGGAAATCCTTACACTTCACTGAAATGTAGTACTACACTCTATAACACAGTTGAGAGACAATGTTCCCTACTTGCCTCAGTTCATAACAGTGTGTAGGAAGTTGTTTGATAAAGTGGGCAAAGCTTATACTTGGGCCAGAAGGCAGAATATAGGAAACTACATGAAAACATGAATAATTCAGTGAAAATGACTGTAAACAGATGAGAACTTGTTTAGAACAGCTGAAAGAGAATCTCCAAGTCAGTTCTTAGTGTAGAAAAGGTAGCTAAGATAAGGGAAATCCATAATTCCAGTTAAGATCACATGAAACACTGTATGAATCCTATATTCATTACTTAAAGGAGACTAGAGTGGTAAATGTGTGTTATACAAGGCCGAATACCATTGAAATAGAGAAACACGTTCCGCAGCTTTGGAAAGCCTTACACTTCACTGAAATGTAGTACTACACTCTATAACACAGTTGAGAGACAATGTTCCCGAGCTGCCTCAGTTCATAACAGTGTGTAGGAAGTTGTTTGATAAAGTGGGCAAAGCTTATACTTGGACCAGAAGGCAGAATATAGGAAACTACATGAAAACATGATTAATTCAGTGAAAATTACTGTAAACAGATGAGAACTTGTTTAGAACAGCTGAAAGAGATTCTCCAAGTCAGTTCTTAGTGTAGAAAAGGTAGCTAAGATCCGGGAAATCTTAATTCCAGTTAAGATCACATGAAACACTGTATGAATCCTATATTCATTACTTAAAGGAGACTAGAGTGGTAAATGTGTGTTATACAAGGCAGAATACCATTAAAATAGAGAATGAAACACGTTCGGCAGCTTTGGAAATCCTTACACTTCACTGAAATGTAGTACTACACTCTATAACACAGTTGAGAGACAATGTTCCCTACTTGCCTCAGTTCATAACAGTGTGTAGGAAGTTGTTTGATAAAGTGGGCAAAGCTTATACTTGGGCCAGAAGGCAGAATATAGGAAACTACATGAAAACATGAATAATTCAGTGAAAATGACTGTAAACAGATGAGAACTTGTTTAGAACAGCTGAAAGAGAATCTCCAAGTCAGTTCTTAGTGTAGAAAAGGTAGCTAAGATAAGGGAAATCCATAATTCCAGTTAAGATCACATGAAACACTGTATGAATCCTATATTCATTACTTAAAGGAGACTAGAGTGGTAAATGTGTGTTATACAAGGCAGAATACCATTGAAATAGAGAAACACGTTCCGCAGCTTTGGAAAGCCTTACACTTCACTGAAATGTAGTACTACACTCTATAACACAGTTGAGAGACAATGTTCCCGAGCTGCCTCAGTTCATAACAGTGTGTAGGAAGTTATTTGATAAAGTGGGCAAAGCTTATACTTGGACCAGAAGGCAGAATATAGGAAACTACATGAAAACATGATTAATTCAGTGAAAATTACTGTAAACAGATGAGAACTTGTTTAGAACAGCTGAAAGAGATTCTCCAAGTCAGTTCTTAGTGTAGAAAAGGTAGCTAAGATCCGGGAAATCTTAATTCCAGTTAAGATCACATGAAACACTGTATGAATCCTATATTCATTACTTAAAGGAGACTAGAGTGGTAAATGTGTGTTATACAAGGCAGTATACCATTGAAATAGAGAAAGAAACACCTTCGGCAGCTTTGGAAAGCCTTACACTTCACTGAAATGTAGTACTACACTCTATAACACAGTTGAGAGACAATGTTCCCGAGCTGCCTCAGTTCATAACAGTGTGTAGGAAGTTGTTTGATAAAGTGGGCAAGCTTATACTTGGACCAGAAGGCAGAATATAGGAAACTACATGAAAACATGATTAATTCAGTGAAAATGACTGTAAACAGATGAGAACTTGTTTAGAACAGCTGAAAGAGATTCCCCAAGTCAGTTCTTAGTGTAGAAAAGGTAGCTAAGATAAGGGAAATCCATAATTCCAGTTAAGATTACATGAAACACTGTATAAATTCTATATTCTTTACTTAAAGGAGACTAGAGTGGTAAATGTGTGTTATACAAGGCAGAATACCATTAAAATAGAGAAAGAAACACGTTCGGCAGCTTTGGAAATCCTTACACTTCACTGAAATGTAGTACTACACTCTATAACACAGTTGAGAGACAATGTTCCCTACTTGCCTCAGTTCATAACAGTGTGTAGGAAGTTGTTTGATAAAGTGGGCAAAGCTTATACTTGGGCCAAAAGGCAGAATATAGGAAACTACATGAAAACATGAATAATTCAGTGAAAATGACTGTAAACAGATGAGAACTTGTTTAGAACAGCTGAAAGAGAATCTCCAAGTCAGTTCTTAGTGTAGAAAAGGTAGCTAAGATAAGGGAAATCCATAATTCCAGTTAAGATCACATGAAACACTGTATGAATCCTATATTCATTACTTAAAGGAGACTAGAGTGGTAAATGTGTGTTATACAAGGCAGAATACCATTGAAATAGAGAAACACGTTCCGCAGCTTTGGAAAGCCTTACACTTCACTGAAATGTAGTACTACACTCTATAACACAGTTGAGAGACAATATTCCCGAGCTGCCTCAGTTCATAACAGTGTGTAGGAAGTTATTTGATAAAGTGGGCAAAGCTTATACTTGGACCAGAAGGCAGAATATAGGAAACTACATGAAAACATGATTAATTCAGTGAAAATTACTGTAAACAGATGAGAACTTGTTTAGAACAGCTGAAAGAGATTCTCCAAGTCAGTTCTTAGTGTAGAAAAGGTAGCTAAGATCCGGGAAATCTTAATTCCAGTTAAGATCACATGAAACACTGTATGAATCCTATATTCATTACTTAAAGGAGACTAGAGTGGTAAATGTGTGTTATACAAGGCAGAATACCATTGAAATAGAGAAACACGTTCCACAGCTTTGGAAAGCCTTACACTTCACTGAAATGTAGTACTACACTCTATAACACTGTTGAGAGACAATGTTCCCGAGCTGCCTCAGTTCATAACAGTGTGTAGGAAGGTGTTTGAATAAGGGGGCAAAGGTTATACTTGGGCCAGAAGGCAGAATATGGGAAACTACATGAAAACATGAATAATTCAGTGAAAATGACTGTAAACAGATGAGAACTTGTTTAGAACAGCTGAAAGAGATTCTCTAAGTCAGTTCTTAGTGTAGAAAAGGTAGCTAAGATCCGGGAAATCTTAATTCCAGTTAAGATCACATGAAACACTGTATGAATCCTATATTCATTACTTAAAGGAGACTAGAGTGGTAAATGTGTGTTATACAAGGCAGTATACCATTGAAATAGAGAAAGAAACACGTTCGGCAGCTTTGGAAAGCCTTACACTTCACTGAAATGTAGTACTACACTCTATAACACAGTTGAGAGACAATGTTCCCGAGCTGCCTCAGTTCATAACAGTGTGTAGGAAGTTGTTTGATAAAGTGGGCAAAGCTTATACTTGGACCAGAAGGCAGAATATAGGAAACTACATGAAAACATGATTAATTCAGTGAAAATGACTGTAAACAGATGAGAACTTGTTTCGAACAGCTGAAAGAGAATCTCCAAGTCAGTTCTTAGTGTAGAAAAGGTAGCTAAGATAAGGGAAATCCATAATTCCAGTTAAGATCACATGAAACACTGTATGAATCCTATATTCTTTACTTAAAGGAGACTAGAGTGGTAAATGTGTGTTATACAAGGCAGAATACCATTAAAATAGAGAAAGAAACACGTTCGGCAGCTTTGGAAATCCTTACACTTCACTGAAATGTAGTACTACACTCTATAACACAGTTGAGAGACAATGTTCCCTACTTGCCTCAGTTCATAACAGTGTGTAGGAAATTGTTTGATAAAGTGGGCAAAGCTTATACTTGGGCCAGAAGGCAGAATATAGGAAACTACGTGAAAACATGAATAATTCAGTGAAAATGACTGTTAACAGATGAGAACTTGTTTAGAACAGCTGAAAGAGAATCTCCAAGTCAGTTCTTAGTGTAGAAAAGGTAGCTAAGATAAGGGAAATCCATAATTCCAGTTAAGATCACATAAAACACTGTATGAATCCTATATTCATTACTTAAAGGAGACTGGAGTGGTAAATGTGTGTTATACAAGGCAGAATACCATTGAAATAGAGAAAGAAACACGTTCGGCAGCTTTGGAAAGCCTTACACTTCACTGAAATGTAGTAATACACTCTATAACACAGTTGAGAGACAATGTTCCCGAGCTGCCTCAGTTCATCACAGTGTGTAGGAAGTTGTTTGATAAAGTGGGCAAAGCTTATACTTGGACCAGAAGGCAGAATATAGGAAACTACATGAAAACATGATTAATTCAGTGAAAATTACTGTAAACAGATGAGAACTTGTTTAGAACAGCTGAAAGAGATTCTCCAAGTCAGTTCTTAGTGTAGAAAAGGTAGCTAAGATCCGGAAATCCTTAATTCGAGTTAAGATTACATGAAACACTGTATGAATCCTATATTCTTTACTTAAAGGAGACTAGAGTGGTAAATGTGTGTTATACAAGGCAGAATACCATTAAAATAGAGAATGAAACACGTTCGGCAGCTTTGGAAATCCTTACACTTCACTGAAATGTAGTACTACACTCTATAACACAGTTGAGAGACAATGTTCCCTACTTGCCTCAGTTCATAACAGTGTGTAGGAAGTTGTTTGATAAAGTGGGCAAAGCTTATACTTGGGCCAGAAGGCAGAATATAGGAAACTACATGAAAACATGAATAATTCAGTGAAAATGACTGTAAACAGATGAGAACTTGTTTAGAACAGCTGAAAGAGAATCTCCAAGTCAGTTCTTAGTGTAGAAAAGGTAGCTAAGATAAGGGAAATCCATAATTCCAGTTAAGATCACATGAAACACTGTATGAATCCTATATTCATTACTTAAAGGAGACTAGAGTGGTAAATGTGTGTTATACAAGGCAGAATACCATTGAAATAGAGAAACACGTTCCGCAGCTTTGGAAAGCCTTACACTTCACTGAAATGTAGTAATACACTCTATAACACAGTTGAGAGACAATGTTCCCGAGCTGCCTCAGTTCATAACAGTGTGTAGGAAGTTATTTGATAAAGTGGGCAAAGCTTATACTTGGACCAGAAGGCAGAATATAGGAAACTACATGAAAACATGATTAATTCAGTGAAAATTACTGTAAACAGATGAGAACTTGTTTAGAACAGCTGAAAGAGATTCTCCAAGTCAGTTCTTAGTGTAGAAAAGGTAGCTAAGATCCGGAAATCCTTAATTCGAGTTAAGATTACATGAAACACTGTATGAATACTATATTCTTTACTTAAAGGAGACTAGAGTGGTAAATGTGTGTTATACAAGGCAGAATACCATTAAAATAGAGAAAGAAACACGTTCGGCAGCTTTAAAAAGCCTTACACTTCACTGAAATGTAGTACTACACTCTATAACACAGTTGAGAGACAATGTTCCCTACTTGCCTCAGTTCATAACAGTGTGTAGGAAGTTGTTTGATAAAGTGGGCAAAGCTTATACTTGGGCCAGAAGGCAGAATATGGGAAACTACATGAAAACATGAATAATTCAGTGAAAATGACTGTAAACAGATGAGAACTTGTTTAGAACAGCTGAAAGAGATTCTCCAAGTCAGTTCTTAGTGTAGAAAAGGTAGCTAAGATCCGGAAATCCTTAATTCGAGTTAAGATTACATGAAACACTGTATGAATCCTATATTCTTTACTTAAAGGAGACTAGAGTGGTAAATGTGTGTTATACAAGGCAGAATACCATTAAAATAGAGAATGAAACACGTTCGGCAGCTTTGGAAATCCTTACACTTCACTGAAATGTAGTACTACACTCTATAACACAGTTGAGAGACAATGTTCCCTACTTGCCTCAGTTCATAACAGTGTGTAGGAAGTTGTTTGATAAAGTGGGCAAAGCTTATACTTGGGCCAGAAGGCAGAATATGGGAAACTACATGAAAACATGAATAATTCAGTGAAAATGACTGTAAACAGATGAGAACTTGTTTAGAACAGCTGAAAGAGAATTTCCAAGTCAGTTCTTAGTGTAGAAAAGGTAGCTAAGATAAGGGAAATCCATAATTCCAGTTAAGATCACATGAAACACTGTATGAATCCTATATTCATTACTTAAAGGAGACTAGAGTGCTAAATGTGTGTTATACAAGGCAGTATACCATTGAAATAGAGAAAGAAACACGTTCGGCAGCTTTGGAAAGCCTTACACTTCACTGAAATGTAGTACCACACTCTATAACACAGTTGAGAGACAATGTTCCCGAGCTGCCTCAGTTCATAACAGTGTGTAGGAAGTTGTTTGATAAAGTGGGCAAAGCTTATACTTGGACCAGAAGGCAGAATATAGGAAACTACATGAAAACATGATTAATTCAGTGAAAATGACTGTAAACAGATGAGAACTTGTTTAGAACAGCTGAAAGAGATTCCCCAAGTCAGTTCTTAGTGTAGAAAAGGTAGCTAAGATAAGGGAAATCCATAATTCCAGTTAAGATTACATGAAACACTGTATAAATTCTATATTCTTTACTTAAAAGAGACTAGAGTGGTAAATGTGTGTTATACAAGGCAGTATACCATTGAAATAGAGAAAGAAACACGTTCGGCAGCTTTGGAAAGCCTTACACTTCACTGAAATGTAGTACTACACTCTATAACACAGTTGAGAGACAATGTTCCCGAGCTGCCTCAGTTCATAACAGTGTGTAGAAAGTTGTTTGATAAAGTGGGCAAAGCTTATACTTGGGCCAGAAGGCAGAATATAGGAAACTACATGAAAACATGAATAATTCAGTGAAAATGACTGTAAACAGATGAGAACTTGTTTAGAACAGCTGAAAGAGAATCTCCAAGTCAGTTCTTAGTGTAGAAAAGGTAGCTAAGATAAGGGAAATCCATAATTCCAGTTAAGATCACATAAAACACTGTATGAATCCTATATTCATTACTTAAAGGAGACTGGAGTGGTAAATGTGTGTTATACAAGGCAGAATACCATTGAAATAGAGAAAGAAACACGTTCGGCAGCTTTGGAAAGCCTTACACTTCACTGAAATGTAGTACTACACTCTATAACACAGTTGAGAGACAATGTTTCCGAGCTGCCTCAGTTCATAACAGTGTGTAGGAAGTTGTTTGATAAAGTGGGCAAAGCTTATACTTGGACCAGAAGGCAGAATATAGGAAACTACATGAAAACATGATTAATTCAGTGAAAATTACTGTAAACAGATGAGAACTTGTTTAGAACAGCTGAAAGAGATTCTCCAAGTCAGTTCTTAGTGTAGAAAAGGTAGCTAAGATCCGGAAATCCTTAATTCGAGTTAAGATTACATGAAACACTGTATGAATCCTATATTCTTTACTTAAAGGAGACTAGAGTGGTAAATGTGTGTTATACAAGGCAGAATACCATTAAAATAGAGAAAGAAACACGTTCGGCAGCTTTAAAAAGCCTTACACTTCACTGAAATGTAGTACTACACTCTATAACACAGTTGAGAGACAATGTTCCCTACTTGCCTCAGTTCATAACAGTGTGTAGGAAGTTGTTTGATAAAGTGGGCAAAGCTTATACTTGGGCCAGAAGGCAGAATATAGGAAACTACATGAAAACATGAATAATTCAGTGAAAATGACTGTAAACAGATGAGAACTTGTTTAGAACAGCTGAAAGAGAATCTCCAAGTCAGTTCTTAGTGTAGAAAAGGTAGCTAAGATAAGGGAAATCCATAATTCCAGTTAAGATCACATGAAACACTGTATGAATCCTATATTCATTACTTAAAGGAGACTAGAGTGGTAAATGTGTGTTATACAAGGCAGAATACCATTGAAATAGAGAAACACTTTCCGCAGCTTTGGAAAGCCTTACACTTCACTGAAATGTAGTACTACACTCTATAACACAGTTGAGAAACAATGTTCCCGAGCTGCCTCAGTTCATAACAGTGTGTAGGAAGTTGTTTGATAAAGTGGGCAAAGCTTATACTTGGACCAGAAGGCAGAATATAGGAAACTACATGAAAACATGATTAATTCAGTGAAAATGACTGTAAACAGATGAGAACTTGTTTAGAACAGCTGAAAGAGATTCCCCAAGTCAGTTCTTAGTGTAGAAAAGGTAGCTAAGATAAGGGAAATCCATAATTCCAGTTAAGATTACATGAAACACTGTATAAATTCTATATTTTTTACTTAAAGGAGACTAGAGTGGTAAATGTGTGTTATACAAGGCAGAATACCATTAAAATAGAGAAAGAAACACGTTCGGCAGCTTTGGAAATCCTTACACTTCACTGAAATGTAGTACTACACTCTATAACACAGTTGAGAGACAATGTTCCCTACTTGCCTCAGTTCATAACAGTGTGTAGGAAGTTGTTTGATAAAGTGGGCAAAGCTTATACTTGGGCCAGAAGGCAGAATATAGGAAACTACATGAAAACATGAATAATTCAGTGAAAATGACTGTAAACAGATGAGAACTTGTTTCGAACAGCTGAAAGAGAATCTCCAAGTCAGTTCTTAGTGTAGAAAAGGTAGCTAAGATAAGGGAAATCCATAATTCCAGTTAAGATCACATGAAACACTGTATGAATCCTATATTCTTTACTTAAAGGAGACTAGAGTGGTAAATGTGTGTTATACAAGGCAGAATACCATTAAAATAGAGAAAGAAACACGTTCGGCAGCTTTGGAAATCCTTACACTTCACTGAAATGTAGTACTACACTCTATAACACAGTTGAGAGACAATGTTCCCTACTTGCCTCAGTTCATAACAGTGTGTAGGAAGTTGTTTGATAAAGTGGGCAAAGCTTATACTTGGGCCAGAAGGCAGAATATAGGAAACTACATGAAAACATGAATAATTCAGTGAAAATGACTGTAAACAGATGAGAACTTGTTTCGAACAGCTGAAAGAGAATCTCCAAGTCAGTTCTTAGTGTAGAAAAGGTAGCTAAGATAAGGGAAATCCATAATTCCAGTTAAGATCACATGAAACACTGTATGAATCCTATATTCTTTACTTAAAGGAGACTAGAGTGGTAAATGTGTGTTATACAAGGCAGAATACCATTAAAATAGAGAAAGAAACACGTTCGGCAGCTTTGGAAATCCTTACACTTCACTGAAATGTAGTACTACACTCTATAACACAGTTGAGAGACAATGTTCCCTACTTGCCTCAGTTCATAACAGTGTGTAGGAAATTGTTTGATAAAGTGGGCAAAGCTTATACTTGGGCCAGAAGGCAGAATATAGGAAACTACGTGAAAACATGAATAATTCAGTGAAAATGACTGTTAACAGATGAGAACTTGTTTAGAACAGCTGAAAGAGAATCTCCAAGTCAGTTCTTAGTGTAGAAAAGGTAGCTAAGATAAGGGAAATCCATAATTCCAGTTAAGATCACATAAAACACTGTATGAATCCTATATTCATTACTTAAAGGAGACTGGAGTGGTAAATGTGTGTTATACAAGGCAGAATACCATTGAAATAGAGAAAGAAACACGTTCGGCAGCTTTGGAAAGCCTTACACTTCACTGAAATGTAGTAATACACTCTATAACACAGTTGAGAGACAATGTTCCCGAGCTGCCTCAGTTCATCACAGTGTGTAGGAAGTTGTTTGATAAAGTGGGCAAAGCTTATACTTGGACCAGAAGGCAGAATATAGGAAACTACATGAAAACATGATTAATTCAGTGAAAATTACTGTAAACAGATGAGAACTTGTTTAGAACAGCTGAAAGAGATTCTCCAAGTCAGTTCTTAGTGTAGAAAAGGTAGCTAAGATCCGGAAATCCTTAATTCGAGTTAAGATTACATGAAACACTGTATGAATCCTATATTCTTTACTTAAAGGAGACTAGAGTGGTAAATGTGTGTTATACAAGGCAGAATACCATTAAAATAGAGAATGAAACACGTTCGGCAGCTTTGGAAATCCTTACACTTCACTGAAATGTAGTACTACACTCTATAACACAGTTGAGAGACAATGTTCCCTACTTGCCTCAGTTCATAACAGTGTGTAGGAAGTTGTTTGATAAAGTGGGCAAAGCTTATACTTGGGCCAGAAGGCAGAATATAGGAAACTACATGAAAACATGAATAATTCAGTGAAAATGACTGTAAACAGATGAGAACTTGTTTAGAACAGCTGAAAGAGAATCTCCAAGTCAGTTCTTTGTGTAGAAAAGGTAGCTAAGATAAGGGAAATCCATAATTCCAGTTAAGATCACATGAAACACTGTATGAATCCTATATTCATTACTTAAAGGAGACTAGAGTGGTAAATGTGTGTTATACAAGGCAGAATACCATTGAAATAGAGAAACACGTTCCGCAGCTTTGGAAAGCCTTACACTTCACTGAAATGTAGTAATACACTCTATAACACAGTTGAGAGACAATGTTCCCGAGCTGCCTCAGTTCATAACAGTGTGTAGGAAGTTATTTGATAAAGTGGGCAAAGCTTATACTTGGACCAGAAGGCAGAATATAGGAAACTACATGAAAACATGATTAATTCAGTGAAAATTACTGTAAACAGATGAGAACTTGTTTAGAACAGCTGAAAGAGATTCTCCAAGTCAGTTCTTAGTGTAGAAAAGGTAGCTAAGATCCGGAAATCCTTAATTCGAGTTAAGATTACATGAAACACTGTATGAATACTATATTCTTTACTTAAAGGAGACTAGAGTGGTAAATGTGTGTTATACAAGGCAGAATACCATTAAAATAGAGAAAGAAACACGTTCGGCAGCTTTAAAAAGCCTTACACTTCACTGAAATGTAGTACTACACTCTATAACACAGTTGAGAGACAATGTTCCCTACTTGCCTCAGTTCATAACAGTGTGTAGGAAGTTGTTTGATAAAGTGGGCAAAGCTTATACTTGGGCCAGAAGGCAGAATATGGGAAACTACATGAAAACATGAATAATTCAGTGAAAATGACTGTAAACAGATGAGAACTTGTTTAGAACAGCTGAAAGAGATTCTCCAAGTCAGTTCTTAGTGTAGAAAAGGTAGCTAAGATCCGGAAATCCTTAATTCGAGTTAAGATTACATGAAACACTGTATGAATCCTATATTCTTTACTTAAAGGAGACTAGAGTGGTAAATGTGTGTTATACAAGGCAGAATACCATTAAAATAGAGAATGAAACACGTTCGGCAGCTTTGGAAATCCTTACACTTCACTGAAATGTAGTACTACACTCTATAACACAGTTGAGAGACAATGTTCCCTACTTGCCTCAGTTCATAACAGTGTGTAGGAAGTTGTTTGATAAAGTGGGCAAAGCTTATACTTGGGCCAGAAGGCAGAATATGGGAAACTACATGAAAACATGAATAATTCAGTGAAAATGACTGTAAACAGATGAGAACTTGTTTAGAACAGCTGAAAGAGAATTTCCAAGTCAGTTCTTAGTGTAGAAAAGGTAGCTAAGATAAGGGAAATCCATAATTCCAGTTAAGATCACATGAAACACTGTATGAATCCTATATTCATTACTTAAAGGAGACTAGAGTGCTAAATGTGTGTTATACAAGGCAGTATACCATTGAAATAGAGAAAGAAACACGTTCGGCAGCTTTGGAAAGCCTTACACTTCACTGAAATGTAGTACCACACTCTATAACACAGTTGAGAGACAATGTTCCCGAGCTGCCTCAGTTCATAACAGTGTGTAGGAAGTTGTTTGATAAAGTGGGCAAAGCTTATACTTGGACCAGAAGGCAGAATATAGGAAACTACATGAAAACATGATTAATTCAGTGAAAATGACTGTAAACAGATGAGAACTTGTTTAGAACAGCTGAAAGAGATTCCCCAAGTCAGTTCTTAGTGTAGAAAAGGTAGCTAAGATAAGGGAAATCCATAATTCCAGTTAAGATTACATGAAACACTGTATAAATTCTATATTCTTTACTTAAAAGAGACTAGAGTGGTAAATGTGTGTTATACAAGGCAGTATACCATTGAAATAGAGAAAGAAACACGTTCGGCAGCTTTGGAAAGCCTTACACTTCACTGAAATGTAGTACTACACTCTATAACACAGTTGAGAGACAATGTTCCCGAGCTGCCTCAGTTCATAACAGTGTGTAGAAAGTTGTTTGATAAAGTGGGCAAAGCTTATACTTGGGCCAGAAGGCAGAATATAGGAAACTACATGAAAACATGAATAATTCAGTGAAAATGACTGTAAACAGATGAGAACTTGTTTAGAACAGCTGAAAGAGAATCTCCAAGTCAGTTCTTAGTGTAGAAAAGGTAGCTAAGATAAGGGAAATCCATAATTCCAGTTAAGATCACATAAAACACTGTATGAATCCTATATTCATTACTTAAAGGAGACTGGAGTGGTAAATGTGTGTTATACAAGGCAGAATACCATTGAAATAGAGAAAGAAACACGTTCGGCAGCTTTGGAAAGCCTTACACTTCACTGAAATGTAGTACTATACTCTATAACACAGTTGAGAGACAATGTTTCCGAGCTGCCTCAGTTCATAACAGTGTGTAGGAAGTTGTTTGATAAAGTGGGCAAAGCTTATACTTGGACCAGAAGGCAGAATATAGGAAACTACATGAAAACATGATTAATTCAGTGAAAATTACTGTAAACAGATGAGAACTTGTTTAGAACAGCTGAAAGAGATTCTCCAAGTCAGTTCTTAGTGTAGAAAAGGTAGCTAAGATCCGGAAATCCTTAATTCGAGTTAAGATTACATGAAACACTGTATGAATCCTATATTCTTTACTTAAAGGAGACTAGAGTGGTAAATGTGTGTTATACAAGGCAGAATACCATTAAAATAGAGAAAGAAACACGTTCGGCAGCTTTAAAAAGCCTTACACTTCACTGAAATGTAGTACTACACTCTATAACACAGTTGAGAGACAATGTTCCCTACTTGCCTCAGTTCATAACAGTGTGTAGGAAGTTGTTTGATAAAGTGGGCAAAGCTTATACTTGGGCCAGAAGGCAGAATATAGGAAACTACATGAAAACATGAATAATTCAGTGAAAATGACTGTAAACAGATGAGAACTTGTTTAGAACAGCTGAAAGAGAATCTCCAAGTCAGTTCTTAGTGTAGAAAAGGTAGCTAAGATAAGGGAAATCCATAATTCCAGTTAAGATCACATGAAACACTGTATGAATCCTATATTCATTACTTAAAGGAGACTAGAGTGGTAAATGTGTGTTATACAAGGCAGAATACCATTGAAATAGAGAAACACTTTCCGCAGCTTTGGAAAGCCTTACACTTCACTGAAATGTAGTACTACACTCTATAACACAGTTGAGAAACAATGTTCCCGAGCTGCCTCAGTTCATAACAGTGTGTAGGAAGGTGTTTGAATAAGGGGGCAAAGGTTATACTTGGGCCAGAAGGCAGAATATGGGAAACTACATGAAAACATGAATAATTCAGTGAAAATGACTGTAAACAGATGAGTACTTGTTAGAACAGCTGAAAGAGATTCTCCAAGTCAGTTCTTATTGTAGAAAAGGTAGTTAAGATTCGGGAAATCTTAATTCCAGTTAAGATCACATGAAACACTGTATGAATCCTATATTCTTTACTTAAAGGAGACTAGAGTGGTAAATGTGTGTTATACAAAGCAGAGTACCATTAAAAAAGAGAAAGAAACATGTTCGGCAACTTTGGAAAACCTTACACTTCACTGAAATGTAGTACTACACTCTATAACACAGTTGAGAGACAATGTTCCCTACTTGCCTCAGTTCATAACAGTGTGTAGGAAGTTGTTTGATAAAGTGGGCAAAGCTTATACTTGGGCCAGAAGGCAGAATATAGGAAACTACATGAAAACATGAATAATTCAGTGAAAATGACTGTAAACAGATGAGAACTTGTTTAGAACAGCTGAAAGAGAATCTCCAAGTCAGTTCTTAGTGTAGAAAAGGTAGCTAAGATAAGGGAAATCCATAATTCCAGTTAGGATCACATGAAACACTATGAATCCTATATTCTTTACTTAAAGGAGACTAGAGTGGTAAATGTGTGTTATACAAGGCAGAATACCATTGAAATAGAGAAAGAAACACGTTCGGGAGCTTTGGAAAGCCTTACACTTCACTGAAATGTAGTACTACACTCTATAACACAATTGAGAGACAATGTTCCCTACTTGCCTCAGTTCATAACAGTGTGTTGGCAGTTGTTTGATAAAGTGGGCAAAGCTTATACTTGGGCCAGAAGGCAGAATATAGGAAACTTCATGAAAACATGAATAATTCAGTGAAAATGACTGTAAACAGATGAGAACTTGTTTAGAACAGCTGAAAGAGAATCTCCAAGTCAGTTCTTAGTGTAGAAAAGTTAGCTAAGATAAGGGAAATCCATAATTCCAGTTAAGATCACATGAAACACTGTATGAATCCTATATTCATTACTTAAAGGAGACTAGAGTGGTAAATGTGTGTTATACAAGGCAGAATACCATTGAAATAGAGAAAGAAACATGTTCGGCAGCTTTGGAAAGCCTTACACTTCACTGAAATGTAGTACTACACTCTATAACACAGTTGAGAGACAATGTTCCCGAGCTGCCTCAGTTCATAACAGTGTGTAGAAAGTTGTTTGATAAAGTGGGCAAAGCTTATACTTGGGCCAGAAGGCAGAATATAGGAAACTACATGAAAACATGATTAATTCAGTGAAAATGACTGTAAATAGATGAGAACTTGTTTAGAACAGCTGAAAGAGATTCTCCAAGTCAGTTCTTAGTGTAGAAAAGGTAGCTAAGATCCGGAAATCTTTAATTGGAGTTAAGATTATATGAAACACTATATGAATCCTATATTCTTTACTTAAAGGAGACTAGAGTGGTAAATGTGTGTTATACAAGGCAGAATACCATTAAAATAGAGAAAGAAACACGTTCGGCAGTTTTGGAAATCCTTACACGTGACTGAAATGTAGTACTACACTCTATAACACAGTTGAGAGACAATGTTCCCGAGCTGCCTCAGTTCATAACAGTGTGTAGGAAGTTGTTTGATAAAGTGGTCAAAGCTTATACTTGGACCAGAAGGCAGAATATAGGTAACTACATGAAAACATGAATAATTCAGTGAAAATGACTGTAAATAGATTGGAACTTGTTTTAGAACAGCAGAAAGAGATTCTCCAAGTCAGTTCTTAGTGTAGAAAAAGTAGCTAAGATCCGGGAAATCTTAATTCCAGTTAAGATCACATGAAACACTGTATGAATCCTATATTCTTTACTTAAAGGAGACTAGAGTGGTAAATGTGTGTTATACAAGGCAGAATACCATTGAAGTAGAGAAAGAAACACGTTCGGCAGCTTTGGAAAGCCTTACACTTCACTGAAATGTAGTACTACACTCTATAACACAGTTGAGAGACAATGTTCCCTACTTGCCTCAGTTCATAACAGTGTGTAGGAAGTTGTTTGATAAAGTGGGCAAAGCTTATACTTGGGCCAGAAGGCAGAATATAGGAAACTACATGAAAACATGAATAATTCAGTGAAAATAACTGTAAACAGATGAGAACTTGTTTAGAACAGCTGAAAGAGAATCTCCAAGTCAGTTTTTAGTGTAGAAAAGGTAGCTCAGATAAGGGAAATCCATAATTCCAGTTAAGATCACATGAAACACTGTATGAATCCTATATTCATTACTTAAAGGAGACTAGAGTGGTAAATGTGTGTTATACAAGGCAGAATACCATTGAAATAGAGAAAGAAACACGTTCGGCAGCTTTGGAAAGCCTTACACTTCACTGAAATGTAGTACTACACTCTATAACACAGTTGAGAGACAATGTTCCCGAGCTGCCTCAGTTCATAACAGTGTGTAGGAAGTTGTTTGATAAAGTGGGCAAAGCTTATACTTGGGTCAGAAGGCAGAATATGGGAAACTACATGAAAACATGATTAATTCAGTGAAAATGACTGTAAACAGATGAGAACTTGTTTAGAACAGCTGAAATAGATTCTCCAAGTCAGTTCTTAGTGTAGAAAAGGTAGCTAAGATAAGGGAAATCCATAATTCCAGTTAAGATCACATGAAACACTGTATGAATCCTATATTCATTACTTAAAGGAGACTTGAGTGGTAAATGTGTGTTATACAAGGCAGAATACCATTGAAATAGAGAAAGAAACACGTTCGGCAGCTTTGGAAAACCTTACACTTCACTGAAATGTAGTACTACACTCTATAACACAGTTGAGAGACAATGTTCCCGAGCTGCCTCAGTTCATAACAGTGTGTAGGAAGTTGTTTGATAAAGTGGGCAAAGCTTATACTTGGACCAGAAGGCAGAATATAGGAAACTACATGAAAACATGATTAATTCAGTGAAAATGACTGTAAACAGATGAGAACTTGTTTTAGAACAGCTGAAAGAGATTCTCCAAGTCAGTTCTTAGTGTAGAAAACTTAGCTAAGATCCGGAAATCCTTAATTCGAGTTAAGATTACATGAAACACTGTATAAATTCTATATTCTTTACTTAAAGGAGACTAGAGTGGTAAATGTGTGTTATACAAGGCAGAATACCATTGAAATAGAGAAACACGTTCGGCAGCTTTGGAAAGCCTTACACTTCACTGAAATGTAGTACTACACTCTATAACACTGTTGAGAGACAATGTTCCCGAGCTGCCTCAGTTCATAACAGTGTGTAGGAAGGTGTTTGAATAAGGGGGCAAAGGTTATACTTGGGCCAGAAGGCAGAATATGGGAAACTACATGAAAACATGAATAATTCAGTGAAAATGATTGTAAACAGATGAGAACTTGTTTAGAACAGCTGAAAGAGATTCTCTAAGTCAGTTCTTAGTGTAGAAAAGGTAGCTAAGATCCGGGAAATCTTAATTCCAGTTAAGATCACATGAAACACTGTATGAATCCTATATTCATTACTTAAAGGAGACTAGAGTGGTAAATGTGTGTTATACAAGGCAGTATACCATTGAAATAGAGAAAGAAACACCTTCGGCAGCTTTGGAAAGCCTTACACTTCACTGAAATGTAGTACTACACTCTATAACACAGTTGAGAGACAATGTTCCCGAGCTGCCTCAGTTCATAACAGTGTGTAGGAAGTTGTTTGATAAAGTGGGCAAGCTTATACTTGGACCAGAAGGCAGAATATAGGAAACTACATGAAAACATGATTAATTCAGTGAAAATGACTGTAAACAGATGAGAACTTGTTTAGAACAGCTGAAAGAGATTCCCCAAGTCAGTTCTTAGTGTAGAAAAGGTAGCTAAGATAAGGGAAATCCATAATTCCAGTTAAGATTACATGAAACACTGTATAAATTCTATATTCTTTACTTAAAGGAGACTAGAGTGGTAAATGTGTGTTATACAAGGCAGAATACCATTAAAATAGAGAAAGAAACACGTTCGGCAGCTTTGGAAATCCTTACACTTCACTGAAATGTAGTACTACACTCTATAACACAGTTGAGAGACAATGTTCCCTACTTGCCTCAGTTCATAACAGTGTGTAGGAAGTTGTTTGATAAAGTGGGCAAAGCTTATACTTGGGCCAAAAGGCAGAATATAGGAAACTACATGAAAACATGAATAATTCAGTGAAAATGACTGTAAACAGATGAGAACTTGTTTAGAACAGCTGAAAGAGAATCTCCAAGTCAGTTCTTAGTGTAGAAAAGGTAGCTAAGATAAGGGAAATCCATAATTCCAGTTAAGATCACATGAAACACTGTATGAATCCTATATTCATTACTTAAAGGAGACTAGAGTGGTAAATGTGTGTTATACAAGGCAGAATACCATTGAAATAGAGAAACACGTTCCGCAGCTTTGGAAAGCCTTACACTTCACTGAAATGTAGTACTACACTCTATAACACAGTTGAGAGACAATATTCCCGAGCTGCCTCAGTTCATAACAGTGTGTAGGAAGTTATTTGATAAAGTGGGCAAAGCTTATACTTGGACCAGAAGGCAGAATATAGGAAACTACATGAAAACATGATTAATTCAGTGAAAATTACTGTAAACAGATGAGAACTTGTTTAGAACAGCTGAAAGAGATTCTCCAAGTCAGTTCTTAGTGTAGAAAAGGTAGCTAAGATCCGGGAAATCTTAATTCCAGTTAAGATCACATGAAACACTGTATGAATCCTATATTCATTACTTAAAGGAGACTAGAGTGGTAAATGTGTGTTATACAAGGCAGAATACCATTGAAATAGAGAAACACGTTCCACAGCTTTGGAAAGCCTTACACTTCACTGAAATGTAGTACTACACTCTATAACACTGTTGAGAGACAATGTTGCCGAGCTGCCTCAGTTCATAACAGTGTGTAGGAAGGTGTTTGAATAAGGGGGCAAAGGTTATACTTGGGCCAGAAGGCAGAATATGGGAAACTACATGAAAACATGAATAATTCAGTGAAAATGACTGTAAACAGATGAGAACTTGTTTAGAACAGCTGAAAGAGATTCTCTAAGTCAGTTCTTAGTGTAGAAAAGGTAGCTAAGATCCGGGAAATCTTAATTCCAGTTAAGATCACATGAAACACTGTATGAATCCTATATTCATTACTTAAAGGAGACTAGAGTGGTAAATGTGTGTTATACAAGGCAGTATACCATTGAAATAGAGAAAGAAACACGTTCGGCAGCTTTGGAAAGCCTTACACTTCACTGAAATGTAGTACTACACTCTATAACACAGTTGAGAGACAATGTTCCTGAGCTGCCTCAGTTCATAACAGTGTGTAGGAAGTTGTTTGATAAAGTGGGCAAAGCTTATACTTGGACCAGAAGGCAGAATATAGGAAACTACATGAAAACATGATTAATTCAGTGAAAATTACTGTAAACAGATGAGAACTTGTTTAGAACAGCTGAAAGAGATTCTCCAAGTCAGTTCTTAGTGTAGAAAAGGTAGCTAAGATCCGGAAATCCTTAATTCGAGTTAAGATTACATGAAACACTGTATGAATCCTATATTCTTTACTTAAAGGAGACTAGAGTGGTAAATGTGTGTTATACAAGGCAGAATACCATTAAAATAGAGAATGAAACACGTTCGGCAGCTTTGGAAATCCTTACACTTCACTGAAATGTAGTACTACACTCTATAACACAGTTGAGAGACAATGTTCCCTACTTGCCTCAGTTCATAACAGTGTGTAGGAAGTTGTTTGATAAAGTGGGCAAAGCTTATACTTGGGCCAGAAGGCAGAATATAGGAAACTACATGAAAACATGAATAATTCAGTGAAAATGACTGTAAACAGATGAGAACTTGTTTAGAACAGCTGAAAGAGAATCTCCAAGTCAGTTCTTTGTGTAGAAAAGGTAGCTAAGATAAGGGAAATCCATAATTCCAGTTAAGATCACATGAAACACTGTATGAATCCTATATTCATTACTTAAAGGAGACTAGAGTGGTAAATGTGTGTTATACAAGGCAGAATACCATTGAAATAGAGAAACACGTTCCGCAGCTTTGGAAAGCCTTACACTTCACTGAAATGTAGTAATACACTCTATAACACAGTTGAGAGACAATGTTCCCGAGCTGCCTCAGTTCATAACAGTGTGTAGGAAGTTATTTGATAAAGTGGGCAAAGCTTATACTTGGACCAGAAGGCAGAATATAGGAAACTACATGAAAACATGATTAATTCAGTGAAAATTACTGTAAACAGATGAGAACTTGTTTAGAACAGCTGAAAGAGATTCTCCAAGTCAGTTCTTAGTGTAGAAAAGGTAGCTAAGATCCGGAAATCCTTAATTCGAGTTAAGATTACATGAAACACTGTATGAATACTATATTCTTTACTTAAAGGAGACTAGAGTGGTAAATGTGTGTTATACAAGGCAGAATACCATTAAAATAGAGAAAGAAACACGTTCGGCAGCTTTAAAAAGCCTTACACTTCACTGAAATGTAGTACTACACTCTATAACACAGTTGAGAGACAATGTTCCCTACTTGCCTCAGTTCATAACAGTGTGTAGGAAGTTGTTTGATAAAGTGGGCAAAGCTTATACTTGGGCCAGAAGGCAGAATATGGGAAACTACATGAAAACATGAATAATTCAGTGAAAATGACTGTAAACAGATGAGAACTTGTTTAGAACAGCTGAAAGAGATTCTCCAAGTCAGTTCTTAGTGTAGAAAAGGTAGCTAAGATCCGGAAATCCTTAATTCGAGTTAAGATTACATGAAACACTGTATGAATCCTATATTCTTTACTTAAAGGAGACTAGAGTGGTAAATGTGTGTTATACAAGGCAGAATACCATTAAAATAGAGAATGAAACACGTTCGGCAGCTTTGGAAATCCTTACACTTCACTGAAATGTAGTACTACACTCTATAACACAGTTGAGAGACAATGTTCCCTACTTGCCTCAGTTCATAACAGTGTGTAGGAAGTTGTTTGATAAAGTGGGCAAAGCTTATACTTGGGCCAGAAGGCAGAATATGGGAAACTACATGAAAACATGAATAATTCAGTGAAAATGACTGTAAACAGATGAGAACTTGTTTAGAACAGCTGAAAGAGAATTTCCAAGTCAGTTCTTAGTGTAGAAAAGGTAGCTAAGATAAGGGAAATCCATAATTCCAGTTAAGATCACATGAAACACTGTATGAATCCTATATTCATTACTTAAAGGAGACTAGAGTGCTAAATGTGTGTTATACAAGGCAGTATACCATTGAAATAGAGAAAGAAACACGTTCGGCAGCTTTGGAAAGCCTTACACTTCACTGAAATGTAGTACCACACTCTATAACACAGTTGAGAGACAATGTTCCCGAGCTGCCTCAGTTCATAACAGTGTGTAGGAAGTTGTTTGATAAAGTGGGCAAAGCTTATACTTGGACCAGAAGGCAGAATATAGGAAACTACATGAAAACATGATTAATTCAGTGAAAATGACTGTAAACAGATGAGAACTTGTTTAGAACAGCTGAAAGAGATTCCCCAAGTCAGTTCTTAGTGTAGAAAAGGTAGCTAAGATAAGGGAAATCCATAATTCCAGTTAAGATTACATGAAACACTGTATAAATTCTATATTCTTTACTTAAAAGAGACTAGAGTGGTAAATGTGTGTTATACAAGGCAGTATACCATTGAAATAGAGAAAGAAACACGTTCGGCAGCTTTGGAAAGCCTTACACTTCACTGAAATGTAGTACTACACTCTATAACACAGTTGAGAGACAATGTTCCCGAGCTGCCTCAGTTCATAACAGTGTGTAGAAAGTTGTTTGATAAAGTGGGCAAAGCTTATACTTGGGCCAGAAGGCAGAATATAGGAAACTACATGAAAACATGAATAATTCAGTGAAAATGACTGTAAACAGATGAGAACTTGTTTAGAACAGCTGAAAGAGAATCTCCAAGTCAGTTCTTAGTGTAGAAAAGGTAGCTAAGATAAGGGAAATCCATAATTCCAGTTAAGATCACATAAAACACTGTATGAATCCTATATTCATTACTTAAAGGAGACTGGAGTGGTAAATGTGTGTTATACAAGGCAGAATACCATTGAAATAGAGAAAGAAACACGTTCGGCAGCTTTGGAAAGCCTTACACTTCACTGAAATGTAGTACTATACTCTATAACACAGTTGAGAGACAATGTTTCCGAGCTGCCTCAGTTCATAACAGTGTGTAGGAAGTTGTTTGATAAAGTGGGCAAAGCTTATACTTGGACCAGAAGGCAGAATATAGGAAACTACATGAAAACATGATTAATTCAGTGAAAATTACTGTAAACAGATGAGAACTTGTTTAGAACAGCTGAAAGAGATTCTCCAAGTCAGTTCTTAGTGTAGAAAAGGTAGCTAAGATCCGGAAATCCTTAATTCGAGTTAAGATTACATGAAACACTGTATGAATCCTATATTCTTTACTTAAAGGAGACTAGAGTGGTAAATGTGTGTTATACAAGGCAGAATACCATTAAAATAGAGAAAGAAACACGTTCGGCAGCTTTAAAAAGCCTTACACTTCACTGAAATGTAGTACTACACTCTATAACACAGTTGAGAGACAATGTTCCCTACTTGCCTCAGTTCATAACAGTGTGTAGGAAGTTGTTTGATAAAGTGGGCAAAGCTTATACTTGGGCCAGAAGGCAGAATATAGGAAACTACATGAAAACATGAATAATTCAGTGAAAATGACTGTAAACAGATGAGAACTTGTTTAGAACAGCTGAAAGAGAATCTCCAAGTCAGTTCTTAGTGTAGAAAAGGTAGCTAAGATAAGGGAAATCCATAATTCCAGTTAAGATCACATGAAACACTGTATGAATCCTATATTCATTACTTAAAGGAGACTAGAGTGGTAAATGTGTGTTATACAAGGCAGAATACCATTGAAATAGAGAAACACTTTCCGCAGCTTTGGAAAGCCTTACACTTCACTGAAATGTAGTACTACACTCTATAACACAGTTGAGAAACAATGTTCCCGAGCTGCCTCAGTTCATAACAGTGTGTAGGAAGGTGTTTGAATAAGGGGGCAAAGGTTATACTTGGGCCAGAAGGCAGAATATGGGAAACTACATGAAAACATGAATAATTCAGTGAAAATGACTGTAAACAGATGAGTACTTGTTAGAACAGCTGAAAGAGATTCTCCAAGTCAGTTCTTATTGTAGAAAAGGTAGTTAAGATTCGGGAAATCTTAATTCCAGTTAAGATCACATGAAACACTGTATGAATCCTATATTCTTTACTTAAAGGAGACTAGAGTGGTAAATGTGTGTTATACAAAGCAGAGTACCATTAAAAAAGAGAAAGAAACATGTTCGGCAACTTTGGAAAACCTTACACTTCACTGAAATGTAGTACTACACTCTATAACACAGTTGAGAGACAATGTTCCCTACTTGCCTCAGTTCATAACAGTGTGTAGGAAGTTGTTTGATAAAGTGGGCAAAGCTTATACTTGGGCCAGAAGGCAGAATATAGGAAACTACATGAAAACATGAATAATTCAGTGAAAATGACTGTAAACAGATGAGAACTTGTTTAGAACAGCTGAAAGAGAATCTCCAAGTCAGTTCTTAGTGTAGAAAAGGTAGCTAAGATAAGGGAAATCCATAATTCCAGTTAGGATCACATGAAACACTATGAATCCTATATTCTTTACTTAAAGGAGACTAGAGTGGTAAATGTGTGTTATACAAGGCAGAATACCATTGAAATAGAGAAAGAAACACGTTCGGGAGCTTTGGAAAGCCTTACACTTCACTGAAATGTAGTACTACACTCTATAACACAATTGAGAGACAATGTTCCCTACTTGCCTCAGTTCATAACAGTGTGTTGGCAGTTGTTTGATAAAGTGGGCAAAGCTTATACTTGGGCCAGAAGGCAGAATATAGGAAACTTCATGAAAACATGAATAATTCAGTGAAAATGACTGTAAACAGATGAGAACTTGTTTAGAACAGCTGAAAGAGAATCTCCAAGTCAGTTCTTAGTGTAGAAAAGTTAGCTAAGATAAGGGAAATCCATAATTCCAGTTAAGATCACATGAAACACTGTATGAATCCTATATTCATTACTTAAAGGAGACTAGAGTGGTAAATGTGTGTTATACAAGGCAGAATACCATTGAAATAGAGAAAGAAACATGTTCGGCAGCTTTGGAAAGCCTTACACTTCACTGAAATGTAGTACTACACTCTATAACACAGTTGAGAGACAATGTTCCCGAGCTGCCTCAGTTCATAACAGTGTGTAGAAAGTTGTTTGATAAAGTGGGCAAAGCTTATACTTGGGCCAGAAGGCAGAATATAGGAAACTACATGAAAACATGATTAATTCAGTGAAAATGACTGTAAATAGATGAGAACTTGTTTAGAACAGCTGAAAGAGATTCTCCAAGTCAGTTCTTAGTGTAGAAAAGGTAGCTAAGATCCGGAAATCTTTAATTGGAGTTAAGATTATATGAAACACTATATGAATCCTATATTCTTTACTTAAAGGAGACTAGAGTGGTAAATGTGTGTTATACAAGGCAGAATACCATTAAAATAGAGAAAGAAACACGTTCGGCAGTTTTGGAAATCCTTACACGTGACTGAAATGTAGTACTACACTCTATAACACAGTTGAGAGACAATGTTCCCGAGCTGCCTCAGTTCATAACAGTGTGTAGGAAGTTGTTTGATAAAGTGGTCAAAGCTTATACTTGGACCAGAAGGCAGAATATAGGTAACTACATGAAAACATGAATAATTCAGTGAAAATGACTGTAAATAGATTGGAACTTGTTTTAGAACAGCAGAAAGAGATTCTCCAAGTCAGTTCTTAGTGTAGAAAAAGTAGCTAAGATCCGGGAAATCTTAATTCCAGTTAAGATCACATGAAACACTGTATGAATCCTATATTCTTTACTTAAAGGAGACTAGAGTGGTAAATGTGTGTTATACAAGGCAGAATACCATTGAAGTAGAGAAAGAAACACGTTCGGCAGCTTTGGAAAGCCTTACACTTCACTGAAATGTAGTACTACACTCTATAACACAGTTGAGAGACAATGTTCCCTACTTGCCTCAGTTCATAACAGTGTGTAGGAAGTTGTTTGATAAAGTGGGCAAAGCTTATACTTGGGCCAGAAGGCAGAATATAGGAAACTACATGAAAACATGAATAATTCAGTGAAAATAACTGTAAACAGATGAGAACTTGTTTAGAACAGCTGAAAGAGAATCTCCAAGTCAGTTTTTAGTGTAGAAAAGGTAGCTCAGATAAGGGAAATCCATAATTCCAGTTAAGATCACATGAAACACTGTATGAATCCTATATTCATTACTTAAAGGAGACTAGAGTGGTAAATGTGTGTTATACAAGGCAGAATACCATTGAAATAGAGAAAGAAACACGTTCGGCAGCTTTGGAAAGCCTTACACTTCACTGAAATGTAGTACTACACTCTATAACACAGTTGAGAGACAATGTTCCCGAGCTGCCTCAGTTCATAACAGTGTGTAGGAAGTTGTTTGATAAAGTGGGCAAAGCTTATACTTGGGTCAGAAGGCAGAATATGGGAAACTACATGAAAACATGATTAATTCAGTGAAAATGACTGTAAACAGATGAGAACTTGTTTAGAACAGCTGAAATAGATTCTCCAAGTCAGTTCTTAGTGTAGAAAAGGTAGCTAAGATAAGGGAAATCCATAATTCCAGTTAAGATCACATGAAACACTGTATGAATCCTATATTCATTACTTAAAGGAGACTTGAGTGGTAAATGTGTGTTATACAAGGCAGAATACCATTGAAATAGAGAAAGAAACACGTTCGGCAGCTTTGGAAAACCTTACACTTCACTGAAATGTAGTACTACACTCTATAACACAGTTGAGAGACAATGTTCCCGAGCTGCCTCAGTTCATAACAGTGTGTAGGAAGTTGTTTGATAAAGTGGGCAAAGCTTATACTTGGACCAGAAGGCAGAATATAGGAAACTACATGAAAACATGATTAATTCAGTGAAAATGACTGTAAACAGATGAGAACTTGTTTTAGAACAGCTGAAAGAGATTCTCCAAGTCAGTTCTTAGTGTAGAAAACTTAGCTAAGATCCGGAAATCCTTAATTCGAGTTAAGATTACATGAAACACTGTATAAATTCTATATTCTTTACTTAAAGGAGACTAGAGTGGTAAATGTGTGTTATACAAGGCAGAATACCATTGAAATAGAGAAACACGTTCGGCAGCTTTGGAAAGCCTTACACTTCACTGAAATGTAGTACTACACTCTATAACACTGTTGAGAGACAATGTTCCCGAGCTGCCTCAGTTCATAACAGTGTGTAGGAAGGTGTTTGAATAAGGGGGCAAAGGTTATACTTGGGCCAGAAGGCAGAATATGGGAAACTACATGAAAACATGAATAATTCAGTGAAAATGATTGTAAACAGATGAGAACTTGTTTAGAACAGCTGAAAGAGATTCTCTAAGTCAGTTCTTAGTGTAGAAAAGGTAGCTAAGATCCGGGAAATCTTAATTCCAGTTAAGATCACATGAAACACTGTATGAATCCTATATTCATTACTTAAAGGAGACTAGAGTGGTAAATGTGTGTTATACAAGGCAGTATACCATTGAAATAGAGAAAGAAACACCTTCGGCAGCTTTGGAAAGCCTTACACTTCACTGAAATGTAGTACTACACTCTATAACACAGTTGAGAGACAATGTTCCCGAGCTGCCTCAGTTCATAACAGTGTGTAGGAAGTTGTTTGATAAAGTGGGCAAGCTTATACTTGGACCAGAAGGCAGAATATAGGAAACTACATGAAAACATGATTAATTCAGTGAAAATGACTGTAAACAGATGAGAACTTGTTTAGAACAGCTGAAAGAGATTCCCCAAGTCAGTTCTTAGTGTAGAAAAGGTAGCTAAGATAAGGGAAATCCATAATTCCAGTTAAGATTACATGAAACACTGTATAAATTCTATATTCTTTACTTAAAGGAGACTAGAGTGGTAAATGTGTGTTATACAAGGCAGAATACCATTAAAATAGAGAAAGAAACACGTTCGGCAGCTTTGGAAATCCTTACACTTCACTGAAATGTAGTACTACACTCTATAACACAGTTGAGAGACAATGTTCCCTACTTGCCTCAGTTCATAACAGTGTGTAGGAAGTTGTTTGATAAAGTGGGCAAAGCTTATACTTGGGCCAAAAGGCAGAATATAGGAAACTACATGAAAACATGAATAATTCAGTGAAAATGACTGTAAACAGATGAGAACTTGTTTAGAACAGCTGAAAGAGAATCTCCAAGTCAGTTCTTAGTGTAGAAAAGGTAGCTAAGATAAGGGAAATCCATAATTCCAGTTAAGATCACATGAAACACTGTATGAATCCTATATTCATTACTTAAAGGAGACTAGAGTGGTAAATGTGTGTTATACAAGGCAGAATACCATTGAAATAGAGAAACACGTTCCGCAGCTTTGGAAAGCCTTACACTTCACTGAAATGTAGTACTACACTCTATAACACAGTTGAGAGACAATATTCCCGAGCTGCCTCAGTTCATAACAGTGTGTAGGAAGTTATTTGATAAAGTGGGCAAAGCTTATACTTGGACCAGAAGGCAGAATATAGGAAACTACATGAAAACATGATTAATTCAGTGAAAATTACTGTAAACAGATGAGAACTTGTTTAGAACAGCTGAAAGAGATTCTCCAAGTCAGTTCTTAGTGTAGAAAAGGTAGCTAAGATCCGGGAAATCTTAATTCCAGTTAAGATCACATGAAACACTGTATGAATCCTATATTCATTACTTAAAGGAGACTAGAGTGGTAAATGTGTGTTATACAAGGCAGAATACCATTGAAATAGAGAAACACGTTCCACAGCTTTGGAAAGCCTTACACTTCACTGAAATGTAGTACTACACTCTATAACACTGTTGAGAGACAATGTTGCCGAGCTGCCTCAGTTCATAACAGTGTGTAGGAAGGTGTTTGAATAAGGGGGCAAAGGTTATACTTGGGCCAGAAGGCAGAATATGGGAAACTACATGAAAACATGAATAATTCAGTGAAAATGACTGTAAACAGATGAGAACTTGTTTAGAACAGCTGAAAGAGATTCTCTAAGTCAGTTCTTAGTGTAGAAAAGGTAGCTAAGATCCGGGAAATCTTAATTCCAGTTAAGATCACATGAAACACTGTATGAATCCTATATTCATTACTTAAAGGAGACTAGAGTGGTAAATGTGTGTTATACAAGGCAGTATACCATTGAAATAGAGAAAGAAACACGTTCGGCAGCTTTGGAAAGCCTTACACTTCACTGAAATGTAGTACTACACTCTATAACACAGTTGAGAGACAATGTTCCTGAGCTGCCTCAGTTCATAACAGTGTGTAGGAAGTTGTTTGATAAAGTGGGCAAAGCTTATACTTGGACCAGAAGGCAGAATATAGGAAACTACATGAAAACATGATTAATTCAGTGAAAATGACTGTAAACAGATGAGAACTTGTTTAGAACAGCTGAAAGAGATTCCCCAAGTCAGTTCTTAGTGTAGAAAAGGTAGCTAAGATAAGGGAAATCCATAATTCCAGTTAAGATTACATGAAACACTGTATAAATTCTATATTTTTTACTTAAAGGAGACTAGAGTGGTAAATGTGTGTTATACAAGGCAGAATACCATTAAAATAGAGAAAGAAACACGTTCGGCAGCTTTGGAAATCCTTACACTTCACTGAAATGTAGTACTACACTCTATAACACAGTTGAGAGACAATGTTCCCTACTTGCCTCAGTTCATAACAGTGTGTAGGAAGTTGTTTGATAAAGTGGGCAAAGCTTATACTTGGGCCAGAAGGCAGAATATAGGAAACTACATGAAAACATGAATAATTCAGTGAAAATGACTGTAAACAGATGAGAACTTGTTTCGAACAGCTGAAAGAGAATCTCCAAGTCAGTTCTTAGTGTAGAAAAGGTAGCTAAGATAAGGGAAATCCATAATTCCAGTTAAGATCACATGAAACACTGTATGAATCCTATATTCTTTACTTAAAGGAGACTAGAGTGGTAAATGTGTGTTATACAAGGCAGAATACCATTAAAATAGAGAAAGAAACACGTTCGGCAGCTTTGGAAATCCTTACACTTCACTGAAATGTAGTACTACACTCTATAACACAGTTGAGAGACAATGTTCCCTACTTGCCTCAGTTCATAACAGTGTGTAGGAAGTTGTTTGATAAAGTGGGCAAAGCTTATACTTGGGCCAGAAGGCAGAATATAGGAAACTACATGAAAACATGAATAATTCAGTGAAAATGACTGTAAACAGATGAGAACTTGTTTCGAACAGCTGAAAGAGAATCTCCAAGTCAGTTCTTAGTGTAGAAAAGGTAGCTAAGATAAGGGAAATCCATAATTCCAGTTAAGATCACATGAAACACTGTATGAATCCTATATTCTTTACTTAAAGGAGACTAGAGTGGTAAATGTGTGTTATACAAGGCAGAATACCATTAAAATAGAGAAAGAAACACGTTCGGCAGCTTTGGAAATCCTTACACTTCACTGAAATGTAGTACTACACTCTATAACACAGTTGAGAGACAATGTTCCCTACTTGCCTCAGTTCATAACAGTGTGTAGGAAATTGTTTGATAAAGTGGGCAAAGCTTATACTTGGGCCAGAAGGCAGAATATAGGAAACTACGTGAAAACATGAATAATTCAGTGAAAATGACTGTTAACAGATGAGAACTTGTTTAGAACAGCTGAAAGAGAATCTCCAAGTCAGTTCTTAGTGTAGAAAAGGTAGCTAAGATAAGGGAAATCCATAATTCCAGTTAAGATCACATAAAACACTGTATGAATCCTATATTCATTACTTAAAGGAGACTGGAGTGGTAAATGTGTGTTATACAAGGCAGAATACCATTGAAATAGAGAAAGAAACACGTTCGGCAGCTTTGGAAAGCCTTACACTTCACTGAAATGTAGTAATACACTCTATAACACAGTTGAGAGACAATGTTCCCGAGCTGCCTCAGTTCATCACAGTGTGTAGGAAGTTGTTTGATAAAGTGGGCAAAGCTTATACTTGGACCAGAAGGCAGAATATAGGAAACTACATGAAAACATGATTAATTCAGTGAAAATTACTGTAAACAGATGAGAACTTGTTTAGAACAGCTGAAAGAGATTCTCCAAGTCAGTTCTTAGTGTAGAAAAGGTAGCTAAGATCCGGAAATCCTTAATTCGAGTTAAGATTACATGAAACACTGTATGAATCCTATATTCTTTACTTAAAGGAGACTAGAGTGGTAAATGTGTGTTATACAAGGCAGAATACCATTAAAATAGAGAATGAAACACGTTCGGCAGCTTTGGAAATCCTTACACTTCACTGAAATGTAGTACTACACTCTATAACACAGTTGAGAGACAATGTTCCCTACTTGCCTCAGTTCATAACAGTGTGTAGGAAGTTGTTTGATAAAGTGGGCAAAGCTTATACTTGGGCCAGAAGGCAGAATATAGGAAACTACATGAAAACATGAATAATTCAGTGAAAATGACTGTAAACAGATGAGAACTTGTTTAGAACAGCTGAAAGAGAATCTCCAAGTCAGTTCTTAGTGTAGAAAAGGTAGCTAAGATAAGGGAAATCCATAATTCCAGTTAAGATCACATGAAACACTGTATGAATCCTATATTCATTACTTAAAGGAGACTAGAGTGGTAAATGTGTGTTATACAAGGCAGAATACCATTGAAATAGAGAAACACGTTCCGCAGCTTTGGAAAGCCTTACACTTCACTGAAATGTAGTAATACACTCTATAACACAGTTGAGAGACAATGTTCCCGAGCTGCCTCAGTTCATAACAGTGTGTAGGAAGTTATTTGATAAAGTGGGCAAAGCTTATACTTGGACCAGAAGGCAGAATATAGGAAACTACATGAAAACATGATTAATTCAGTGAAAATTACTGTAAACAGATGAGAACTTGTTTAGAACAGCTGAAAGAGATTCTCCAAGTCAGTTCTTAGTGTAGAAAAGGTAGCTAAGATCCGGAAATCCTTAATTCGAGTTAAGATTACATGAAACACTGTATGAATACTATATTCTTTACTTAAAGGAGACTAGAGTGGTAAATGTGTGTTATACAAGGCAGAATACCATTAAAATAGAGAAAGAAACACGTTCGGCAGCTTTAAAAAGCCTTACACTTCACTGAAATGTAGTACTACACTCTATAACACAGTTGAGAGACAATGTTCCCTACTTGCCTCAGTTCATAACAGTGTGTAGGAAGTTGTTTGATAAAGTGGGCAAAGCTTATACTTGGGCCAGAAGGCAGAATATGGGAAACTACATGAAAACATGAATAATTCAGTGAAAATGACTGTAAACAGATGAGAACTTGTTTAGAACAGCTGAAAGAGATTCTCCAAGTCAGTTCTTAGTGTAGAAAAGGTAGCTAAGATCCGGAAATCCTTAATTCGAGTTAAGATTACATGAAACACTGTATGAATCCTATATTCTTTACTTAAAGGAGACTAGAGTGGTAAATGTGTGTTATACAAGGCAGAATACCATTAAAATAGAGAATGAAACACGTTCGGCAGCTTTGGAAATCCTTACACTTCACTGAAATGTAGTACTACACTCTATAACACAGTTGAGAGACAATGTTCCCTACTTGCCTCAGTTCATAACAGTGTGTAGGAAGTTGTTTGATAAAGTGGGCAAAGCTTATACTTGGGCCAGAAGGCAGAATATGGGAAACTACATGAAAACATGAATAATTCAGTGAAAATGACTGTAAACAGATGAGAACTTGTTTAGAACAGCTGAAAGAGAATCTCCAAGTCAGTTCTTAGTGTAGAAAAGGTAGCTAAGATAAGGGAAATCCATAATTCCAGTTAAGATCACATGAAACACTGTATGAATCCTATATTCATTACTTAAAGGAGACTAGAGTGGTAAATGTGTGTTATACAAGGCAGTATACCATTGAAATAGAGAAAGAAACACGTTCGGCAGCTTTGGAAAGCCTTACACTTCACTGAAATGTAGTACCACACTCTATAACACAGTTGAGAGACAATGTTCCCGAGCTGCCTCAGTTCATAACAGTGTGTAGGAAGTTGTTTGATAAAGTGGGCAAAGCTTATACTTGGACCAGAAGGCAGAATATAGGAAACTACATGAAAACATGATTAATTCAGTGAAAATGACTGTAAACAGATGAGAACTTGTTTAGAACAGCTGAAAGAGATTCCCCAAGTCAGTTCTTAGTGTAGAAAAGGTAGCTAAGATAAGGGAAATCCATAATTCCAGTTAAGATTACATGAAACACTGTATAAATTCTATATTCTTTACTTAAAAGAGACTAGAGTGGTAAATGTGTGTTATACAAGGCAGTATACCATTGAAATAGAGAAAGAAACACGTTCGGCAGCTTTGGAAAGCCTTACACTTCACTGAAATGTAGTACTACACTCTATAACACAGTTGAGAGACAATGTTCCCGAGCTGCCTCAGTTCATAACAGTGTGAAGGAAGTTGTTTGATAAAGTGGGCAAAGCTTATACTTGGACCAGAAGGCAGAATATAGGAAACTACATGAAAACATGATTAATTCAGTGAAAATTACTGTAAACAGATGAGAACTTGTTTAGAACAGCTGAAAGAGATTCTCCAAGTCAGTTCTTAGTGTAGAAAAGGTAGCTAAGATCCGGAAATCCTTAATTCGAGTTAAGATTACATGAAACACTGTATGAATCCTATATTCTTTACTTAAAGGAGACTAGAGTGGTAAATGTGTGTTATACAAGGCAGAATACCATTAAAATAGAGAATGAAACACGTTCGGCAGCTTTGGAAATCCTAACACTTCACTGAAATGTAGTACTACACTCTATAACACAGTTGAGAGACAATGTTCCCTACTTGCCTCAGTTCATAACAGTGTGTAGGAAGTTGTTTGATAAAGTGGGCAAAGCTTATACTTGGGCCAGAAGGCAGAATATAGGAAACTACATGAAAACATGAATAATTCAGTGAAAATGACTGTAAACAGATGAGAACTTGTTTAGAACAGCTGAAAGAGAATCTCCAAGTCAGTTCTTAGTGTAGAAAAGGTAGCTAAGATAAGGGAAATCCATAATTCCAGTTAAGATCACATAAAACACTGTATGAATCCTATATTCATTACTTAAAGGAGACTGGAGTGGTAAATGTGTGTTATACAAGGCAGAATACCATTGAAATAGAGAAAGAAACACGTTCGGCAGCTTTGGAAAGCCTTACACTTCACTGAAATGTAGTACTACACTCTATAACACAGTTGAGAGACAATGTTTCCGAGCTGCCTCAGTTCATAACAGTGTGTAGGAAGTTGTTTGATAAAGTGGGCAAAGCTTATACTTGGACCAGAAGGCAGAATATAGGAAACTACATGAAAACATGATTAATTCAGTGAAAATTACTGTAAACAGATGAGAACTTGTTTAGAACAGCTGAAAGAGATTCTCCAAGTCAGTTCTTAGTGTAGAAAAGGTAGCTAAGATCCGGAAATCCTTAATTCGAGTTAAGATTACATGAAACACTGTATGAATCCTATATTCTTTACTTAAAGGAGACTAGAGTGGTAAATGTGTGTTATACAAGGCAGAATACCATTAAAATAGAGAAAGAAACACGTTCGGCAGCTTTAAAAAGCCTTACACTTCACTGAAATGTAGTACTACACTCTATAACACAGTTGAGAGACAATGTTCCCTACTTGCCTCAGTTCATAACAGTGTGTAGGAAGTTGTTTGATAAAGTGGGCAAAGCTTATACTTGGGCCAGAAGGCAGAATATAGGAAACTACATGAAAACATGAATAATTCAGTGAAAATGACTGTAAACAGATGAGAACTTGTTTAGAACAGCTGAAAGAGAATCTCCAAGTCAGTTCTTAGTGTAGAAAAGGTAGCTAAGATAAGGGAAATCCATAATTCCAGTTAAGATCACATGAAACACTGTATGAATCCTATATTCATTACTTAAAGGAGACTAGAGTGGTAAATGTGTGTTATACAAGGCAGAATACCATTGAAATAGAGAAACACTTTCCGCAGCTTTGGAAAGCCTTACACTTCACTGAAATGTAGTACTACACTCTATAACACAGTTGAGAAACAATGTTCCCGAGCTGCCTCAGTTCATAACAGTGTGTAGGAAGGTGTTTGAATAAGGGGGCAAAGGTTATACTTGGGCCAGAAGGCAGAATATGGGAAACTACATGAAAACATGAATAATTCAGTGAAAATGACTGTAAACAGATGAGAACTTGTTAGAACAGCTGAAAGAGATTCTCCAAGTCAGTTCTTATTGTAGAAAAGGTAGTTAAGATTCGGGAAATCTTAATTCCAGTTAAGATCACATGAAACACTGTATGAATCCTATATTCTTTACTTAAAGGAGACTAGAGTGGTAAATGTGTGTTATACAAAGCAGAGTACCATTAAAAAAGAGAAAGAAACACGTTCGGCAACTTTGGAAAGCCTTACACTTCACTGAAATGTAGTACTACACTCTATAACACAGTTGAGAGACAATGTTCCCTACTTGCCTCAGTTCATAACAGTGTGTAGGAAGTTGTTTGATAAAGTGGGCAAAGCTTATACTTGGGCCAGAAGGCAGAATATAGGAAACTACATGAAAACATGAATAATTCAGTGAAAATGACTGTAAACAGATGAGAACTTGTTTAGAACAGCTGAAAGAGAATCTCCAAGTCAGTTCTTAGTGTAGAAAAGGTAGCTAAGATAAGGGAAATCCATAATTCCAGTTAGGATCACATGAAACACTATGAATCCTATATTCTTTACTTAAAGGAGACTAGAGTGGTAAATGTGTGTTATACAAGGCAGAATACCATTGAAATAGAGAAAGAAACACGTTCGGGAGCTTTGGAAAGCCTTACACTTCACTGAAATGTAGTACTACACTCTATAACACAATTGAGAGACAATGTTCCCTACTTGCCTCAGTTCATAACAGTGTGTTGGCAGTTGTTTGATAAAGTGGGCAAAGCTTATACTTGGGCCAGAAGGCAGAATATAGGAAACTTCATGAAAACATGAATAGTTCAGTGAAAATGACTGTAAACAGATGAGAACTTGTTTAGAACAGCTGAAAGAGAATCTCCAAGTCAGTTCTTAGTGTAGAAAAGTTAGCTAAGATAAGGGAAATCCATAATTCCAGTTAAGATCACATGAAACACTGTATGAATCCTATATTCATTACTTAAAGGAGACTAGAGTGGTAAATGTGTGTTATACAAGGCAGAATACCATTGAAATAGAGAAAGAAACATGTTCGGCAGCTTTGGAAAGCCTTACACTTCACTGAAATGTAGTACTACACTCTATAACACAGTTGAGAGACAATGTTCCCGAGCTGCCTCAGTTCATAACAGTGTGTAGAAAGTTGTTTGATAAAGTGGGCAAAGCTTATACTTGGGCCAGAAGGCAGAATATAGGAAACTACATGAAAACATGATTAATTCAGTGAAAATGACTGTAAATAGATGAGAACTTGTTTAGAACAGCTGAAAGAGATTCTCCAAGTCAGTTCTTAGTGTAGAAAAGGTAGCTAAGATCCGGAAATCCTTAATTCGAGTTAAGATTACATGAAACACTGTATGAATCCTATATTCTTTACTTAAAGGAGACTAGAGTGGTAAATGTGTGTTATACAAGGCAGAATACCATTAAAATAGAGAATGAAACACGTTCGGCAGCTTTGGAAATCCTAACACTTCACTGAAATGTAGTACTACACTCTATAACACAGTTGAGAGACAATGTTCCCTACTTGCCTCAGTTCATAACAGTGTGTAGGAAGTTGTTTGATAAAGTGGGCAAAGCTTATACTTGGGCCAGAAGGCAGAATATAGGAAACTACATGAAAACATGAATAATTCAGTGAAAATGACTGTAAACAGATGAGAACTTGTTTAGAACAGCTGAAAGAGAATCTCCAAGTCAGTTCTTAGTGTAGAAAAGGTAGCTAAGATAAGGGAAATCCATAATTCCAGTTAAGATCACATAAAACACTGTATGAATCCTATATTCATTACTTAAAGGAGACTGGAGTGGTAAATGTGTGTTATACAAGGCAGAATACCATTGAAATAGAGAAAGAAACACGTTCGGCAGCTTTGGAAAGCCTTACACTTCACTGAAATGTAGTACTACACTCTATAACACAGTTGAGAGACAATGTTTCCGAGCTGCCTCAGTTCATAACAGTGTGTAGGAAGTTGTTTGATAAAGTGGGCAAAGCTTATACTTGGACCAGAAGGCAGAATATAGGAAACTACATGAAAACATGATTAATTCAGTGAAAATTACTGTAAACAGATGAGAACTTGTTTAGAACAGCTGAAAGAGATTCTCCAAGTCAGTTCTTAGTGTAGAAAAGGTAGCTAAGATCCGGAAATCCTTAATTCGAGTTAAGATTACATGAAACACTGTATGAATCCTATATTCTTTACTTAAAGGAGACTAGAGTGGTAAATGTGTGTTATACAAGGCAGAATACCATTAAAATAGAGAAAGAAACACGTTCGGCAGCTTTAAAAAGCCTTACACTTCACTGAAATGTAGTACTACACTCTATAACACAGTTGAGAGACAATGTTCCCTACTTGCCTCAGTTCATAACAGTGTGTAGGAAGTTGTTTGATAAAGTGGGCAAAGCTTATACTTGGGCCAGAAGGCAGAATATAGGAAACTACATGAAAACATGAATAATTCAGTGAAAATGACTGTAAACAGATGAGAACTTGTTTAGAACAGCTGAAAGAGAATCTCCAAGTCAGTTCTTAGTGTAGAAAAGGTAGCTAAGATAAGGGAAATCCATAATTCCAGTTAAGATCACATGAAACACTGTATGAATCCTATATTCATTACTTAAAGGAGACTAGAGTGGTAAATGTGTGTTATACAAGGCAGAATACCATTGAAATAGAGAAACACTTTCCGCAGCTTTGGAAAGCCTTACACTTCACTGAAATGTAGTACTACACTCTATAACACAGTTGAGAAACAATGTTCCCGAGCTGCCTCAGTTCATAACAGTGTGTAGGAAGGTGTTTGAATAAGGGGGCAAAGGTTATACTTGGGCCAGAAGGCAGAATATGGGAAACTACATGAAAACATGAATAATTCAGTGAAAATGACTGTAAACAGATGAGAACTTGTTAGAACAGCTGAAAGAGATTCTCCAAGTCAGTTCTTATTGTAGAAAAGGTAGTTAAGATTCGGGAAATCTTAATTCCAGTTAAGATCACATGAAACACTGTATGAATCCTATATTCTTTACTTAAAGGAGACTAGAGTGGTAAATGTGTGTTATACAAAGCAGAGTACCATTAAAAAAGAGAAAGAAACATGTTCGGCAACTTTGGAAAGCCTTACACTTCACTGAAATGTAGTACTACACTCTATAACACAGTTGAGAGACAATGTTCCCTACTTGCCTCAGTTCATAACAGTGTGTAGGAAGTTGTTTGATAAAGTGGGCAAAGCTTATACTTGGGCCAGAAGGCAGAATATAGGAAACTACATGAAAACATGAATAATTCAGTGAAAATGACTGTAAACAGATGAGAACTTGTTTAGAACAGCTGAAAGAGAATCTCCAAGTCAGTTCTTAGTGTAGAAAAGGTAGCTAAGATAAGGGAAATCCATAATTCCAGTTAGGATCACATGAAACACTATGAATCCTATATTCTTTACTTAAAGGAGACTAGAGTGGTAAATGTGTGTTATACAAGGCAGAATACCATTGAAATAGAGAAAGAAACACGTTCGGGAGCTTTGGAAAGCCTTACACTTCACTGAAATGTAGTACTACACTCTATAACACAATTGAGAGACAATGTTCCCTACTTGCCTCAGTTCATAACAGTGTGTTGGCAGTTGTTTGATAAAGTGGGCAAAGCTTATACTTGGGCCAGAAGGCAGAATATAGGAAACTTCATGAAAACATGAATAATTCAGTGAAAATGACTGTAAACAGATGAGAACTTGTTTAGAACAGCTGAAAGAGAATCTCCAAGTCAGTTCTTAGTGTAGAAAAGTTAGCTAAGATAAGGGAAATCCATAATTCCAGTTAAGATCACATGAAACACTGTATGAATCCTATATTCATTACTTAAAGGAGACTAGAGTGGTAAATGTGTGTTATACAAGGCAGAATACCATTGAAATAGAGAAAGAAACATGTTCGGCAGCTTTGGAAAGCCTTACACTTCACTGAAATGTAGTACTACACTCTATAACACAGTTGAGAGACAATGTTCCCGAGCTGCCTCAGTTCATAACAGTGTGTAGAAAGTTGTTTGATAAAGTGGGCAAAGCTTATACTTGGGCCAGAAGGCAGAATATAGGAAACTACATGAAAACATGATTAATTCAGTGAAAATGACTGTAAATAGATGAGAACTTGTTTAGAACAGCTGAAAGAGATTCTCCAAGTCAGTTCTTAGTGTAGAAAAGGTAGCTAAGATCCGGAAATCTTTAATTGGAGTTAAGATTATATGAAACACTATATGAATCCTATATTCTTTACTTAAAGGAGACTAGAGTGGTAAATGTGTGTTATACAAGGCAGAATACCATTAAAATAGAGAAAGAAACACGTTCGGCAGTTTTGGAAATCCTTACACGTGACTGAAATGTAGTACTACACTCTATAACACAGTTGAGAGACAATGTTCCCGAGCTGCCTCAGTTCATAACAGTGTGTAGGAAGTTGTTTGATAAAGTGGTCAAAGCTTATACTTGGACCAGAAGGCAGAATATAGGTAACTACATGAAAACATGAATAATTCAGTGAAAATGACTGTAAATAGATTGGAACTTGTTTTAGAACAGCAGAAAGAGATTCTCCAAGTCAGTTCTTAGTGTAGAAAAAGTAGCTAAGATCCGGGAAATCTTAATTCCAGTTAAGATCACATGAAACACTGTATGAATCCTATATTCTTTACTTAAAGGAGACTAGAGTGGTAAATGTGTGTTATACAAGGCAGAATACCATTGAAGTAGAGAAAGAAACACGTTCGGCAGCTTTGGAAAGCCTTACACTTCACTGAAATGTAGTACTACACTCTATAACACAGTTGAGAGACAATGTTCCCTACTTGCCTCAGTTCATAACAGTGTGTAGGAAGTTGTTTGATAAAGTGGGCAAAGCTTATACTTGGGCCAGAAGGCAGAATATAGGAAACTACATGAAAACATGAATAATTCAGTGAAAATGACTGTAAACAGATGAGAACTTGTTTAGAACAGCTGAAAGAGAATCTCCAAGTCAGTTTTTAGTGTAGAAAAGGTAGCTCAGATAAGGGAAATCCATAATTCCAGTTAAGATCACATGAAACACTGTATGAATCCTATATTCATTACTTAAAGGAGACTAGAGTGGTAAATGTGTGTTATACAAGGCAGAATACCATTGAAATAGAGAAAGAAACACGTTCGGCAGCTTTGGAAAGCCTTACACTTCACTGAAATGTAGTACTACACTCTATAACACAGTTGAGAGACAATGTTCCCGAGCTGCCTCAGTTCATAACAGTGTGTAGGAAGTTGTTTGATAAAGTGGGCAAAGCTTATACTTGGGTCAGAAGGCAGAATATGGGAAACTACATGAAAACATGATTAATTCAGTGAAAATGACTGTAAACAGATGAGAACTTGTTTAGAACAGCTGAAATAGATTCTCCAAGTCAGTTCTTAGTGTAGAAAAGGTAGCTAAGATAAGGGAAATCCATAATTCCAGTTAAGATCACATGAAACACTGTATGAATCCTATATTCATTACTTAAAGGAGACTTGAGTGGTAAATGTGTGTTATACAAGGCAGAATACCATTGAAATAGAGAAAGAAACACGTTCGGCAGCTTTGGAAAACCTTACACTTCACTGAAATGTAGTACTACACTCTATAACACAGTTGAGAGACAATGTTCCCGAGCTGCCTCAGTTCATAACAGTGTGTAGGAAGTTGTTTGATAAAGTGGGCAAAGCTTATACTTGGACCAGAAGGCAGAATATAGGAAACTACATGAAAACATGATTAATTCAGTGAAAATGACTGTAAACAGAAGAGAACTTGTTTTAGAACAGCTGAAAGAGATTCTCCAAGTCAGTTCTTAGTGTGGAAAAGGTAGCTAAGATCCGGGAAATCTTAATTCCAGTTAAAATCACATGAAACACTGTATGAATCCTATATTCTTTACTGAAAGAAGACTAGAGTGGTAAATGGCTGTTATACAAGGCAGAGTACCATTGAAATAGAGAAAGAAACACGTTCGGCAGCTTTGGAAAGCCTTACACTTCACTGAAATGTAGTACTACACGCTATAACACAGTTGAGAGACAATGTTCCCTACTTGCCTCAGTTCATAACAGTGTGTAGGAAGTTGTTTGATAAAGTGGGCAAAGCTTATACTTGGGACCAGAAGGCAGAATATAGGAAACTACATGAAAACATGATTAATTCAGTGAAAATGACTGTAAACAGATGAGAACTTGTTTTAGAACAGCTGATAGAGATTCTCCAAGTCAGTTCTTAGTGTAGAAAAGGTAGCTAAGATCCGGGAAATCTTAATTCCAGTTAAAATCACATGAAACACTGTATGAATCCTATATTCTTTACTGAAAGGAGACTAGAGTGGTAAATGGTTGTTATACAAGGCAGAATACCATTGAAATAGAGAAAGAAACACGTTCGGCAGCTTTGGAAAGCCTTACACTTCACTGAAATGTAGTACTACACTCTATAACACAATTGAGAGACAATGTTCCCTACTTGCCTCAGTTCATAACAGTGTGTAGGAAGTTGTTTGATAAAGTGGGCAAAGCTTATACTTGGGCCAGAAGGCAGAATATAAGAAACTACATGAAAACATGAATAATTCAGTGAAAATGACTGTAAACAGATGAGAACTTGTTTAGAACAGCTGAAAGAGAATCTCCAAGTCAGTTCTTAGTGTAGAAAAGGTAGCTAAGATAAGGGAAATCCATAATTCCAGTTAAGATCACATGAAACACTATATGAATCCTATATTCATTACTTAAAGGAGACTAGAGTGGTAAATGTGTGTTATACAAGGCAGAATACCATTGAAATAGAGAAAGAAACACGTTCGGCAGCTTTGGAAAGCCTTACACTTCACTGAAATGTAGTACTACACTCTATAACACAGTTTAGAGACATTGTTCCCGAGCTGCCTCAGTTCATAACAGTGTGTAGGAAGTTGTTTGATAAAGTGGGCAAAGCTTATACTTGGACCAGAAGGCAGAATATAGGAAACTACATGAAAACATGAATAATTCAGTGAAAATGACTGTAAACAGATGAGAACTTGTTTTAGATCAGCTGAAAGAGATTCTCCAAGTCAGTTCTTAGTGTAGAAATGGTAGTTAAGATCCGGGAAATCTTAATTCCAGTTAAGATCACATGAAACACTGTATGAATCCTATATTCAAAACTTAAAGGAGACTAGAGTGGTAAATGTGTGTTATACAAGGCAGAGTACCATTGAAATAGAGAAAGAAACACGTTCGGCAGCTTTGGAAAGCCTTACACTTCACTGAAATGTAGTACTACACTCTATAACACAGTTGAGAGACAATGTTCCCTACTTGCCTCAGTTCATAACAGTGTGTAGGAAGTTGTTTGATAAAGTGGGCAAAGCTTATACTTGGACCAGAAGGCAGAATATAGGAAACTACATGAAAACATGAATAATTCAGTGAAAATGACTGTAAACAGATGAGAACTTTTTTAGAACAGCTGAAAGAGAATCTCCAAGTCAGGTCTTAGTGTAGAAAGGGTAGCTAAGATAAGGGAAATCCATAATTCCAGTTAAGATCACATGAAACACTGTATGAATCCTATATTCATTACTTAAAGGAGACTAGAGTGGTAAATGTGTGTTATACAAGGCAGAATACCATTGAAATAGAGAAAGAAACACGTTCGGCAGCTTTGGAAAGCCTTACTCTTCACTGAAATGTAGTACTACACTCTATAACACAGTTGAGAGACAATGTTCCCGAGCTGCCTCAGTTCATAACAGTGTGTAGGAAGTTGTTTGATAAAGTGGGCAAAGCTTATACTTGGGCCAGAAGGCAGAATATGGGAAACTACATGAAAACATGATTAATTCAGTGAAAATGACTGTAAACAGATGAGAACTTGTTTAGAACAGCTGAAGTAGATTCTCCAAGTCAGTTCTTAGTGTAGAAAAGGTAGCTAAGATCAGGGAAATCTTAATTCCAGTTAAAATCACATGAAACACTGTATGAATCCTATATTCTTTACTGAAAGGAGACTAGAGTGGTAAATGGTTGTTATACAAGGCAGAATACCATTGAAATAGAGAAAGAAAGACGTTCGGCAGCTTTGGAAAGCCTTACACTTCACTGAAATGTAGTACTACACTCTATAATACAATTGAGAGACAATGTTCCCTACTTGCCTCAGTTCATAACAGTGTGTAGGAAGTTGTTTGATAAAGTGGGCAAAGCTTATACTTGGGCCAGAAGGCAGAATATAGGAAAATACATGAAAACATGAGTAATTCAGTGAAAATGACTGTAAACAGATGAGAACTTGTTTAGAACAGCTGAAAGAGAATCTCCAAGTCAGTTCTTAGTGTAGAAAAGGTAGCTAAGATAAGGGAAATCCATAATTCCAGTTAAGATCACATGAAACACTGTATGAATCCTATATTCATTACTTAAAGGAGACTAGAGTGGTAAATGTGTGTTATACAAGGCAGAATACCATTGAAATAGAGAAAGAAACACGTTCGGCAGCTTTGGAAAGCCTTACACTTCACTGAAATGTAGTACTACACTCTATAACACAGTTTAGAGACATTGTTCCCGAGCTGCCTCAGTTCATAACAGTGTGTAGGAAGTTGTTTGATAAAGTGGGCAAAGCTTACACTTGGACCAGAAGGCAGAATATAGGAAACTACATGAAAACATGAATAATTCAGTGAAAATGACTGTAAACTGATGAGAACTTGTTTTAGAACAGCTGAAAGAGATTCTCCAAGTCATTTCTTAGTGTAGAAAAGGTAGTTAAGATCCGGGAAATCTTAATTCCAGTTAAGATCACATGAAACACTGTACGAATCCTATATTCTTTACTTAAAGGAGACTAGAGTGGTAAATGTGTGTTATACAAGGCAGAGTACCATTGAAATAGAGAAAGAAACACGTTCGGCAGCTTTGGAAAGCCTTACACTTCACTGAAATGTAGTACTACACTCTATAACACAGTTGAGAAACAATGTTCCCGAGCTGCCTCAGTTCATAACAGTGTGTAGGAAGTTGTTTGATAAAGTGGGCAAAGCTTATACTTGGGCCAGAAGGCAGAATATGGGAAACTACATGAAAACATGATTAATTCAGTGAAAATGACTGTAAACAGATGAGAACTTGTTTAGAACAGCTGAAATAGATTCTCCAAGTCAGTTCTTAGTGTAGAAAAGGTAGCTAAGATAAGGGAAATCCATAATTCCAGTTAAGATTACATGAAACACTGTATGAATTCTATATTCATTACTTAAAGGAGACTGGAGTGGTAAATGTATGTTATACAAGGCAGAATACCATTGAAATAGAGAAAGAAACACGTTCGGCAGCTTTGGAAAGCCTTACACTTCACTGAAATGTAGTACTACACTCTATAACACAGTTGAGAGACAATGTTCCCGAGCTGCCTCAGTTCATAACAGTGTGTAGGAAGTTGTTTGATAAAGTGGGCAAAGCTTATACTTGGGCCAGAAGGCAGAATATAGGAAACTACATGAAAACATGAATAATTCAGTGAAAATTACTGTAAACAGATGAGAACTTGTTTTAGAACAGCTGAAAGAGATTCTCCAAGTCAGTTCTTAGTGTAGAAAAGGTAGCTAAGATCCGGGAAATCTTAATTCCAGTTAAAATCACATGAAACACTGTATGAATCCTATATTCTTTACTGAAAGGAGACTAGAGTGGTAAATGTTTGTTATACAAGGCAGAATACCATTGAAATAGAGAAAGAAACACGTTCGGCAGCTTTGGAAAGCCTTACACTTCACTGAAATGTAGTACTACACTCTATAACACAGTTGAGAGACAATGTTCCCTACTTGCCTCAGTTCATAACAGTGTGTAGGAAGTTGTTTGAATAAGGGGGCAAAGCTTATACTTGGGCCAGATGGCAGAGTATGGGAAACTACATGAAAACATAAATAATTCAGTGAAAATGACTGTAAACAGATGAGAAATTGTTTTAGAACAGCTGATAGAGATTCTCCAAGTCAGTTCTTAGTGTAGAAAAGGTAGCTAAGATCCGGGAAATCTTAATTCCAGTTAAAATCACATGAAACACTGTATGAATCCTATATTCTTTACTGAAAGGAGACTAGAGTGGTAAATGGTTGTTATACAAGGCAGAATACCATTAAAATAGAGAAAGAAACACGTTCGGCAGCTTTGGAAAGCCTTACACTTCACTGAAATGTAGTACTACACTCTATAACACAATTGAGAGACAATGTTCCCTACTTGCCTCAGTTCATAACAGTGTGTAGGAAGTTGTTTGATAAAGTGGGCAAAGCTTATACTTGGGCCAGAAGGCAGAATATAAGAAACTACATGAAAACATGAATAATTCAGTGAAAATGACTGTAAACAGATGAGAACTTGTTTAGAACAGCTGAAAGAGAATCTCCAAGTCAGTTCTTAGTGTAGAAAAGGTAGCTAAGATAAGGGAAATCCATAATTCCAGTTAAGATCACATGAAACACTGTATGAATCCTATATTCATTACTTAAAGGAGACTAGAGTGGTAAATGTGTGTTATACAAGGCAGAATACCATTGAAATAGAGAAAGAAACACGTTCGGCAGCTTTGGAAAGCCTTACACTTCACTGAAATGTAGTACTACACTCTATAACACAGTTTAGAGACATTGTTCCCGAGCTGCCTCAGTTCATAACAGTGTGTAGGAAGTTGTTTGATAAAGTGGGCAAAGCTTACACTTGGACCAGAAGGCAGAATATAGGAAACTACATGAAAACATGAATAATTCAGTGAAAATGACTGTAAACTGATGAGAACTTGTTTTAGAACAGCTGAGAGAGATTCTCCAAGTCATTTCTTAGTGTAGAAAAGGTAGTTAAGATCCGGGAAATCTTAATTCCAGTTAAGATCACATGAAACTCTGTATGAATCCTATATTCTTTACTTAAAGGAGACTAGAGTGGTAAATGTGTGTTATACAAGGCAGAGTACCATTGAAATAGAGAAAGAAACACGTTCGGCAGCTTTGGAAAGCCTTACACTTCACTGAAATGTAGTACTACACTCTATAACACAGTTGAGAGACAATGTTCCCGAGCTGCCTCAGTTCATAACAGTGTGTAGGAAGTTGTTTGATAAAGTGGGCAAAGCTTATACTTGGGCCAGAAGGCAGAATATGGGAAACTACAAGAAAACATGATTAATTCAGTGAAAATGACTGTAAACAGATGAGAACTTGTTTAGAACAGCTGAAATAGATTCTCCAAGTCAGTTCTTAGTGTAGAAAAGGTAGCTAAGATAAGGGAAATCCATAATTCCAGTTAAGATTACATGAAACACTGTATGAATTCTATATTCATTACTTAAAGGAGACTGGAGTGGTAAATGTATGTTATACAAGGCAGAATACCATTGAAATAGAGAAAGAAACACGTTCGGCAGCTTTGGAAAGCCTTACACTTCACTGAAATGTAGTACTACACTCTATAACACAGTTGAGAGACAATGTTCCCGAGCTGCCTCAGTTCATAACAGTGTGTAGGAAGTTGTTTGATAAAGTGGGCAAAGCTTATACTTGGGCCAGAAGGCAGAATATAGGAAACTACATGAAAACATGAATAATTCAGTGAAAATGACTGTAAACAGATGAGAACTTGTTTTAGAACAGCTGAAAGAGATTCTCCAAGTCAGTTCTTAGTGTAGAAAAGGTAGCTAAGATCCGGGAAATCTTAATTCCATTTAAAATCACATGAAACACTGTATGAATCCTATATTCTTTACTGAAAGGAGAATAGAGTGGTAAATGTTTGTTATACAAGGCAGAATACCATTGAAATAGAGAAAGAAACACGTTCGGCAGCTTTGGAAAGCCTTACACTTCACTGAAATGTAGTACTACACTCTATAACACAATTGAGAGACAATGTTCCCTACTTGCCTCAGTTCATAACAGTGTGTAGGAAGTTGTTTGATAAAGTGGGCAAAGCTTATACTTGGGCCAGAAGGCAGAATATAGGAAACTACATGAAAACATGAATAATTCAGTGAAAATGACTGTAAACAGAGCTGAAAGAGAATCTCCAAGTCAGTTCTTAGTGTAGAAAAGGTAGCTAAGATAAGGGAAATCCATAATTCCAGTTAAGATCAGATGAAACACTGTATGAATCCTATATTCATTACTTAAAGGAGACTAGAGTGGTAAATGTGTGTTATACAAGGCAGAATACCATTGAAATAGAGAAAGAAACACGTTCGGCAGCTTTGGAAAGCCTTACACTTCACTGAAATGTAGTACTACACTCTATAACACAGTTGAGAGACAATGTTCCCTACTTGCCTCAGTTCATAACAGTGTGTAGGAAGTTGTTTGAATAAGGGGGCAAAGCTTATACTTGGGCCAGATGGCAGAGTATGGGAAACTACATGAAAACATGAATAATTCAGTGAAAATGACTGTAAACAGATGAGAACTTGTTTAGAACCGCTGAAAGAGATTCTCCAAGTCAGTTCTTAGTGTAGAAATGGTAGCTAAGAACCGGGAAATCTTAATTCCAGTTAAGATCACATGAAACACTGTATGAGTCCTATATTCTTTACTGAAAGGAGACTAGAGTGGTAAATGTGTGTTATACAAGGCAGAATACCATTGAAATAGAGAAAGAAACACGTTCGGCAGCTTTGGAAAGCCTTACACTTCACTGAAATGTAGTACTACACTCTATAACACAGTTGAGAGACAATGTTCCCTACTTGCCTCAGTTCATAACAGTGTTTAGGAAGTTGTTTGATAAAGTGGGCAAAGCTTATACTTGGGCCAGAAGGCAGAATATAGGAAACTACATGAAAACATGAATAATTCAGTGAAAATGACTGTAAACAGATGAGAACTTGTTTAGAACAGCTGAAAGAGAATCTCCAAGTCAGTTCTTAGTGTAGAAAAGGTAGCTAAGATAAGGGAAATCCATAATTCCAGTTAGGATCACATGAAACACTATGAATCCTATATTCTTTACTTAAAGGAGACTAGAGTGGTAAATGTGTGTTATACAAGGCAGAATACCATTGAAATAGAGAAAGAAACACGTTCCGGAGCTTTGGAAAGCCTTACCCTTCACTGAAATGTAGTACTACACTCTATAACACAGTTGAGAGACAATGTTCCCGAGCTGCCTCAGTTCATAACAGTGTGTAGAAAGTTGTTTGATAAAGTGGGCAAAGCTTATACTTGGGCCAGAAGGCAGAATATAGGAAACTACATGAAAACATGATTAATTCAGTGAAAATGACTGTAAATAGATGAGAACTTGTTTAGAACAGCTGAAAGAGATTCTCCAAGTCAGTTCTTAGTGTAGAAAAGGTAGCTAAGATAAGGGAAATCCATAATTCCAGTTAAGATCACATGAAACACTGTATGAATCCTATATTCATTACTTAAAGGAGACTAGAGTGGTAAATGTGTGTTATACAAGGCAGATTACCATTGAAATAGAGAAAGAAACACGTTCGGCAGCTTTGGAAAGCCTTACACTTCACTGAAATGTAGTACTACACTCTATAACACAGTTTAGAGACATTGTTCCCGAGCTGCCTCAGTTCATAACAGTGTGTAGGAAGTTGTTTGATAAAGTGGGCAAAGCTTATACTTGGACCAGAAGGCAGAATATAGGAAACTACATGAAAACATGATTAATTCAGTGAAAATGACTGTAAACTGATGAGAACTTGTTTAGAACAGCTGAAAGAGAATCTCCAAGTCAGTTCTTAGTGTAGAAAAGGTAGCTAAGATAAGGGAAATCCATAATTCCAGTTAAGATCACATGAAACACTGTATGAATCCTATATTCATTACTTAAAGGAGACTAGAGTGGTAAAGGTGTGTTATAGAAGGCAGAATACCATTGAAATAGAGAAAGAAACACGTTCGGCAGCTTTGGAAAGCCTTACTCTTCACTGAAATGTGGTACTACACTCTATAACACAGTTGTGAGACAATGTTCCCGAGCTGCCTCAGTTCATAACAGTGTGTAGGAAGTTGTTTGATAAAGTGGGCAAAGCTTATACTTGGACCAGAAGGCAGAATATAGGAAACTACATGAAAACATGATTAATTCAGTGAAAATGACTGTAAACAGATGAGAACTTGTTTTAGAACAGCTGAAAGAGATTCTCCAAGTCAGTTCTTAGTGTAGAAAAGGTAGCTAAGAACCAGGAAATCTTAATTCCAGTTAAGATCACATGAAACACTGTATGAATCCTATATTCTTTACTGAAAAAAGTCTAGAGTGGTAAATGTGTGTTATACAAGGCAGAATACCATTGAAATAGAGAAAGAAACACGTTCCACAGCTTTGGAAAGCCTTACACTTCACTGAAATGTAGTACTACACGCTATAACACAGTTGAGAGACAATGTTCCCTACTTGCCTCAGTTCATAACAGTGTTTAGGAAGTTGTTTGATAAAGTGGGCAAAGCTTATACTTGGGCCAGAAGGCAGAATATAGGAAACTACATGAAAACATGAATAATTCAGTGAAAATGACTGTAAACAGATGAGAACTTGTTTTAGAACAGCTGAAAGAGATTCTCCAAGTCAGTTCTTAGTGTAGAAAAGGTAGCTAAGATCCGGGAAATCTTAATTCCTGTTAAAATCACATGAAACACTGTATGAATCCTATATTCTTTACTGAAAGGAGACTAGAGTGGTAAATGTTTGTTATACAAGGCAGAATACCATTGAAATAGAGAAAGAAACACGTTCGGCAGCTTTGGAAAGCCTTACACTTCACTGAAATGTAGTACTACACTCTATAACACTATTAAGAGACAATGTTCCCTACTTGCCTCAGTTCATAACAGGTGTAGGAAGTTGTTTGATAAAGTGGGCAAAGCTTATACTTGGGCCAGAAGGCAGAATATAGGAAACTACATGAAAACATGAATAATTCAGTGAAAATGACTGTAAACAGATGAGAACTTGTTTAGAACAGCTGAAAGAGAATCTCCAAGTCAGTTCTTAGTGTAGAAAAGGTAGCTAAGATAAGGGAAATCCATAATTCCAGTTAAGATCACATGAAACACTGTTTGAATCCTATATTCATTACTTAAAGGAGACTACAGTGGTAAATGTGTGTTATACAAGGCAGAATACCATTGAAATAGAGAAAGAAACACGTTCCGCAGCTTTGGAAAGCCTTACACTTCACTGAAATGTAGTACTACACTCTATAACACAGTTGAGAGACAATGTTCCCGAGCTGCCTCAGTTCATAACAGTGTGTAGGAAGTTGTTTGAATAAGGGGGCAAAACTTATACTTGGGCCAGATGGCAGAATATAGGAAACTACATGAAAACATGAATAATTCAGTGAAAATGACTGTAAACAGATGAGAACTTGTTTAGAACAGCTGAAAGAGAATCTCCAAGTCAGTTCTTAGTGTAGAAAAGGTAGCTAAGATAAGGGAAATCCATAATTCCAGTTAAGATCACATGAAACACTGTATGAATCCTATATTCATTACTTAAAGGAGACTAGAGTGGTAAATGTGTGTTATACAAGGCAGATTACCATTGAAATAGAGAAAGAAACACGTTCGGCAGCTTTGGAAAGCCTTACACTTCACTGAAATGTAGTACTACACTCTATAACACAGTTTAGAGACATTGTTCCCGAGCTGCCTCAGTTCATAACAGTGTGTAGGAAGTTGTTTGATAAAGTGGGCAAAGCTTATACTTGGACCAGAAGGCAGAATATAGGAAACTACATGAAAACATGATTAATTCAGTGAAAATGACTGTAAACTGATGAGAACTTGTTTAGAACAGCTGAAAGAGAATCTCCAAGTCAGTTCTTAGTGTAGAAAAGGTAGCTAAGATAAGGGAAATCCATAATTCCAGTTAAGATCACATGAAACACTGTATGAATCCTATATTCATTACTTAAAGGAGACTAGAGTGGTAAATGTGTGTTATACAAGGCAGAATACCATTGAAATAGAGAAAGAAACACGTTCGGCAGCTTTGGAAAGCCTTACACTTCACTGAAATGTAGTACTACACTCTATAACACAGTTTAGAGACATTGTTCCCGAGCTGCCTCAGTTCATAACAGTGTGTAGGAAGTTGTTTGATAAAGTGGGCAAAGCTTACACTTGGACCAGAAGGCAGAATATAGGAAACTACATGAAAACATGAATAATTCAGTGAAAATGACTGTAAACTGATGAGAACTTGTTTTAGAACAGCTGAGAGAGATTCTCCAAGTCATTTCTTAGTGTAGAAAAGGTAGTTAAGATCCGGGAAATCTTAATTCCAGTTAAGATCACATGAAACTCTGTATGAATCCTATATTCTTTACTTAAAGGAGACTAGAGTGGTAAATGTGTGTTATACAAGGCAGAGTACCATTGAAATAGAGAAAGAAACACGTTCGGCAGCTTTGGAAAGCCTTACACTTCACTGAAATGTAGTACTACACTCTATAACACAGTTGAGAGACAATGTTCCCGAGCTGCCTCAGTTCATAACAGTGTGTAGGAAGTTGTTTGATAAAGTGGGCAAAGCTTATACTTGGGCCAGAAGGCAGAATATGGGAAACTACAAGAAAACATGATTAATTCAGTGAAAATGACTGTAAACAGATGAGAACTTGTTTAGAACAGCTGAAATAGATTCTCCAAGTCAGTTCTTAGTGTAGAAAAGGTAGCTAAGATAAGGGAAATCCATAATTCCAGTTAAGATTACATGAAACACTGTATGAATTCTATATTCATTACTTAAAGGAGACTGGAGTGGTAAATGTATGTTATACAAGGCAGAATACCATTGAAATAGAGAAAGAAACACGTTCGGCAGCTTTGGAAAGCCTTACACTTCACTGAAATGTAGTACTACACTCTATAACACAGTTGAGAGACAATGTTCCCGAGCTGCCTCAGTTCATAACAGTGTGTAGGAAGTTGTTTGATAAAGTGGGCAAAGCTTATACTTGGGCCAGAAGGCAGAATATAGGAAACTACATGAAAACATGAATAATTCAGTGAAAATGACTGTAAACAGATGAGAACTTGTTTTAGAACAGCTGAAAGAGATTCTCCAAGTCAGTTCTTAGTGTAGAAAAGGTAGCTAAGATCCGGGAAATCTTAATTCCATTTAAAATCACATGAAACACTGTATGAATCCTATATTCTTTACTGAAAGGAGAATAGAGTGGTAAATGTTTGTTATACAAGGCAGAATACCATTGAAATAGAGAAAGAAACACGTTCGGCAGCTTTGGAAAGCCTTACACTTCACTGAAATGTAGTACTACACTCTATAACACAATTGAGAGACAATGTTCCCTACTTGCCTCAGTTCATAACAGTGTGTAGGAAGTTGTTTGATAAAGTGGGCAAAGCTTATACTTGGGCCAGAAGGCAGAATATAGGAAACTACATGAAAACATGAATAATTCAGTGAAAATGACTGTAAACAGAGCTGAAAGAGAATCTCCAAGTCAGTTCTTAGTGTAGAAAAGGTAGCTAAGATAAGGGAAATCCATAATTCCAGTTAAGATCAGATGAAACACTGTATGAATCCTATATTCATTACTTAAAGGAGACTAGAGTGGTAAATGTGTGTTATACAAGGCAGAATACCATTGAAATAGAGAAAGAAACACGTTCGGCAGCTTTGGAAAGCCTTACACTTCACTGAAATGTAGTACTACACTCTATAACACAGTTGAGAGACAATGTTCCCTACTTGCCTCAGTTCATAACAGTGTGTAGGAAGTTGTTTGAATAAGGGGGCAAAGCTTATACTTGGGCCAGATGGCAGAGTATGGGAAACTACATGAAAACATGAATAATTCAGTGAAAATGACTGTAAACAGATGAGAACTTGTTTAGAACCGCTGAAAGAGATTCTCCAAGTCAGTTCTTAGTGTAGAAATGGTAGCTAAGAACCGGGAAATCTTAATTCCAGTTAAGATCACATGAAACACTGTATGAGTCCTATATTCTTTACTGAAAGGAGACTAGAGTGGTAAATGTGTGTTATACAAGGCAGAATACCATTGAAATAGAGAAAGAAACACGTTCGGCAGCTTTGGAAAGCCTTACACTTCACTGAAATGTAGTACTACACTCTATAACACAGTTGAGAGACAATGTTCCCTACTTGCCTCAGTTCATAACAGTGTTTAGGAAGTTGTTTGATAAAGTGGGCAAAGCTTATACTTGGGCCAGAAGGCAGAATATAGGAAACTACATGAAAACATGAATAATTCAGTGAAAATGACTGTAAACAGATGAGAACTTGTTTAGAACAGCTGAAAGAGAATCTCCAAGTCAGTTCTTAGTGTAGAAAAGGTAGCTAAGATAAGGGAAATCCATAATTCCAGTTAGGATCACATGAAACACTATGAATCCTATATTCTTTACTTAAAGGAGACTAGAGTGGTAAATGTGTGTTATACAAGGCAGAATACCATTGAAATAGAGAAAGAAACACGTTCCGGAGCTTTGGAAAGCCTTACCCTTCACTGAAATGTAGTACTACACTCTATAACACAGTTGAGAGACAATGTTCCCGAGCTGCCTCAGTTCATAACAGTGTGTAGAAAGTTGTTTGATAAAGTGGGCAAAGCTTATACTTGGGCCAGAAGGCAGAATATAGGAAACTACATGAAAACATGATTAATTCAGTGAAAATGACTGTAAATAGATGAGAACTTGTTTAGAACAGCTGAAAGAGATTCTCCAAGTCAGTTCTTAGTGTAGAAAAGGTAGCTAAGATAAGGGAAATCCATAATTCCAGTTAAGATCACATGAAACACTGTATGAATCCTATATTCATTACTTAAAGGAGACTAGAGTGGTAAATGTGTGTTATACAAGGCAGATTACCATTGAAATAGAGAAAGAAACACGTTCGGCAGCTTTGGAAAGCCTTACACTTCACTGAAATGTAGTACTACACTCTATAACACAGTTTAGAGACATTGTTCCCGAGCTGCCTCAGTTCATAACAGTGTGTAGGAAGTTGTTTGATAAAGTGGGCAAAGCTTATACTTGGACCAGAAGGCAGAATATAGGAAACTACATGAAAACATGATTAATTCAGTGAAAATGACTGTAAACTGATGAGAACTTGTTTAGAACAGCTGAAAGAGAATCTCCAAGTCAGTTCTTAGTGTAGAAAAGGTAGCTAAGATAAGGGAAATCCATAATTCCAGTTAAGATCACATGAAACACTGTATGAATCCTATATTCATTACTTAAAGGAGACTAGAGTGGTAAAGGTGTGTTATAGAAGGCAGAATACCATTGAAATAGAGAAAGAAACACGTTCGGCAGCTTTGGAAAGCCTTACTCTTCACTGAAATGTGGTACTACACTCTATAACACAGTTGTGAGACAATGTTCCCGAGCTGCCTCAGTTCATAACAGTGTGTAGGAAGTTGTTTGATAAAGTGGGCAAAGCTTATACTTGGACCAGAAGGCAGAATATAGGAAACTACATGAAAACATGATTAATTCAGTGAAAATGACTGTAAACAGATGAGAACTTGTTTTAGAACAGCTGAAAGAGATTCTCCAAGTCAGTTCTTAGTGTAGAAAAGGTAGCTAAGAACCAGGAAATCTTAATTCCAGTTAAGATCACATGAAACACTGTATGAATCCTATATTCTTTACTGAAAAAAGTCTAGAGTGGTAAATGTGTGTTATACAAGGCAGAATACCATTGAAATAGAGAAAGAAACACGTTCCACAGCTTTGGAAAGCCTTACACTTCACTGAAATGTAGTACTACACGCTATAACACAGTTGAGAGACAATGTTCCCTACTTGCCTCAGTTCATAACAGTGTTTAGGAAGTTGTTTGATAAAGTGGGCAAAGCTTATACTTGGGCCAGAAGGCAGAATATAGGAAACTACATGAAAACATGAATAATTCAGTGAAAATGACTGTAAACAGATGAGAACTTGTTTTAGAACAGCTGAAAGAGATTCTCCAAGTCAGTTCTTAGTGTAGAAAAGGTAGCTAAGATCCGGGAAATCTTAATTCCTGTTAAAATCACATGAAACACTGTATGAATCCTATATTCTTTACTGAAAGGAGACTAGAGTGGTAAATGTTTGTTATACAAGGCAGAATACCATTGAAATAGAGAAAGAAACACGTTCGGCAGCTTTGGAAAGCCTTACACTTCACTGAAATGTAGTACTACACTCTATAACACTATTAAGAGACAATGTTCCCTACTTGCCTCAGTTCATAACAGGTGTAGGAAGTTGTTTGATAAAGTGGGCAAAGCTTATACTTGGGCCAGAAGGCAGAATATAGGAAACTACATGAAAACATGAATAATTCAGTGAAAATGACTGTAAACAGATGAGAACTTGTTTAGAACAGCTGAAAGAGAATCTCCAAGTCAGTTCTTAGTGTAGAAAAGGTAGCTAAGATAAGGGAAATCCATAATTCCAGTTAAGATCACATGAAACACTGTTTGAATCCTATATTCATTACTTAAAGGAGACTACAGTGGTAAATGTGTGTTATACAAGGCAGAATACCATTGAAATAGAGAAAGAAACACGTTCCGCAGCTTTGGAAAGCCTTACACTTCACTGAAATGTAGTACTACACTCTATAACACAGTTGAGAGACAATGTTCCCGAGCTGCCTCAGTTCATAACAGTGTGTAGGAAGTTGTTTGAATAAGGGGGCAAAACTTATACTTGGGCCAGATGGCAGAATATAGGAAACTACATGAAAACATGAATAATTCAGTGAAAATGACTGTAAACAGATGAGAACTTGTTTAGAACAGCTGAAAGAGAATCTCCAAGTCAGTTCTTAGTGTAGAAAAGGTAGCTAAGATAAGGGAAATCCATAATTCCAGTTAAGATCACATGAAACACTGTATGAATCCTATATTCATTACTTAAAGGAGACTAGAGTGGTAAATGTGTGTTATACAAGGCAGATTACCATTGAAATAGAGAAAGAAACACGTTCGGCAGCTTTGGAAAGCCTTACACTTCACTGAAATGTAGTACTACACTCTATAACACAGTTTAGAGACATTGTTCCCGAGCTGCCTCAGTTCATAACAGTGTGTAGGAAGTTGTTTGATAAAGTGGGCAAAGCTTATACTTGGACCAGAAGGCAGAATATAGGAAACTACATGAAAACATGATTAATTCAGTGAAAATGACTGTAAACTGATGAGAACTTGTTTAGAACAGCTGAAAGAGAATCTCCAAGTCAGTTCTTAGTGTAGAAAAGGTAGCTAAGATAAGGGAAATCCATAATTCCAGTTAAGATCACATGAAACACTGTATGAATCCTATATTCATTACTTAAAGGAGACTAGAGTGGTAAATGTGTGTTATAGAAGGCAGAATACCATTGAAATAGAGAAAGAAACACGTTCGGCAGCTTTGGAAAGCCTTACTCTTCACTGAAATGTGGTACTACACTCTATAACACAGTTGTGAGACAATGTTCCCGAGCTGCCTCAGTTCATAACAGTGTGTAGGAAGTTGTTTGATAAAGTGGGCAAAGCTTATACTTGGACCAGAAGGCAGAATATAGGAAACTACATGAAAACATGATTAATTCAGTGAAAATGACTGTAAACAGATGAGAACTTGTTTTAGAACAGCTGAAAGAGATTCTCCAAGTCAGTTCTTAGTGTAGAAAAGGTAGCTAAGAACCAGGAAATCTTAATTCCAGTTGAGATCACATGAAACACTGTATGAATCCTATATTCTTTACTGAAAAAAGTCTAGAGTGGTAAATGTGTGTTATACAAGGCAGAATACCATTGAAATAGAAAAAGAAACACGTTCCACAGCTTTGGAAAGCCTTACACTTCACTGAAATGTAGTACTACACGCTATAACACAGTTGAGAGACAATGTTCCCTACTTGCCTCAGTTCATAACAGTGTTTAGGAAGTTGTTTGATAAAGTGGGCAAAGCTTATACTTGGGCCAGAAGGCAGAATATAGGAAACTACATGAAGACATGAATAATTCAGTGAAAATGACTGTAAACAGATGAGAACTTGTTTTAGAACAGCTGAAAGAGATTCTCCAAGTCAGTTCTTAGTGTAGAAAAGGTAGCTAAGATCCGGGAAATCTTAATTCCTGTTAAAATCACATGAAACACTGTATGAATCCTATATTCTTTACTGAAAGGAGACTAGAGTGGTAAATGTTTGTTATACAAGGCAGAATACCATTGAAATAGAGAAAGAAACACGTTCGGCAGCTTTGGAAAGCCTTACACTTCACTGAAATGTAGTACTACACTCTATAACACTATTAAGAGACAATGTTCCCTACTTGCCTCAGTTCATAACAGGTGTAGGAAGTTGTTTGATAAAGTGGGCAAAGCTTATACTTGGGCCAGAAGGCAGAATATAGGAAACTACATGAAAACATGAATAATTCAGTGAAAATGACTGTAAACAGATGAGAACTTGTTTAGAACAGCTGAAAGAGAATCTCCAAGTCAGTTCTTAGTGTAGAAAAGGTAGCTAAGATAAGGGAAATCCATAATTCCAGTTAAGATCACATGAAACACTGTATGAATCCTATATTCATTACTTAAAGGAGACTGGAGTGGTAAATGTGTGTTATAAAAGGCAGAATACCATTGAAATAGAGAAAGAAACACGTTCGGCAGCTTTGGAAAGCCTTTCTCTTCACTGAAATGTGGTACTACACTCTATAACACAGTTGTGAGACAATGTTCCCGAGCTGCCTCAGTTCATAACAGTGTGTAGGAAGTTGTTTGATAAAGTGGGCAAAGCTTATACTTGGACCAGATGGCAGAATATAGGAAACTACATGAAAACATGATTAATTCAGTGAAAATGACTGTAAACAGATGAGAACTTGTTTTAGAACAGCTGAAAGAGATTCTCCAAGTCAGTTCTTAGTGTAGAAAAGGTAGCTAAGAACCAGAAAATCTTAATTCCAGTTAAGATCACATGAAACACTGTATGAATCCTATATTCTTTACTGAAAGGAGTCTAGAGTGGTAAATGTGTGTTATACAAGGCAGAATACCATTGAAATAGAGAAAGAAACACGTTCGGCAGCTTTAAAAAGCCTTACACTTCACTGAAATGTAGTACTACACTCTATAACACAGTTGAGAGACAATGTTCCCTACTTGCCTCAGTTCATAACAGTGTGTAGGAAGTTGTTTGATAAAGTGGGCAAAGCTTATACTTGGGCCAGAAGGCAGAATATAGGAAACTACATGAAAACATGAATAATTCAGTGAAAATGACTGTAAACAGATGAGAACTTGTTTAGAACAGCTAAAAGAGAATCTCCAAGTCAGTTCTTAGTGTAGAAAAGGTAGCTAAGATAAGGGAAATCCATAATTCCAGTTAAGATTACATGAAACACTGTATGAATTCTATATTCTTTACTTAAAGGAGACTAGAGTGGTAAATGTGTGTTATACAAGGCAGAATACCATTAAAATAGAGAAAGAAACACGTTCGGCAGCTTTGGAAATCCTTACACTTCACTGAAATGTAGTACTACACTCTATAACACAGTTGAGAGACAATGTTCCCTACTTGCCTCAGTTCATAACAGTGTGTAGGAAGTTGTTTGATACAGTGGGCAAAGCTTATACTTGGGCCAGAAGGCAGAATATAGGAAACTACATGAAAACATGAATAATTCAGTGAAAATGACTGTAAACAGATGAGAACTTGTTTTAGAACAGCTGAAAGAGATTCTCCAAGTCAGTTCTTAGTGTAGAAAAGGTAGCTAAGATCCGGTAAATCTTAATTCCAGTTAAAATCACATGAAACACTGTATGAATCCTATATTCTTTACTGAAAGGAGACTGGAGTGGTAAATGTTTGTTATACAAGGCAGAATACCATTGAAATAGAGAAAGAAACACGTTCGGCAGCTTTGGAAAGCCTTACACTTCACTGAAATGTAGTACTACACTCTATAACACAATTGAGAGACAATGTTCCCTACTTGCCTCAGTTCATAACAGTGTGTAGGAAGCTGTTTGATAAAGTGGGCAAAGCTTATACTTGGGCCAGAAGGCAGAATATAGGAAACTACATGAAAATATGAATAATTCAGTGAAAATGACTGTAAACAGATGAGAACTTGTTTAGAACAGCTGAAAGAGAATCTCCAAGTCAGTTCTTAGTGTAGAAAAGGTAGCTAAGATAAGGGAAATCCATAATTCTGTTAAGATCACATGAAACACTGTATGAATCCTATATTCAATACTTAAAGGAGACTAGAGTGGTAAATGTGTGTTATAGAAGGCAGAATACCATTGAAATAGAGAAAGAAACACGTTCGGCAGCTTTGGAAAGCCTTACTCTTCACTGAAATGTGGTACTACACTCTATAACACAGTTGAGAGACAATGTTCCCGAGCTGCCTCAGTTCATAACAGTGTGTAGGAAGTTGTTTGAATAAGGGGGCAAAGCTTATACTTGGGCCAGAAGGCCGAATATGGCAAACTACATGAAAACATGAATAATTCAGTGAAAATGACTGTAAACAGATGAGAACTTGTTTAGAACAGCTGAAAGAGATTCTCCAAGTCAGTTCTTAGTTTAGAAAAGGTAGCTAAGAACCGGGAAATCTTAATTCCAGTTAAGATCACATGAAACACTCTATGAATCCTATATTCTTTACTGAAAGGATTCTAGAGTGGTAAATGTGTGTTATACAAGGCAGAATACCATTGAAATAGAGAAAGAAACACGTTCGGCAGCTTTAAAAGGCCTTACACTTCACTGAAATGTAGTACTACACTCTATAACACAGTTGAGAGACAATGTTCCCTACTTGCCTCAGTTCATAACAGTGTGTAGGAAGTTGTTTGATAAAGTGGGCAAAGCTTATACTTGGGCCAGAAGGCAGAATATAGGAAACTACATGAAAACATGAATAATTCAGTGAAAATGACTGTAAACAGATGAGAACTTGTTTAGAACAGCTGAAAGAGATTCTCCAAGTCAGTTCTTAGTGTAGAAAAGGTAGCTAAGATCCAGAAATCCTTAATTGGTGTTAAGATTACATGAAACACTGTATGAATCCTATATTCTTTACTTAAAGGAGACTAGAGTGGTAAATGTGTGTTATATAAGGCAGAATACCATTGATGTAGAGAAAGAAACACGTTCGGCAGCTTTGGAAAGCCTTACACTTCACTGAAATGTAGTACTACACTCTATAACAGAGTTGAGAGACAATGTTCCCTACTTGCCTCAGTTCATAACAGTGTGTAGGAAGTTGTTTGATAAAGTGGGCAAAGCTTATACTTGGGCCAGAAGGCAGAATATAGGAAACTACATGAAAACATGAATAATTCAGTGAAAATAACTGTAAACAGATGAGAACTTGTTTAGAACAGCTGAAAGATATTCTCCAAGTCAGTTCTTAGTGTAGAAAAGGTAGCTAAGATAAGGGAAATCCATAATTCCAGTTAAGATTACATGAAACACTGTCTAAATTCTATATTCTTTACTTAAAGGAGACTAGAGTGGTAAATGTGTGTTATACAAGGCAGAATACCATTAAAATAGAGAAAGAAACACGTTCGGCAGCTTTGGAAATCCTTACACTTCACTGAAATGTAGTACTACACTCTATAACACAGTTGAGAGACAATGTTCCCTACTTGCCTCAGTTCATAACAGTGTGTAGGAAGTTGTTTGATAAAGTGGGCAAAGCTTATACTTCGGCCAGAAGGCAGAATATAGGAAACAACATGAAAACATGAATAATTCAGTGAAAATGACTGTAAACAGATGAGAACTTGTTTAGAACAGCTGAAAGAGAATCTCCAAGTCAGTTCTTAGTGTAGAAAAGGTAGCTAAGATAAGGGAAATCCATAATTCCAGTTAAGATCACATGACACACTGTATGAAACTGTATTCATTACTTAAAGGAGACTAGAGTGGTAAATGTGTGTTATACAAGGCAGAATACCATTGAAATAGAGAAAGAAACACGTTTCGCAGCTTTGGAAAGCCTTACACTTCACTGAAATGTAGTACTACACTCTATAACACAGTTGAGAGACAATGTTCCCGAGCTGCCTCAGTTCATAACAGTGTGTAGGAAGTTGTTTGAATAAGGGGGCAAAGCTTATACTTGGGCCAGAAGGCAGAATATGGCAAACTACATGAAAACATGAATAATTCAGTGAAAATGACTGTAAACAGATGAGAACTTGTTTAGAACAGCTGAAAGAGATTCTCCAAGTCAGTTCTTAGTTTAGAAAAGGTAGCTAAGAACCGGGAAATCTTAATTCCAGTTAAGATCACATGAAACACTCTATGAATCCTATATTCTTTACTGAAAGGAGTCTAGAGTGGTAAATGTGTGTTATACAAGGCAGAATACCATTGAAATAGAGAAAGAAACACGTTCGGCAGCTTTAAAAGGCCTTACACTTCACTGAAATGTAGTACTACACTCTATAACACAGTTGAGAGACAATGTTCCCTAGCTGCCTCAGTTCATAACAGTGTGTAGGAAGTTGTTTGATAAAGTGGGCAAAGCTTATACTTGGGCCAGAAGGCAGAATATAGGAAACTAAATGAAAACATGAATAATTCAGTGAAAATGACTGTAAACAGATGAGAACTTGTTTAGAACAGCTGAAAGAGAATCTCCAAGTCAGTTCTTAGTGTAGAAAAGGTAGCTAAGATAAGGGAAATCCATAATTCCAGTTAAGATCACATGAAACACTGTATGAACCTATATTCATTACTTAAAGGAGACTAGAGTGGTAAATGTGTGTTATACAAGGCAGAATACCATTGAAATAGAGAAAGAAACACGTTCGGCAGCTTTGGAAAGCCTTACACTTCACTGAAATGTAGTACTACACTCTATAACACAGTTGAGAGACTATGTTCCCGAGCTGCCTCAGTTCATAACAGTGTGTAGGAAGTTGTTTGATAAAGTGGGCAAAGCTTATACTTGGACCAGAAGGCAGAATATAGGAAACTACATGAAAACATGACTAATTCAGTGAAAATGACTGTAAACAGATGAGAACTTGTTTAGAACAGCTGAAAGAGAATCTCCAAGTCAGTTCTTAGTGTAGAAAAGGTAGCTAAGATAAGGGAAATCCATAATTCCAGTTAAGATCACATGACACTCTGTATGAAACTGTATTCATTACTTAAAGGAGACTAGAGTGGTAAATGTGTGTTATACAAGGCAGAATACCATTGAAATAGAGAAAGAAACACGTTCCGCCGCTTTGTTAAGCCTTACACTTCACTGAAATGTAGTACTACACTCTATAACACAGTTGAGAGACAATGTTCCCGAGCTGCCTCAGTTCATAACAGTGTGTAGGAAGTTGTTTGAATAAGGGGGCAAAGCTTATACTTGGGCCAGAAGGCCGAATATGGCAAACTACATGAAAACATGAATAATGCAGTGAAAATGACTGTAAACAGATGAGAACTTGTTTAGAACAGCTGAAAGAGATTCTCCAAGTCAGTTCTTAGTTTAGAAAAGGTAGCTAAGAACCGGGAAATCTTAATTCCAGTTAAGATCACATGAAACACTCTATGAATCCTATATTCTTTACTGAAAGGATTCTAGAGTGGTAAATGTGTGTTATACAAGGCAGAATACCATTGAAATAGAGAAAGAAACACGTTCGGCAGCTTTAAAAGGCCTTACACTTCACTGAAATGTAGTACTACACTCTATAACACAGTTGAGAGACAATGTTCCCTACTTGCCTCAGTTCATAACAGTGTGTAGGAAGTTGTTTGATAAAGTGGGCAAAGCTTATACTTGGGCCAGAAGGCAGAATATAGGAAACTACATGAAAACATGAATAATTCAGTGAAAATGACTGTAAACAGATGAGAACTTGTTTTAGAACAGCTGAAAGAGATTCTCCAAGTCAGTTCTTAGTTTAGAAAAGGTAGCTAAGATCCGGGAAATCTTAATTCCAGTTAAAATCACATGAAACACTGTATGAATCCTATATTCTTTACTGAAAGGAGACTAGAGTGGTAAATGTTTGTTATACAAGGCAGAATACCATTGAAATAGAGAAAGAAACACGTTCGGCAGCTTTGGAAAGCCTTACACTTCACTGAAATGTAGTACTACACTCTATAACACAGTTGAGAGACAATGTTCCCTAGCTGCCTCAGTTCATAACAGTGTGTAGGAAGTTGTTTGATAAAGTGGGCAAAGCTTATACTTGGGCCAGAAGGCAGAATATAGGAAACTACATGAAAACATGAATAATTCAGTGAAAATAACTGTAAACAGATGAGAACTTGTTTAGAACAGCTGAAAGATATTCTCCAAGTCAGTTCTTAGTGTAGAAAAGGTAGCTAAGATAAGGGAAATCCATAATTCCAGTTAAGATTACATGAAACACTGTCTAAATTCTATATTCTTTACTTAAAGGAGACTAGAGTGGTAAATGTGTGTTATACAAGGCAGAATACCATTAAAATAGAGAAAGAAACACGTTCGGCAGCTTTGGAAATCCTTACACTTCACTGAAATGTAGTACTACACTCTATAACACAGTTGAGAGACAATGTTCCCTACTTGCCTCAGTTCATAACAGTGTGTAGGAAGTTGTTTGATAAAGTGGGCAAAGCTTATACTTGGGCCAGAAGGCAGAATATAGGAAACAACATGAAAACATGAATAATTCAGTGAAAATGACTGTAAACAGATGAGAACTTGTTTAGAACAGCTGAAAGAGAATCTCCAAGTCAGTTCTTAGTGTAGAAAAGGTAGCTAAGATAAGGGAAATCCATAATTCCAGTTAAGATCACATGACACACTGTATGAAACTGTATTCATTACTTAAAGTAGACTACAGTGGTAAATTTGTGTTATACAAGGCAGAATACCATTGAAATAGAGAAAGAAACACGTTCCGCAGCTTTGGAAAGCCTTACACTTCACTGAAATGTAGTACTACACTCTATAACACAGTTGAGAGACAATGTTCCCGAGCTGCCTCAGTTCATAACAGTGTGTAGGAAGTTGTTTGAATAAGGGGGCAAAGCTTATACTTGGGCCAGAAGGCAGAATATGGCAAACTACATGAAAACATGAATAATTCAGTGAAAATGACTGTAAACAGATGAGAACTTGTTTAGAACAGCTGAAAGAGATTCTCCAAGTCAGTTCTTAGTTTAGAAAAGGTAGCTAAAAACCGGGAAATCTTAATTCCAGTTAAGATCACATGAAACACTCTATGAATCCTATATTCTTTACTGAAAGGAGTCTAGAGTGGTAAATGTGTGTTATACAAGGCAGAATACCATTGAAATAGAGAAAGAAACACGTTCGGCAGCTTTAAAAGGCCTTACACTTCACTGAAATGTAGTACTACACTCTATAACACAGTTGAGAGACAATGTTCCCTAGCTGCCTCAGTTCATAACAGTGTGTAGGAAGTTGTTTGATAAAGTGGGCAAAGCTTATACTTGGGCCAGAAGGCAGAATATAGGAAACTAAATGAAAACATGAATAATTCAGTGAAAATGACTGTAAACAGATGAGAACTTGTTTAGAACAGCTGAAAGAGAATCTCCAAGTCAGTTCTTAGTGTAGAAAAGGTAGCTAAGATAAGGGAAATCCATAATTCCAGTTAAGATCACATGAAACACTGTATGAATCCTATATTCATTACTTAAAGGAGACTAGAGTGGTAAATGTGTGTTATACAAGGCAGAATACCATTGAAATAGAGAAAGAAACACGTTCGGCAGCTTTGGAAAGCCTTACACTTCACTGAAATGTAGTACTACACTCTATAACACAGTTGAGAGACTATGTTCCCGAGCTGCCTCAGTTCATAACAGTGTGTAGGAAGTTGTTTGATAAAGTGGGCAAAGCTTATACTTGGACCAGAAGGCAGAATATAGGAAACTACATGAAAACATGATTAATTCAGTGAAAATGACTGTAAACAGATGAGAACTTGTTTTAGAACAGCTGAAAGAGATTCTCCAAGTCAGTTCTTAGTGTAGAAAAGGTAGCTAAGAACCAGGAAATCTTAATTCCAGTTAAGATCACATGAAACACTGTATGAATCCTATATTCTTTACTGAAAGGAGTCTAGAGTGGTAAATGTGTGTTATACAAGGCAGAATACCATTGAAATAGAGAAAGAAACACATTCCGCAGCTTTAAAAAGCCTTACACTTCACTGAAATGTAGTACTACACTCTATAACACAGTTGAGAGACAATGTTCCCTACTTGCCTCAGTTCATAACAGTGTGTAGGAAGTTGTTTGATAAAGTGGGCAAAGCTTATACTTGGGCCAGAAGGCAGAATATAGGAAACTAAATGAAAACATGAATAATTCAGTGAAAATGACTGTAAACAGATGAGAACTTGTTTAGAACAGCTAAAAGAGAATCTCCAAGTCAGTTCTTAGTGTAGAAAAGGTAGCTAAGATAAGGGAAATCCATAATTCCAGTTAAGATCACATGAAACACTGTTTGAAACCTATATTCATTACTTAAAGGAGACCACAGTGGTAAATGTGTGTTATACAAGGCAGAATACCATTGAAATAGAGAAAGAAACACGTTCCGCAGCTTTGGAAAGCCTTACACTTCACTGAAATGTAGTACTACACTCTATAACACAGTTGAGAGACAATGTTCCCGAGCTGCCTCAGTTCATAACAGTGTGTAGGAAGTTGTTTGATAAAGTGGGCAAAGCTTATACTTGGGCCAGGAGGCAGAATATAGGAAACTACATGAAAACATGAATAATTCAGTGAAAATGACTGTAAACAGATGAGAACTTGTTTAGAACACCTGAAAGAGATTCTCCAAGTCTGTTCTTAGTGTAGAAAAGGTAGCTAAGATCCGGGAAATCTTAATTCCAGTTAAGATCACATGAAACACTGTATGAATCCTATATTCTTTACTGAAAGGAGTCTAGAGTGGTAAATGTGTGTTATACAAGGCAGAATACCATTGAAATAGAGAAAGAAACACATTCCGCAGCTTTAAAAAGCCTTACACTTCACTGAAATGTAGTACTACACTCTATAACACAGTTGAGAGACAATGTTCCCTACTTGCCTCAGTTCATAACAGTGTGTAGGAAGTTGTTTGATAAAGTGGGCAAAGCTTATACTTGGGCCAGAAGGCAGAATATAGGAAACTAAATGAAAACATGAATAATTCAGTGAAAATGACTGTAAACAGATGAGAACTTGTTTAGAACAGCTAAAAGAGAATCTCCAAGTCAGTTCTTAGTGTAGAAAAGGTAGCTAAGATAAGGGAAATCCATAATTCCAGTTAAGATCACATGAAACACTGTTTGAAACCTATATTCATTACTTAAAGGAGACCACAGTGGTAAATGTGTGTTATACAAGGCAGAATACCATTGAAATAGAGAAAGAAACACGTTCCGCAGCTTTGGAAAGCCTTACACTTCACTGAAATGTAGTACTACACTCTATAACACAGTTGAGAGACAATGTTCCCGAGCTGCCTCAGTTCATAACAGTGTGTAGGAAGTTGTTTGATAAAGTGGGCAAAGCTTATACTTGGGCCAGGAGGCAGAATATAGGAAACTACATGAAAACATGAATAATTCAGTGAAAATGACTGTAAACAGATGAGAACTTGTTTAGAACACCTGAAAGAGATTCTCCAAGTCTGTTCTTAGTGTAGAAAAGGTAGCTAAGATCCGGGAAATCTTAATTCCAGTTAAGATCACATGAAACACTGTATGAATCCTATATTCTTTACTGAAAGGAGACTAGAGTGGTGAATGGTTGTTATACAAGGCAGAATACCATTGAAATAGAGAAAGAAACACGTCCGGCAGTTTTGGAAAGCCTTACACTTCACTGAAATGTAGTACTACACTCTATAACACAGTTGAGAGACAATGTTCCCGAGCTGCCTCAGTTCATAACAGTGTGTAGGAAGTTGTTTGATAAAGTGGGCAAAGCTTATACTTGGACCAGAAGGCAGAATATAGGAAACTACATGAAAACATGAATAATTCAGTGAAAATGACTGTAAACAGATGAGAACTTGTTTTAGAACAGCTGAAAGAGATTCTCCAAGTCAGTTCTTAGTGTAGAAAAGGTAGCTAAGATCCGGGAAATCTTAATTCCAGTTAAGATCACATGAAACACTGTATGAATCCTATATTCTTTACTGAAAGGAGACTAGAGTGGTAAATGTGTGTTATACAAGGTAGAATACCATTGAAATAGAGAAAGAAACACAATCGGAAGCTTTGGAAAGCCTTACACTTCACTGAAATGTAGTACTACACTCTAAAACACAGTTGAGAGACAATGTTCCCTACTTGCCTCAGTTCATAACAGTGTGTAGGAAGTTGTTTGATAAAGTGGGCAAAGCTTATACTTGGGCCAGGAGGCAGAATATAGGAAACTACATGAAAACATGAATAATTCAGTGAAAATGACTGTAAACAGATGAGAACTTGTTTAGAACAGCTGAAAGAGAATCTCCAAGTCAGTTCTTAGTGTAGAAAAGGTAGCTAAGATAAGGGAAATCCATAATTCCAGTTAATATCACATGAAACACTGTATGAATCCTATATTCATTACTTAAAGGAGACTAGAGTGGTAAATGTGTGTTATAGAAGGCAGAATACCATTGAAATAGAGAAAGAAACACGTTCAGCAGCTTTGGAAAGCCTTACTCTTCACTGAAATGTAGTACTACACTCTATAACACAGTTGAGAGACAATGTTCCCGAGCTGCCTCAGTTCACAACAGTGTGTAGGAAGTTGTTTGATAAAGTGGGCAAAGCTTATACTTGGGCCAGGAGGCAGAATATAGGAAACTACATGAAAACATGAATAATTCAGTGAAAATGACTGTAAACAGATGAGAACTTGTTTAGAACAGCTGAAAGAGATTCTCCAAGTCAGTTCTTAGTGTAGAAAAGGTAGCTAAGAACCGGGAAATCTTAATTCCAGTTAAGATCACATGAAACACTGTATGAATCCTATATTCTTTACTGAAAGGAGACTAGAGTGGTAAATGTGTGTTATACAAGGCAGAATACCATTGAAATAGAGAAAGAAACACGTCCGGCAGTTTTGGAAAGCCTTACACTTCACTGAAATGTAGTACTACACTCTATAACACAGTTGAGAGACAATGTTCCCGAGCTGCCTCAGTTCATAACAGTGTGTAGGAAGTTGTTTGATAAAGTGGGCAAAGCTTATACTTGGACCAGAAGGCAGAATATAGGAAACTACATGAAAACATGAATAATTCAGTGAAAATGACTGTAAACAGATGACAACTTGTTTTAGAACAGCTGAAAGAGATTCTCCAAGTCAGTTCGTAGTGTAGAAAAGGTAGCTAAGATCCGGGAAATCTTAATTCCAGTTAAGATCACATGAAACACTGTATGAATCCTATATTCTTTACTGAAAGGAGACTAGAGTGGTAAATGTGTGTTATACAAGGTAGAATACCATTGAAATAGAGAAAGAAACACAATCGGCAGCTTTGGAAAGCCTTACACTTCACTGAAATGTAGTACTACACTCTATAACACAGTTGAGAGACAATGTTCCCTACTTGCCTCAGTTCATAACAGTGTGTAGGAAGTTGTTTGATAAAGTGGGCAAAGCTTATACTTGGGCCAGAAGGCAGAATATAGGAAACTACATGAAAACATGAATAATTCAGTGAAAATGACTGTAAACAGATGAGAACTTGTTTAGAACAGCTGAAAGAGAATCTCCAAGTCAGTTCTTAGTGTAGAAAAGGTAGCTAAGATAAGGGAAATCCATAATTCCAGTTAATATCACATGAAACACTGTATGAATCCTATATTCATTACTTAAAGGAGACTAGAGTGGTAAATGTGTGTTATAGAAGGCAGAATACCATTGAAATAGAGAAAGAAACACGTTCGGCAGCTTTGGAAAGCCTTACTCTTCACTGAAATGTAGTACTACACTCTATAACACAGTTGAGAGACAATGTTCCCGAGCTGCCTCAGTTCATAACAGTGTGTAGGAAGTTGTTTGATAAAGTGGGCAAAGCTTATACTTGGGCCAGGAGGCAGAATATAGGAAACTACATGAAAACATGAATAATTCAGTGAAAATGACTGTAAACAGATGAGAACTTGTTTAGAACACCTGAAAGAGATTCTCCAAGTCTGTTCTTAGTGTAGAAAAGGTAGCTAAGATCCGGGAAATCTTAATTCCAGTTAAGATCACATGAAACACTGTATGAATCCTATATTCTTTACTGAAAGGAGACTAGAGTGGTGAATGGTTGTTATACAAGGCAGAATACCATTGAAATAGAGAAAGAAACACGTCCGGCAGTTTTGGAAAGCCTTACACTTCACTGAAATGTAGTACTACACTCTATAACACAGTTGAGAGACAATGTTCCCGAGCTGCCTCAGTTCATAACAGTGTGTAGGAAGTTGTTTGATAAAGTGGGCAAAGCTTATACTTGGACCAGAAGGCAGAATATAGGAAACTACATGAAAACATGAATAATTCAGTGAAAATGACTGTAAACAGATGAGAACTTGTTTTAGAACAGCTGAAAGAGATTCTCCAAGTCAGTTCTTAGTGTAGAAAAGGTAGCTAAGATCCGGGAAATCTTAATTCCAGTTAAGATCACATGAAACACTGTATGAATCCTATATTCTTTACTGAAAGGAGACTAGAGTGGTAAATGTGTGTTATACAAGGTAGAATACCATTGAAATAGAGAAAGAAACACAATCGGAAGCTTTGGAAAGCCTTACACTTCACTGAAATGTAGTACTACACTCTAAAACACAGTTGAGAGACAATGTTCCCTACTTGCCTCAGTTCATAACAGTGTGTAGGAAGTTGTTTGATAAAGTGGGCAAAGCTTATACTTGGGCCAGGAGGCAGAATATAGGAAACTACATGAAAACATGAATAATTCAGTGAAAATGACTGTAAACAGATGAGAACTTGTTTAGAACAGCTGAAAGAGAATCTCCAAGTCAGTTCTTAGTGTAGAAAAGGTAGCTAAGATAAGGGAAATCCATAATTCCAGTTAATATCACATGAAACACTGTATGAATCCTATATTCATTACTTAAAGGAGACTAGAGTGGTAAATGTGTGTTATAGAAGGCAGAATACCATTGAAATAGAGAAAGAAACACGTTCAGCAGCTTTGGAAAGCCTTACTCTTCACTGAAATGTAGTACTACACTCTATAACACAGTTGAGAGACAATGTTCCCGAGCTGCCTCAGTTCACAACAGTGTGTAGGAAGTTGTTTGATAAAGTGGGCAAAGCTTATACTTGGGCCAGGAGGCAGAATATAGGAAACTACATGAAAACATGAATAATTCAGTGAAAATGACTGTAAACAGATGAGAACTTGTTTAGAACAGCTGAAAGAGATTCTCCAAGTCAGTTCTTAGTGTAGAAAAGGTAGCTAAGAACCGGGAAATCTTAATTCCAGTTAAGATCACATGAAACACTGTATGAATCCTATATTCTTTACTGAAAGGAGACTAGAGTGGTAAATGTGTGTTATACAAGGCAGAATACCATTGAAATAGAGAAAGAAACACGTCCGGCAGTTTTGGAAAGCCTTACACTTCACTGAAATGTAGTACTACACTCTATAACACAGTTGAGAGACAATGTTCCCGAGCTGCCTCAGTTCATAACAGTGTGTAGGAAGTTGTTTGATAAAGTGGGCAAAGCTTATACTTGGACCAGAAGGCAGAATATAGGAAACTACATGAAAACATGAATAATTCAGTGAAAATGACTGTAAACAGATGACAACTTGTTTTAGAACAGCTGAAAGAGATTCTCCAAGTCAGTTCGTAGTGTAGAAAAGGTAGCTAAGATCCGGGAAATCTTAATTCCAGTTAAGATCACATGAAACACTGTATGAATCCTATATTCTTTACTGAAAGGAGACTAGAGTGGTAAATGTGTGTTATACAAGGTAGAATACCATTGAAATAGAGAAAGAAACACAATCGGCAGCTTTGGAAAGCCTTACACTTCACTGAAATGTAGTACTACACTCTATAACACAGTTGAGAGACAATGTTCCCTACTTGCCTCAGTTCATAACAGTGTGTAGGAAGTTGTTTGATAAAGTGGGCAAAGCTTATACTTGGGCCAGAAGGCAGAATATAGGAAACTACATGAAAACATGAATAATTCAGTGAAAATGACTGTAAACAGATGAGAACTTGTTTAGAACAGCTGAAAGAGAATCTCCAAGTCAGTTCTTAGTGTAGAAAAGGTAGCTAAGATAAGGGAAATCCATAATTCCAGTTAATATCACATGAAACACTGTATGAATCCTATATTCATTACTTAAAGGAGACTAGAGTGGTAAATGTGTGTTATAGAAGGCAGAATACCATTGAAATAGAGAAAGAAACACGTTCGGCAGCTTTGGAAAGCCTTACTCTTCACTGAAATGTAGTACTACACTCTATAACACAGTTGAGAGACAATGTTCCCGAGCTGCCTCAGTTCACAACAGTGTGTAGGAAGTTGTTTGATAAAGTGGGCAAAGCTTATACTTGGACCAGAAGGCAGAGTATGGGAAACTACATGAAAACATGACTAATTCAGTGAAAATGACTGTAAACAGATGAGAACTTGTTTTAGAACAGCTGAAAGAGATTCTCCAAGTCAGTTCTTAGTGTAGAAAAGGTAGCTAAGAACCAGGAAATCTTAATTCCAGTTAAGATCACATGAAACACTGTATGAATCCTATATTCTTTACTGAAAGGAGTCTAGAGTGGTAAATGTGTGTTATACAAGGCAGAATACCATTGAAATAGAGAAAGAAACACATTCGGCAGCTTTAAAAAGCCTTACACTTCACTGAAATGTAGTACTACACTCTATAACACAGTTGAGAGACAATGTTACCTACTTGCCTCAGTTCATAACAGTGTGTAGGAAGTTGTTTGATAAAGTGGGCAAAGCTTATACTTGGGCCAGAAGGCAGAATATAGGAAACTAAATGAAAACATGAATAATTCAGTGAAAATGACTGTAAACAGATGAGAACTTGTTTTAGAACAGCTGAAAGAGATTCTCCAAGTCAGTTCTTAGTGTAGAAAAGGTAGCTAAGATCCGGGAAATCTTAATTCCAGTTAAGATCACATGAAACACTGTATGAATCCTATATTCTTTACTGAAAGGAGACTAGAGTGGTAAATGTGTGTTATACAAGGTAGAATACCATTGAAATAGAGAAAGAAACACAATCGGAAGCTTTGGAAAGCCTTACACTTCACTGAAATGTAGTACTACACTCTAAAACACAGTTGAGAGACAATGTTCCCTACTTGCCTCAGTTCATAACAGTGTGTAGGAAGTTGTTTGATAAAGTGGGCAAAGCTTATACTTGGGCCAGGAGGCAGAATATAGGAAACTACATGAAAACATGAATAATTCAGTGAAAATGACTGTAAACAGATGAGAACTTGTTTAGAACAGCTGAAAGAGAATCTCCAAGTCAGTTCTTAGTGTAGAAAAGGTAGCTAAGATAAGGGAAATCCATAATTCCAGTTAATATCACATGAAACACTGTATGAATCCTATATTCATTACTTAAAGGAGACTAGAGTGGTAAATGTGTGTTATAGAAGGCAGAATACCATTGAAATAGAGAAAGAAACACGTTCAGCAGCTTTGGAAAGCCTTACTCTTCACTGAAATGTAGTACTACACTCTATAACACAGTTGAGAGACAATGTTCCCGAGCTGCCTCAGTTCACAACAGTGTGTAGGAAGTTGTTTGATAAAGTGGGCAAAGCTTATACTTGGGCGAGGAGGCAGAATATAGGAAACTACATGAAAACATGAATAATTCAGTGAAAATGACTGTAAACAGATGAGAACTTGTATAGAACAGCTGAAAGAGATTCTCCAAGTCAGTTCTTAGTGTAGAAAAGGTAGCTAAGAACCGGGAAATCTTAATTCCAGTTAAGATCACATGAAACACTGTATGAATCCTATATTCTTTACTGAAAGGAGACTAGAGTGGTAAATGTGTGTTATACAAGGCAGAATACCATTGAAATAGAGAAAGAAACACGTCCGGCAGTTTTGGAAAGCCTTACACTTCACTGAAATGTAGTACTACACTCTATAACACAGTTGAGAGACAATGTTCCCGAGCTGCCTCAGTTCATAACAGTGTGTAGGAAGTTGTTTGATAAAGTGGGCAAAGCTTATACTTGGACCAGAAGGCAGAATATAGGAAACTACATGAAAACATGAATAATTCAGTGAAAATGACTGTAAACAGATGACAACTTGTTTTAGAACAGCTGAAAGAGATTCTCCAAGTCAGTTCTTAGTGTAGAAAAGGTAGCTAAGATCCGGGAAATCTTAATTCCAGTTAAGATCACATGAAACACTGTATGAATCCTATATTCTTTACTGAAAGGAGACTAGAGTGGTAAATGTGTGTTATACAAGGTAGAATACCATTGAAATAGAGAAAGAAACACAATCGGCAGCTTTGGAAAGCCTTACACTTCACTGAAATGTAGTACTACACTCTATAACACAGTTGAGAGACAATGTTCCCTACTTGCCTCAGTTCATAACAGTGTGTAGGAAGTTGTTTGATAAAGTGGGCAAAGCTTATACTTGGGCCAGAAGGCAGAATATAGGAAACTACATGAAAACATGAATAATTCAGTGAAAATGACTGTAAACAGATGAGAACTTGTTTAGAACAGCTGAAAGAGAATCTCCAAGTCAGTTCTTAGTGTAGAAAAGGTAGCTAAGATAAGGGAAATCCATAATTCCAGTTAATATCACATGAAACACTGTATGAATCCTATATTCATTACTTAAAGGAGACTAGAGTGGTAAATGTGTGTTATAGAAGGCAGAATACCATTGAAATAGAGAAAGAAACACGTTCGGCAGCTTTGGAAAGCCTTACTCTTCACTGAAATGTAGTACTACACTCTATAACACAGTTGAGAGACAATGTTCCCGAGCTGCCTCAGTTCACAACAGTGTGTAGGAAGTTGTTTGATAAAGTGGGCAAAGCTTATACTTGGACCAGAAGGCAGAGTATGGGAAACTACATGAAAACATGACTAATTCAGTGAAAATGACTGTAAACAGATGAGAACTTGTTTAGAACAGCTGAAAGAGATTCTCCAAGTCAGTTCTTAGTGTAGAAAAGGTAGCTAAGATCCGGGAAATCTTAATTCCAGTTAAAATCACAGGAAACACTGTATGAATCCTATATTCTTTACTGAAAGAAGACTAGAGTGGTGAATGGTTGTTATACAAGGCAGAATACCATTGAAATAGAGAAAGAAACACGTTCGGCAGCTTTGGAAAGCCTTACACTTCACTGAAATGTAGTACTACACTCTATAACACAGTTGAGAGACAATGTTCCCCAGCTGCCTCAGTTCATAACAGTGTGTAGGAAGTTGTTTGATAAAGTGGGCAAAGCTTATACTTGGACCAGAAGGCAGAATATAGGAAACTACATGAAAACATGATTAATTCAGTGAAAATGACTGTAAACAGATGAGAACTTGTTTTAGAACAGCTGAAAGAGATTCTCCAAGTCAGTTCTTAGTGTAGAAAAGGTAGCTAAGAACCAGGAAATCTTAATTCCAGTTAAGATCACATGAAACACTGTATGAATCCTATATTCTTTACTGAAAGGAGTCTAGAGTGGTAAATGTGTGTTATACAAGGCAGAATACCATTGAAATAGAGAAAGAAACACATTCGGCAGCTTTAAAAAGCCTTACACTTCACTGAAATGTAGTACTACACTCTATAACACAGTTGAGAGACAATGTTACCTACTTGCCTCAGTTCATAACAGTGTGTAGGAAGTTGTTTGATAAAGTGGGCAAAGCTTATACTTGGGCCAGAAGGCAGAATATAGGAAACTAAATGAAAACATGAATAATTCAGTGAAAATGACTGTAAACAGATGAGAACTTGTTTAGAACAGCTAAAAGAGAATCTCCAAGTAAGTTCTTAGTGTAGAAAAGGTAGCTAAGATAAGGGAAATCCATAATTCCAGTTAAGATCACATGAAACACTGTTTGAAACCTATATTCATTACTTAAAGGAGACTACAGTGGTAAATGTGTGTTATACAAGGCAGAATACCATTGAAATAGAGAAAGAAACACGTTCGGCAGCTTTGGAAAGCCTTACACTTCACTGAAATGTAGTACTACACTCTATAACACAGTTGAGAGACAATGTTCCCGAGCTGCCTCAGTTCATAACAGTGTGTAGGAAGTTGTTTGATAAAGTGGGCAAAGCTTATACTTGGACCAGAAGGCAGAATATAGGAAACTACATGAAAACATGAATAATTCAGTGAAAATGACTGTAAACAGATGAGAACTTGTTTTAGAACAGCTGAAAGAGATTCTCCAAGTCAGTTCTTAGTGTAGAAAAGGTAGCTAAGATCCGGGAAATCTTAATTCCAGTTAAGATCACATGAAACACTGTATGAATCCTATATTCTTTACTGAAAGGAGACTAGAGTGGTAAATGTGTGTTATACAAGGTAGAATACCATTGAAATAGAGAAAGAAACACAATCGGCAGCTTTGGAAAGCCTTACACTTCACTGAAATGTAGTACTACACTCTATAACACAGTTGAGAGACAATGTTCCCTACTTGCCTCAGTTCATAACAGTATGTAGGAACTTGTTTGATAAAGTGGGCAAAGCTTATACTTGGGCCAGGAGGCAGAATATAGGAAACTACATGAAAACATGACTAATTCAGTGAAAATGACTGTAAACAGATGAGAACTTGTTTAGAACAGCTGAAAGAGAATCTCCAAGTCAGTTCTTAGTGTAGAAAAGGTAGCTAAGATAAGGGAAATCCATAATTCCAGTTAAGATCACATGAAACACTGTATGAATCCTATATTCATTACTTAAAGGAGACTAGAGTGGTAAATGTGTGTTATACAAGGCAGAATACCATTGAAATAGAGAAAGAAACACGTTCGGCAGCTTTGGAAAGCCTTACACTTCACTGAAATGTAGTACTACACTCTATAACACAGTTGAGCGACTATGTTCCCGAGCTGCCTCAGTTCATAACAGTGTGTAGGAAGTTGTTTGATAAAGTGGGCAAAGCTTATACTTGGACCAAAGGCAGAATATAGGAAACTACATGAAAACATGATTAATTCAGTGAAAATGACTGTAAACAGATGAGAACTTGTTTTAGAACAGCTGAAAGAGATTCTCCAAGTCAGTTTAGGTGTAGAAAAGGTAGCTAAGATCCGGGAAATCTTAATTCCAGTTAAAATCACATGAAACACTGTATGAATCCTATATTCTTTACTGAAAGGAGACTAGAGTGGTGAATGGTTGTTATACAAGGCAGAATACCATTGAAATAGAGAAAGAAACACGTTCGGCAGCTTTGGAAAGCCTTACACTTCACTGAAATGTAGTACTACACTCTATAACACAGTTGAGAGACAATGTTCCCGAGCTGCCTCAGTTCATAACAGTGTGTAGGAAGTTGTTTGATAAAGTGGGCAAAGCTTATACTTGGACCAGAAGGCAGAATATAGGAAACTACATGAAAACATGACTAATTCAGTGAAAATGACTGTAAACAGATGAGAACTTGTTTAGAACAGCTGAAAGAGAATCTCCAAGTCAGTTCTTAGTGTAGAAAAGGTAGCTAAGATAAGGGAAATCCATAATTCCAGTTAAGATCACATGAAACACTGTATGAATCCTATATTCATTACTTAAAGGAGACTGGAGTGGTAAATGTGTGTTATACAAGGCAGAATACCATTAAAATAGAGAAAGAAACACGTTCGGCAGCTTTGGAAATCCTTACACTTCACTGAAATGTAGTACTACACTGTATAACACAGTTGAGAGACAATGTTCCCTACTTGCCTCAGTTCATAACAGTGTGTAGGAAGTTGTTTGATAAAGTGGGCAAAGCTTATACTTGGGCCAAAAGGCAGAATATAGGAAACTACATGAAAACATGAATAATTCAGTGAAAATGACTGTAAACAGATGAGAACTTGTTTTAGAACAGCTGAAAGAGATTCTCCAAGTCAGTTCTTAGTGTAGAAAAGGTAGCTAAGATCCCGGAAATCTTAATTCCAGTTAAAATCACATGAAACACTGTATGAATCCTATATTCTTTACTGAAAGGAGACTAGAGTGGTAAATGTTTGTTATACAAGGCAGAATACCATTGAAATAGAGAAAGAAACACGTTCGGCAGCTTTGGAAAGCCTTACACTTCACTGAAATGTAGTACTACACTCTATAACACAGTTGAGAGACAATGTTCCCTACTTGCCTCAGTTCATAACAGTGTGTAGGAAGTTGTTTGATAAAGTGGGCAAAGCTTATACTTGGGCCAGGAGGCAGAATATAGGAAACTACATGAAAACATGAATAATTCAGTGAAAATGACTGTAAACAGATGAGAACTTGTTTAGAACAGCTGAAAGAGAATCTCCAAGTCAGTTCTTAGTGTAGAAAAGGTAGCTAAGATAAGGGAAATCCATAATTCCAGTTAATATCACATGAAACACTGTATGAATCCTATATTCATTACTTAAAGGAGACTAGAGTGGTAAATGTGTGTTATAGAAGGCAGAATACCATTGAAATAGAGAAAGAAACACGTTCAGCAGCTTTGGAAAGCCTTACTCTTCACTGAAATGTAGTACTACATTCTATAACACAGTTGAGAGACAATGTTCCCGAGCTGCCTCAGTTCACAACAGTGTGTAGGAAGTTGTTTGATAAAGTGGGCAAAGCTTATACTTGGACCAGAAGGCAGAGTATGGGAAACTACATGAAAACCTGACTAATTCAGTGAAAATGACTGTAAACAGATGAGAACTTGTTTAGAACAGCTGAAAGAGATTCTCCAAGTCAGTTCTTAGTGTAGAAAAGGTAGCTAAGATCCGGGAAATCTTAATTCCAGTTAAAATCACATGAAACACTGTATGAATCCTATATTCTTTACTGAAAGGAGTCTAGAGTGGTAAATGTGTGTTATACAAGGCAGAATACCATTGAAATAGAGAAAGAAACACGTTCGGCAGCTTTAAAAGGCCTTACACTTCACTGAAATGTAGTACTACACTCTATAACACAGTTGAGAGACAATGTTCCCGAGCTGCCTCAGTTCATAACAGTGTGTAGGAAGTTGTTTGATAAAGTGGGCAAAGCTTATACTTGGACCAGAAGGCAGAATATAGGAAACTACATGAAAACATGACTAATTCAGTGAAAATGACTGTAAACAGATGAGAACTTGTTTAGAACAGCTGAAAGAGAATCTCCAAGTCAGTTCTTAGTGTAGAAAAGGTAGCTAAGATAAGGGAAATCCATAATTCCAGTTAAGATCACATGAAACACTGTATGAATCCTATATTCATTACTTAAAGGAGACTGGAGTGGTAAATGTGTGTTATACAAGGCAGAATACCATTAAAATAGAGAAAGAAACACGTTCGGCAGCTTTGGAAATCCTTACACTTCACTGAAATGTAGTACTACACTCTATAACACAGTTGAGAGACAATGTTCCCTACTTGCCTCAGTTCATAACAGTGTGTAGGAAGTTGTTTGATAAAGTGGGCAAAGCTTATACTTGGGCCAAAAGGCAGAATATAGGAAACGACATGAAAACATGAATAATTCATTGAAAATGACTGTAAACAGATGGGAACTTGTTTAGAACAGTTGAAAGAGAATCTCCAAGTCAGTTCTTAGTGTAGAAAAGGTAGCTAAGATAAGGGAAATCCATAATTCCAGTTAAGATCACATGAAACACTGTATGAATCCTATATTCATTACTTAAAGGAGACTGGAGTGGTAAATGTGTGTTATACAAGGCAGAATACCATTGAAATAGAGAAAGAAACACGTTCGGCAGCTTTGGAAAGCCTTACACTTCACTGAAATGTAGTACTACACTCTATAACACAGTTGAGAGACAATGTTCCCGAGCTGCCTCAGTTCATAACAGTGTGTAGGAAGTTGTTTGATAAAGTGGGCAAAGCTTATACTTGGGCCAGAAGGCAGAATATAGGAAACTACATGAAAACATGAATAATTCAGTGAAAATGACTGTAAACAGATGAGAACTTGTTTAGAACAGCTGAAAGAGAATCTCCAAGTCAGTTCTTAGTGTAGAAAAGGTAGCTAAGATAAGGGAAATCCATAATTCCAGTTAATATCACATGAAACACTGTATGAATCCTATATTCATTACTTAAAGGAGACTAGAGTGGTAAATGTGTGTTATAGAAGGCAGAATACCATTGAAATAGAGAAAGAAACACGTTCGGCAGCTTTGGAAAGCCTTACTCTTCACTGAAATGTAGTACTACACTCTATAACACAGTTGAGAGACAATGTTCCCGAGCTGCCTCAGTTCACAACAGTGTGTAGGAAGTTGTTTGATAAAGTGGGCAAAGCTTATACTTGGACCAGAAGGCAGAGTTTGGGAAACTACATGAAAAAATGACTAATTCAGTGAAAATGACTGTAAACAGATGAGAACTTGTTTAGAACAGCTGAAAGAGATTCTCCAAGTCAGTTCTTAGTGTAGAAAAGGTAGCTAAGATCCGGGAAATCTTAATTCCAGTTAAAATCACATGAAACACTGTATGAATCCTATATTCTTTACTGAAAGGAGTCTAGAGTGGTAAATGTGTGTTATACAAGGCAGAATACCATTGAAATAGAGAAAGAAACACGTTCGGCAGCTTTAAAAGGCCTTACACTTCACTGAAATGTAGTACTACACTCTATAACACAGTTGAGAGACAATGTTCCCTACTTGCCTCAGTTCATAACAGTGTGTAGGAAGTTGTTTGATAAAGTGGGCAAAGCTTATACTTGGGCCAGAAGGCAGAATATAGGAAACTACATGAAAACATGAATAATTCAGTGAAAATGACTGTAAACAGATGAGAACTTGTTTTAGAACAGCTGAAAGAGATTCTCCAAGTCAGTTCTTAGTGTAGAAAAGGTAGCTAAGATCCGGGACATCTTAATTCCCGTTAAAATCACATGAAACACTGTATGAATCCTATATTCTTTACTGAAAGGAGACTAGAGTGGTAAATGTGTGTTATACAAGGCAGAATACCATTGAAATAGAGAAAGAAACACGTTCGGCAGCTTTAAAAGGCCTTACACTTCACTGAAATGTAGTACTACACTCTATAACACAGTTGAGAGACAATGTTCCCTACTTGCCTCAGTTCATAACAGTGTGTAGGAAGTTGTTTGATAAAGTGGGCAAAGCTTATACTTGGGCCAGAAGGCAGAATATAGGAAACTACATGAAAACATGAATAATTCAGTGAAAATGACTGTAAACAGATGAGAACTTGTTTTAGAACAGCTGAAAGAGATTCTCCAAGTCAGTTCTTAGTGTAGAAAAGGTAGCTAAGATCCGGGAAATCTTAATTCCCGTTAAAATCACATGAAACACTGTATGAATCCTATATTCTTTACTGAAAGGAGACTAGAGTGGTAAATGTTTGTTATACAAGGCAGAATACCATTGAAATAGAGAAAGAAACACGTTCGGCAGCTTTGGAAAGCCTTACACTTCACTGAAATGTAGTACTACACTCTATAACACAGTTGAGAGACAATGTTCCCTAGCTGCCTCAGTTCATAACAGTGTGTAGGAAGTTGTTTGATAAAGTGGGCAAAGCTTATACTTGGGACAGAAGGCAGAATATAGGAAACTACATGAAAACATGAATAATTCAGTGAAAATGACTGTAAACAGATGAGAACTTGTTTAGAACAGCTGAAAGAGAATCTCCAAGTCAGTTCTTAGTGTAGAAAAGGTAGCTAAGATAAGGGAAATCCATAATTCCAGTTAAGATCACATGAAACACTGTATGAATCCTATATTCATTACTTAAAGGAGACTAGAGTGGTAAATGTGTGTTATACAAGGCAGAATACCATTGAAATAGAGAAAGAAACACGTTCGGCAGCTTTGGAAAGCCTTACACTTCACTCAAATGTAGTACTACACTCTATAACACAGTTGAGCGACTATGTTCCCGAGCTGCCTCAGTTCATAACAGTGTGTAGGAAGTTGTTTGATAAAGTGGGCAAAGCTTATACTTGGACCAGAAGGCAGAATATAGGAAACTACATGAAAACATGATTAATTCAGTGAAAATGACTGTAAACAGATGAGAACTTGTTTTAGAACAGCTGAAAGAGATTCTCCAAGTCAGTTTAGGTGTAGAAAAGGTAGCTAAGATCCGGGAAATCTTAATTCCAGTTAAAATCACATGAAACACTGTATGAATCCTATATTCTTTACTGAAAGGAGACTAGAGTGGTGAATGGTTGTTATACAAGGCAGAATACCATTGAAATAGAGAAAGAAACACGTTCGGCAGCTTTGGAAAGCCTTACACTTCACTGAAATGTAGTACTACACTCTATAACACAGTTGAGAGACAATGTTCCCGAGCTGCCTCAGTTCATAACAGTGTGTAGGAAGTTGTTTGATAAAGTGGGCAAAGCTTATACTTGGACCAGAAGGCAGAATATAGGAAACTACATGAAAACATGACTAATTCAGTGAAAATGACTGTAAACAGATGAGAACTTGTTTAGAACAGCTGAAAGAGAATCTCCAAGTCAGTTCTTAGTGTAGAAAAGGTAGCTAAGATAAGGGAAATCCATAATTCCAGTTAAGATCACATGAAACACTGTATGAATCCTATATTCATTACTTAAAGGAGACTGGAGTGGTAAATGTGTGTTATACAAGGCAGAATACCATTGAAATAGAGAAAGAAACACGTTCGGAAGCTTTGGAAATCCTTACACTTCACTGAAATGTAGTACTACACTCTATAACACAGTTGAGAGACAATGTTCCCTACTTGCCTCACTTCATAACAGTGTGTAGGAAGTTGTTTGATAAAGTGGGCAAAGCTTATACTTGGGCCAAAAGGCAGAATATAGGAAACTACATGAAAACATGAATAATTCAGTGAAAATGACTGTAAACAGATGAGAACTTGTTTTAGAACAGCTGAAAGAGATTCTCCAAGTCAGTTCTTAGTGTAGAAAAGGTAGCTAAGATCCGGGAAATCTTAATTCCAGTTAAGATCACATGAAACACTGTATGAATCCTATATTCTTTACTGAAAGGAGACTAGAGTGGTAAATGTGTGTTATACAAGGTAGAATACCATTGAAATAGAGAAAGAAACACAATCGGCAGCTTTGGAAAGCCTTACACTTCACTGAAATGTAGTACTACACTCTATAACACAGTTGAGAGACAATGTTCCCTACTTGCCTCAGTTCATAACAGTGTGTAGGAAGTTGTTTGATAAAGTGGGCAAAGCTTATACTTGGGCCAGGAGGCAGAATATAGGAAACTACATGAAAACATGACTAATTCAGTGAAAATGACTGTAAACAGATGAGAACTTGTTTAGAACAGCTGAAAGAGAATCTCCAAGTCAGTTCTTAGTGTAGAAAAGGTAGCTAAGATAAGGGAAATCCATAATTCCAGTTAAGATCACATGAAACACTGTATGAATCCTATATTCATTACTTAAAGGAGACTAGAGTGGTAAATGTGTGTTATACAAGGCAGAATACCATTGAAATAGAGAAAGAAACACGTTCGGCAGCTTTGGAAAGCCTTACACTTCACTCAAATGTAGTACTACACTCTATAACACAGTTGAGCGACTATGTTCCCGAGCTGCCTCAGTTCATAACAGTGTGTAGGAAGTTGTTTGATAAAGTGGGCAAAGCTTATACTTGGACCAGAAGGCAGAATATAGGAAACTACATGAAAACATGATTAATTCAGTGAAAATGACTGTAAACAGATGAGAACTTGTTTTAGAACAGCTGAAAGAGATTCTCCAAGTCAGTTTAGGTGTAGAAAAGGTAGCTAAGATCCGGGAAATCTTAATTCCAGTTAAAATCACATGAAACACTGTATGAATCCTATATTCTTTACTGAAAGGAGACTAGAGTGGTGAATGGTTGTTATACAAGGCAGAATACCATTGAAATAGAGAAAGAAACACGTTCGGCAGCTTTGGAAAGCCTTACACTTCACTGAAATGTAGTACTACACTCTATAACACAGTTGAGAGACAATGTTCCCGAGCTGCCTCAGTTCATAACAGTGTGTAGGAAGTTGTTTGATAAAGTGGGCAAAGCTTATACTTGGACCAGAAGGCAGAATATAGGAAACTACATGAAAACATGACTAATTCAGTGAAAATGACTGTAAACAGATGAGAACTTGTTTAGAACAGCTGAAAGAGAATCTCCAAGTCAGTTCTTAGTGTAGAAAAGGTAGCTAAGATAAGGGAAATCCATAATTCCAGTTAAGATCACATGAAACACTGTATGAATCCTATATTCATTACTTAAAGGAGACTGGAGTGGTAAATGTGTGTTATACAAGGCAGAATACCATTAAAATAGAGAAAGAAACACGTTCGGAAGCTTTGGAAATCCTTACACTTCACTGAAATGTAGTACTACACTCTATAACACAGTTGAGAGACAATGTTCCCTACTTGCCTCAGTTCATAACAGTGTGTAGGAAGTTGTTTGATAAAGTGGGCAAAGCTTATACTTGGGCCAAAAGGCAGAATATAGGAAACTACATGAAAACATGAATAATTCAGTGAAAATGACTCTAAACAGATGAGAACTTGTTTTAGAACAGCTGAAAGAGATTCTCCAAGTCAGTTCTTAGTGTAGAAAAGGTAGCTAAGATCCCGGAAATCTTAATTCCAGTTAAAATCACATGAAACACTGTATGAATCCTATATTCTTTACTGAAAGGAGACTAGAGTGGTAAATGTTTGTTATACAAGGCAGAATACCATTGAAATAGAGAAAGAAACACGTTCGGCAGCTTTGGAAAGCCTTACACTTCACTGAAATGTAGTACTACACTCTATAACACAGTTGAGAGACAATGTTCCCTACTTGCCTCACTTCATAACAGTGTGTAGGAAGTTGTTTGATAAAGTGGGCAAAGCTTATACTTGGGCCAAAAGGCAGAATATAGGAAACTACATGAAAACATGAATAATTCAGTGAAAATGACTGTAAACAGATGAGAACTTGTTTTAGAACAGCTGAAAGAGATTCTCCAAGTCAGTTCTTAGTGTAGAAAAGGTAGCTAAGATCCGGGAAATCTTAATTCCAGTTAAGATCACATGAAACACTGTATGAATCCTATATTCTTTACTGAAAGGAGACTAGAGTGGTAAATGTGTGTTATACAAGGTAGAATACCATTGAAATAGAGAAAGAAACACAATCGGCAGCTTTGGAAAGCCTTACACTTCACTGAAATGTAGTACTACACTCTATAACACAGTTGAGAGACAATGTTCCCTACTTGCCTCAGTTCATAACAGTGTGTAGGAAGTTGTTTGATAAAGTGGGCAAAGCTTATACTTGGGCCAGGAGGCAGAATATAGGAAACTACATGAAAACATGACTAATTCAGTGAAAATGACTGTAAACAGATGAGAACTTGTTTAGAACAGCTGAAAGAGAATCTCCAAGTCAGTTCTTAGTGTAGAAAAGGTAGCTAAGATAAGGGAAATCCATAATTCCAGTTAAGATCACATGAAACACTGTATGAATCCTATATTCATTACTTAAAGGAGACTAGAGTGGTAAATGTGTGTTATACAAGGCAGAATACCATTGAAATAGAGAAAGAAACACGTTCGGCAGCTTTGGAAAGCCTTACACTTCACTCAAATGTAGTACTACACTCTATAACACAGTTGAGCGACTATGTTCCCGAGCTGCCTCAGTTCATAACAGTGTGTAGGAAGTTGTTTGATAAAGTGGGCAAAGCTTATACTTGGACCAGAAGGCAGAATATAGGAAACTACATGAAAACATGATTAATTCAGTGAAAATGACTGTAAACAGATGAGAACTTGTTTTAGAACAGCTGAAAGAGATTCTCCAAGTCAGTTTAGGTGTAGAAAAGGTAGCTAAGATCCGGGAAATCTTAATTCCAGTTAAAATCACATGAAACACTGTATGAATCCTATATTCTTTACTGAAAGGAGACTAGAGTGGTGAATGGTTGTTATACAAGGCAGAATACCATTGAAATAGAGAAAGAAACACGTTCGGCAGCTTTGGAAAGCCTTACACTTCACTGAAATGTAGTACTACACTCTATAACACAGTTGAGAGACAATGTTCCCGAGCTGCCTCAGTTCATAACAGTGTGTAGGAAGTTGTTTGATAAAGTGGGCAAAGCTTATACTTGGACCAGAAGGCAGAATATAGGAAACTACATGAAAACATGACTAATTCAGTGAAAATGACTGTAAACAGATGAGAACTTGTTTAGAACAGCTGAAAGAGAATCTCCAAGTCAGTTCTTAGTGTAGAAAAGGTAGCTAAGATAAGGGAAATCCATAATTCCAGTTAAGATCACATGAAACACTGTATGAATCCTATATTCATTACTTAAAGGAGACTGGAGTGGTAAATGTGTGTTATACAAGGCAGAATACCATTAAAATAGAGAAAGAAACACGTTCGGAAGCTTTGGAAATCCTTACACTTCACTGAAATGTAGTACTACACTCTATAACACAGTTGAGAGACAATGTTCCCTACTTGCCTCAGTTCATAACAGTGTGTAGGAAGTTGTTTGATAAAGTGGGCAAAGCTTATACTTGGGCCAAAAGGCAGAATATAGGAAACTACATGAAAACATGAATAATTCAGTGAAAATGACTGTAAACAGATGAGAACTTGTTTTAGAACAGCTGAAAGAGATTCTCCAAGTCAGTTTAGGTGTAGAAAAGGTAGCTAAGATCCGGGAAATCTTAATTCCAGTTAAAATCACATGAAACACTGTATGAATCCTATATTCTTTACTGAAAGGAGACTAGAGTGGTGAATGGTTGTTATACAAGGCAGAATACCATTGAAATAGAGAAAGAAACACGTTCGGCAGCTTTGGAAAGCCTTACACTTCACTGAAATGTAGTACTACACTCTATAACACAGTTGAGAGACAATGTTCCCGAGCTGCCTCAGTTCATAACAGTGTGTAGGAAGTTGTTTGATAAAGTGGGCAAAGCTTATACTTGGACCAGAAGGCAGAATATAGGAAACTACATGAAAACATGACTAATTCAGTGAAAATGACTGTAAACAGATGAGAACTTGTTTAGAACAGCTGAAAGAGAATCTCCAAGTCAGTTCTTAGTGTAGAAAAGGTAGCTAAGATAAGGGAAATCCATAATTCCAGTTAAGATCACATGAAACACTGTATGAATCCTATATTCATTACTTAAAGGAGACTGGAGTGGTAAATGTGTGTTATACAAGGCAGAATACCATTAAAATAGAGAAAGAAACACGTTCGGAAGCTTTGGAAATCCTTACACTTCACTGAAATGTAGTACTACACTCTATAACACAGTTGAGAGACAATGTTCCCTACTTGCCTCAGTTCATAACAGTGTGTAGGAAGTTGTTTGATAAAGTGGGCAAAGCTTATACTTGGGCCAAAAGGCAGAATATAGGAAACTACATGAAAACATGAATAATTCAGTGAAAATGACTGTAAACAGATGAGAACTTGTTTTAGAACAGCTGAAAGAGATTCTCCAAGTCAGTTCTTAGTGTAGAAAAGGTAGCTAAGATCCCGGAAATCTTAATTCCAGTTAAAATCACATGAAACACTGTATGAATCCTATATTCTTTACTGAAAGGAGACTAGAGTGGTAAATGTGTGTTATAGAAGGCAGAATACCATTGAAATAGAGAAAGAAACACGTTCGGCAGCTTTGGAAAGCCTTACTCTTCACTGAAATGTAGTACTACATTCTATAACACAGTTGAGAGACAATGTTCCCGAGCTGCCTCAGTTCACAACAGTGTGTAGGAAGTTGTTTGATAAAGTGGGCAAAGCTTATACTTGGACCAGAAGGCAGAGTATGGGAAACTACATGAAAACCTGACTAATTCAGTGAAAATGACTGTAAACAGATGAGAACTTGTTTAGAACAGCTGAAAGAGATTCTCCAAGTCAGTTCTTAGTGTAGAAAAGGTAGCTAAGATCCGGGAAATCTTAATTCCAGTTAAAATCACATGAAACACTGTATGAATCCTATATTCTTTACTGAAAGGAGTCTAGAGTGGTAAATGTGTGTTATACAAGGCAGAATACCATTGAAATAGAGAAAGAAACACGTTCGGCAGCTTTAAAAGGCCTTACACTTCACTGAAATGTAGTACTACACTCTATAACACAGTTGAGAGACAATGTTCCCGAGCTGCCTCAGTTCATAACAGTGTGTAGGAAGTTGTTTGATAAAGTGGGCAAAGCTTATACTTGGACCAGAAGGCAGAATATAGGAAACTACATGAAAACATGACTAATTCAGTGAAAATGACTGTAAACAGATGAGAACTTGTTTAGAACAGCTGAAAGAGAATCTCCAAGTCAGTTCTTAGTGTAGAAAAGGTAGCTAAGATAAGGGAAATCCATAATTCCAGTTAAGATCACATGAAACACTGTATGAATCCTATATTCATTACTTAAAGGAGACTGGAATGGTAAATGTGTGTTATACAAGGCAGAATACCTTTAAAATAGAGAAAGAAACACGTTCGGCAGCTTTGGAAATCCTTACACTTCACTGAAATGTAGTACTACACTCTATAACACAGTTGAGAGACAATGTTCCCTACTTGCCTCAGTTCATAACAGTGTGTAGGAAGTTGTTTGATAAAGTGGGCAAAGCTTATACTTGGGCCAAAAGGCAGAATATAGGAAACTACATGAAAACATGAATAATTCAGTGAAAATGACTGTAAACAGATGGGAACTTGTTTAGAACAGTTGAAAGAGAATCTCCAAGTCAGTTCTTAGTGTAGAAAAGGTAGCTAAGATAAGGGAAATCCATAATTCCAGTTAAGATCACATGAAACACTGTAGGAATCCTATATTCATTACTTAAAGTAGACTGGAGTGGTAAATGTGTGTTATACAAGGCAGAATACCATTGAAATAGAGAAAGAAACACGTTCGGCAGCTTTGGAAAGCCTTACACTTCACTGAAATGTAGTACTACACTCTATAACACAGTTGAGAGACAATGTTCCCGAGCTGCCTCAGTTCATAACAGTGTGTAGGAAGTTGTTTGATAAAGTGGGCAAAGCTTATACTTGGGCCAGAAGGCAGAATATAGGAAACTACATGAAAACATGAATAATTCAGTGAAAATGACTGTAAACAGATGAGAACTTGTTTAGAACAGCTGAAAGAGAATCTCCAAGTCAGTTCTTAGTGTAGAAAAGGTAGCTAAGATAAGGGAAATCCATAATTCCAGTTAATATCACATGAAACACTGTATGAATCCTATATTCATTACTTAAAGGAGACTAGAGTGGTAAATGTGTGTTATAGAAGGCAGAATACCATTGAAATAGAGAAAGAAACACGTTCGGCAGCTTTGGAAAGCCTTACTCTTCACTGAAATGTAGTACTACACTCTATAACACAGTTGAGAGACAATGTTCCCGAGCTGCCTCAGTTCACAACAGTGTGTAGGAAGTTGTTTGATAAAGTGGGCAAAGCTTATACTTGGACCAGAAGGCAGAGTTTGGGAAACTACATGAAAACATGACTAATTCAGTGAAAATGACTGTAAACAGATGAGAACTTGTTTAGAACAGCTGAAAGAGATTCTCCAAGTCAGTTCTTAGTGTAGAAAAGGTAGCTAAGATCCGGGAAATCTTAATTCCAGTTAAAATCACATGAAACACTGTATGAATCCTATATTCTTTACTGAAAGGAGTCTAGAGTGGTAAATGTGTGTTATACAAGGCAGAATACCATTGAAATAGAGAAAGAAACACGTTCGGCAGCTTTAAAAGGCCTTACACTTCACTGAAATGTAGTACTACACTCTATAACACAGTTGAGAGACAATGTTCCCTACTTGCCTCAGTTCATAACAGTGTGTAGGAAGTTGTTTGATAAAGTGGGCAAAGCTTATACTTGGGCCAGAAGGCAGAATATAGGAAACTACATGAAAACATGAATAATTCAGTGAAAATGACTGTAAACAGATGAGAACTTGTTTTAGAACAGCTGAAAGAGATTCTCCAAGTCAGTTCTTAGTGTAGAAAAGGTAGCTAAGATCCGGGACATCTTAATTCCCGTTAAAATCACATGAAACACTGTATGAATCCTATATTCTTTACTGAAAGGAGACTAGAGTGGTAAATGTGTGTTATACAAGGCAGAATACCATTGAAATAGAGAAAGAAACACGTTCGGCAGCTTTAAAAGGCCTTACACTTCACTGAAATGTAGTACTACACTCTATAACACAGTTGAGAGACAATGTTCCCTACTTGCCTCAGTTCATAACAGTGTGTAGGAAGTTGTTTGATAAAGTGGGCAAAGCTTATACTTGGGCCAAAAGGCAGAATATAGGAAACTACATGAAAACATGAATAATTCAGTGAAAATGACTGTAAACAGATGAGAACTTGTTTTAGAACAGCTGAAAGAGATTCTCCAAGTCAGTTCTTAGTGTAGAAAAGGTAGCTAAGATCCGGGAAATCTTAATTCCAGTTAAGATCACATGAAACACTGTATGAATCCTATATTCTTTACTGAAAGGAGACTAGAGTGGTAAATGTGTGTTATACAAGGTAGAATACCATTGAAATAGAGAAAGAAACACAATCGGCAGCTTTGGAAAGCCTTACACTTCACTGAAATGTAGTACTACACTCTATAACACAGTTGAGAGACAATGTTCCCTACTTGCCTCAGTTCATAACAGTGTGTAGGAAGTTGTTTGATAAAGTGGGCAAAGCTTATACTTGGGCCAGGAGGCAGAATATAGGAAACTACATGAAAACATGACTAATTCAGTGAAAATGACTGTAAACAGATGAGAACTTGTTTAGAACAGCTGAAAGAGAATCTCCAAGTCAGTTCTTAGTGTAGAAAAGGTAGCTAAGATAAGGGAAATCCATAATTCCAGTTAAGATCACATGAAACACTGTATGAATCCTATATTCATTACTTAAAGGAGACTAGAGTGGTAAATGTGTGTTATACAAGGCAGAATACCATTGAAATAGAGAAAGAAACACGTTCGGCAGCTTTGGAAAGCCTTACACTTCACTCAAATGTAGTACTACACTCTATAACACAGTTGAGCGACTATGTTCCCGAGCTGCCTCAGTTCATAACAGTGTGTAGGAAGTTGTTTGATAAAGTGGGCAAAGCTTATACTTGGACCAGAAGGCAGAATATAGGAAACTACATGAAAACATGATTAATTCAGTGAAAATGACTGTAAACAGATGAGAACTTGTTTTAGAACAGCTGAAAGAGATTCTCCAAGTCAGTTTAGGTGTAGAAAAGGTAGCTAAGATCCGGGAAATCTTAATTCCAGTTAAAATCACATGAAACACTGTATGAATCCTATATTCTTTACTGAAAGGAGACTAGAGTGGTGAATGGTTGTTATACAAGGCAGAATACCATTGAAATAGAGAAAGAAACACGTTCGGCAGCTTTGGAAAGCCTTACACTTCACTGAAATGTAGTACTACACTCTATAACACAGTTGAGAGACAATGTTCCCGAGCTGCCTCAGTTCATAACAGTGTGTAGGAAGTTGTTTGATAAAGTGGGCAAAGCTTATACTTGGACCAGAAGGCAGAATATAGGAAACTACATGAAAACATGACTAATTCAGTGAAAATGACTGTAAACAGATGAGAACTTGTTTAGAACAGCTGAAAGAGAATCTCCAAGTCAGTTCTTAGTGTAGAAAAGGTAGCTAAGATAAGGGAAATCCATAATTCCAGTTAAGATCACATGAAACACTGTATGAATCCTATATTCATTACTTAAAGGAGACTGGAGTGGTAAATGTGTGTTATACAAGGCAGAATACCATTAAAATAGAGAAAGAAACACGTTCGGAAGCTTTGGAAATCCTTACACTTCACTGAAATGTAGTACTACACTCTATAACACAGTTGAGAGACAATGTTCCCTACTTGCCTCAGTTCATAACAGTGTGTAGGAAGTTGTTTGATAAAGTGGGCAAAGCTTATACTTGGGCCAAAAGGCAGAATATAGGAAACTACATGAAAACATGAATAATTCAGTGAAAATGACTGTAAACAGATGAGAACTTGTTTTAGAACAGCTGAAAGAGATTCTCCAAGTCAGTTTAGGTGTAGAAAAGGTAGCTAAGATCCGGGAAATCTTAATTCCAGTTAAAATCACATGAAACACTGTATGAATCCTATATTCTTTACTGAAAGGAGACTAGAGTGGTGAATGGTTGTTATACAAGGCAGAATACCATTGAAATAGAGAAAGAAACACGTTCGGCAGCTTTGGAAAGCCTTACACTTCACTGAAATGTAGTACTACACTCTATAACACAGTTGAGAGACAATGTTCCCGAGCTGCCTCAGTTCATAACAGTGTGTAGGAAGTTGTTTGATAAAGTGGGCAAAGCTTATACTTGGACCAGAAGGCAGAATATAGGAAACTACATGAAAACATGACTAATTCAGTGAAAATGACTGTAAACAGATGAGAACTTGTTTAGAACAGCTGAAAGAGAATCTCCAAGTCAGTTCTTAGTGTAGAAAAGGTAGCTAAGATAAGGGAAATCCATAATTCCAGTTAAGATCACATGAAACACTGTATGAATCCTATATTCATTACTTAAAGGAGACTGGAGTGGTAAATGTGTGTTATACAAGGCAGAATACCATTAAAATAGAGAAAGAAACACGTTCGGAAGCTTTGGAAATCCTTACACTTCACTGAAATGTAGTACTACACTCTATAACACAGTTGAGAGACAATGTTCCCTACTTGCCTCAGTTCATAACAGTGTGTAGGAAGTTGTTTGATAAAGTGGGCAAAGCTTATACTTGGGCCAAAAGGCAGAATATAGGAAACTACATGAAAACATGAATAATTCAGTGAAAATGACTGTAAACAGATGAGAACTTGTTTTAGAACAGCTGAAAGAGATTCTCCAAGTCAGTTCTTAGTGTAGAAAAGGTAGCTAAGATCCCGGAAATCTTAATTCCAGTTAAAATCACATGAAACACTGTATGAATCCTATATTCTTTACTGAAAGGAGACTAGAGTGGTAAATGTGTGTTATAGAAGGCAGAATACCATTGAAATAGAGAAAGAAACACGTTCGGCAGCTTTGGAAAGCCTTACTCTTCACTGAAATGTAGTACTACATTCTATAACACAGTTGAGAGACAATGTTCCCGAGCTGCCTCAGTTCACAACAGTGTGTAGGAAGTTGTTTGATAAAGTGGGCAAAGCTTATACTTGGACCAGAAGGCAGAGTATGGGAAACTACATGAAAACCTGACTAATTCAGTGAAAATGACTGTAAACAGATGAGAACTTGTTTAGAACAGCTGAAAGAGATTCTCCAAGTCAGTTCTTAGTGTAGAAAAGGTAGCTAAGATCCGGGAAATCTTAATTCCAGTTAAAATCACATGAAACACTGTATGAATCCTATATTCTTTACTGAAAGGAGTCTAGAGTGGTAAATGTGTGTTATACAAGGCAGAATACCATTGAAATAGAGAAAGAAACACGTTCGGCAGCTTTAAAAGGCCTTACACTTCACTGAAATGTAGTACTACACTCTATAACACAGTTGAGAGACAATGTTCCCGAGCTGCCTCAGTTCATAACAGTGTGTAGGAAGTTGTTTGATAAAGTGGGCAAAGCTTATACTTGGACCAGAAGGCAGAATATAGGAAACTACATGAAAACATGACTAATTCAGTGAAAATGACTGTAAACAGATGAGAACTTGTTTAGAACAGCTGAAAGAGAATCTCCAAGTCAGTTCTTAGTGTAGAAAAGGTAGCTAAGATAAGGGAAATCCATAATTCCAGTTAAGATCACATGAAACACTGTATGAATCCTATATTCATTACTTAAAGGAGACTGGAATGGTAAATGTGTGTTATACAAGGCAGAATACCTTTAAAATAGAGAAAGAAACACGTTCGGCAGCTTTGGAAATCCTTACACTTCACTGAAATGTAGTACTACACTCTATAACACAGTTGAGAGACAATGTTCCCTACTTGCCTCAGTTCATAACAGTGTGTAGGAAGTTGTTTGATAAAGTGGGCAAAGCTTATACTTGGGCCAAAAGGCAGAATATAGGAAACTACATGAAAACATGAATAATTCAGTGAAAATGACTGTAAACAGATGGGAACTTGTTTAGAACAGTTGAAAGAGAATCTCCAAGTCAGTTCTTAGTGTAGAAAAGGTAGCTAAGATAAGGGAAATCCATAATTCCAGTTAAGATCACATGAAACACTGTAGGAATCCTATATTCATTACTTAAAGGAGACTGGAGTGGTAAATGTGTGTTATACAAGGCAGAATACCATTGAAATAGAGAAAGAAACACGTTCGGCAGCTTTGGAAAGCCTTACACTTCACTGAAATGTAGTACTACACTCTATAACACAGTTGAGAGACAATGTTCCCGAGCTGCCTCAGTTCATAACAGTGTGTAGGAAGTTGTTTGATAAAGTGGGCAAAGCTTATACTTGGGCCAGAAGGCAGAATATAGGAAACTACATGAAAACATGAATAATTCAGTGAAAATGACTGTAAACAGATGAGAACTTGTTTAGAACAGCTGAAAGAGAATCTCCAAGTCAGTTCTTAGTGTAGAAAAGGTAGCTAAGATAAGGGAAATCCATAATTCCAGTTAATATCACATGAAACACTGTATGAATCCTATATTCATTACTTAAAGGAGACTAGAGTGGTAAATGTGTGTTATAGAAGGCAGAATACCATTGAAATAGAGAAAGAAACACGTTCGGCAGCTTTGGAAAGCCTTACTCTTCACTGAAATGTAGTACTACACTCTATAACACAGTTGAGAGACAATGTTCCCGAGCTGCCTCAGTTCACAACAGTGTGTAGGAAGTTGTTTGATAAAGTGGGCAAAGCTTATACTTGGACCAGAAGGCAGAGTTTGGGAAACTACATGAAAACATGACTAATTCAGTGAAAATGACTGTAAACAGATGAGAACTTGTTTAGAACAGCTGAAAGAGATTCTCCAAGTCAGTTCTTAGTGTAGAAAAGGTAGCTAAGATCCGGGAAATCTTAATTCCAGTTAAAATCACATGAAACACTGTATGAATCCTATATTCTTTACTGAAAGGAGTCTAGAGTGGTAAATGTGTGTTATACAAGGCAGAATACCATTGAAATAGAGAAAGAAACACGTTCGGCAGCTTTAAAAGGCCTTACACTTCACTGAAATGTAGTACTACACTCTATAACACAGTTGAGAGACAATGTTCCCTACTTGCCTCAGTTCATAACAGTGTGTAGGAAGTTGTTTGATAAAGTGGGCAAAGCTTATACTTGGGCCAGAAGGCAGAATATAGGAAACTACATGAAAACATGAATAATTCAGTGAAAATGACTGTAAACAGATGAGAACTTGTTTTAGAACAGCTGAAAGAGATTCTCCAAGTCAGTTCTTAGTGTAGAAAAGGTAGCTAAGATCCGGGACATCTTAATTCCCGTTAAAATCACATGAAACACTGTATGAATCCTATATTCTTTACTGAAAGGAGACTAGAGTGGTAAATGTGTGTTATACAAGGCAGAATACCATTGAAATAGAGAAAGAAACACGTTCGGCAGCTTTAAAAGGCCTTACACTTCACTGAAATGTAGTACTACACTCTATAACACAGTTGAGAGACAATGTTCCCTACTTGCCTCAGTTCATAACAGTGTGTAGGAAGTTGTTTGATAAAGTGGGCAAAGCTTATACTTGGGCCAGAAGGCAGAATATAGGAAACTACATGAAAACATGAATAATTCAGTGAAAATGACTGTAAACAGATGAGAACTTGTTTTAGAACAGCTGAAAGAGATTCTCCAAGTCAGTTCTTAGTGTAGAAAAGGTAGCTAAGATCCGGGAAATCTTAATTCCCGTTAAAATCACATGAAACACTGTATGAATCCTATATTCTTTACTGAAAGGAGACTAGAGTGGTAAATGTTTGTTATACAAGGCAGAATACCATTGAAATAGAGAAAGAAACACGTTTGGCAGCTTTGGAAAGCCTTACACTTCACTGAAATGTAGTACTACACTCTATAACACAGTTGAGCGACTATGTTCCCGAGCTGCCTCAGTTCATAACAGTGTGTAGGAAGTTGTTTGATAAAGTGGGCAAAGCTTATACTTGGACCAGAAGGCAGAATATAGGAAACTACATGAAAACATGATTAATTCAGTGAAAATGACTGTAAACAGATGAGAACTTGTTTTAGAACAGCTGAAAGAGATTCTCCAAGTCAGTTTAGGTGTAGAAAATGTAGCTAAGATCCGGGAAATCTTAATTCCTGTTAAAATCACATGAAACACTGTATGAATCCTATATTCTTTACTGAAAGGAGACTAGAGTGGTGAATGGTTGTTATACAAGGCAGAATACCATTGAAATAGAGAAAGAAACACGTTCGGCAGCTTTGGAAAGCCTTACACTTCACTGAAATGTAGTACTACACTCTATAACACAGTTGAGAGACAATGTTCCCGAGCTGCCTCAGTTCATAACAGTGTGTAGGAAGTTGTTTGATAAAGTGGGCAAAGCTTATACTTGGACCAGAAGGCAGAATATAGGAAACTACATGAAAACATGACTAATTCAGTGAAAATGACTGTAAACAGATGAGAACTTGTTTAGAACAGCTGAAAGAGAATCTCCAAGTCAGTTCTTAGTGTAGAAAAGGTAGCTAAGATAAGGGAAATCCATAATTCCAGTTAAGATCACATGAAACACTGTATGAATCCTATATTCATTACTTAAAGGAGACTGGAGTGGTAAATGTGTGTTATACAAGGCAGAATACCATTGAAATAGAGAAAGAAACACGTTCGGAAGCTTTGGAAATCCTTACACTTCACTGAAATGTAGTACTACACTCTATAACACAGTTGAGAGACAATGTTCCCTACTTGCCTCAGTTCATAACAGTGTGTAGGAAGTTGTTTGATAAAGTGGGCAAAGCTTATACTTGGGCCAAAAGGCAGAATATAGGAAACTACATGAAAACATGAATAATTCAGTGAAAATGACTGTAAACAGATGAGAACTTGTTTTAGAACAGCTGAAAGAGATTCTCCAAGTCAGTTCTTAGTGTAGAAAAGGTAGCTAAGATCCCGGAAATCTTAATTCCAGTTAAAATCACATGAAACACTGTATGAATCCTATATTCTTTACTGAAAGGAGACTAGAGTGGTAAATGTTTGTTATACAAGGCAGAATACCATTGAAATAGAGAAAGAAACACGTTCGGCAGCTTTGGAAAGCCTTACACTTCACTGAAATGTAGTACTACACTCTATAACACAGTTGAGAGACAATGTTCCCTACTTGCCTCAGTTCATAACAGTGTGTAGGAAGTTGTTTGATAAAGTGGGCAAAGCTTATACTTGGGCCAGGAGGCAGAATATAGGAAACTACATGAAAACATGAATAACTCAGTGAAAATGACTGTAAACAGATGAGAACTTGTTTAGAACAGCTGAAAGAGAATCTCCAAGTCAGTTCTTAGTGTAGAAAAGGTAGCTAAGATAAGGGAAATCCATAATTCCAGTTAATATCACATGAAACACTGTATGAATCCTATATTCATTACTTAAAGGAGACTAGAGTGGTAAATGTGTGTTATAGAAGGCAGAATACCATTGAAATAGAGAAAGAAACACGTTCGGCAGCTTTGGAAAGCCTTACTCTTCACTGAAATGTAGTACTACATTCTATAACACAGTTGAGAGACAATGTTCCCGAGCTGCCTCAGTTCACAACAGTGTGTAGGAAGTTGTTTGATAAAGTGGGCAAAGCTTATACTTGGACCAGAAGGCAGAGTATGGGAAACTACATGAAAACCTGACTAATTCATTGAAAATGACTTTAAACAGATGAGAACTTGTTTAGAACAGCTGAAAGAGATTCTCCAAGTCAGTTCTTAGTGTAGAAAAGGTAGCTAAGATCCGGGAAATCTTAATTCCAGTTAAAATCACATGAAACACTGTATGAATCCTATATTCTTTACTGAAAGGAGTCTAGAGTGGTAAATGTGTGTTATACAAGGCAGAATACCATTGAAATAGAGAAAGAAACACGTTCGGCAGCTTTAAAAGGCCTTACACTTCACTGAAATGTAGTACTACACTCTATGACACAGTTGAGAGACAATGTTCCCGAGCTGCCTCAGTTCATAACAGTGTGTAGGAAGTTGTTTGATAAAGTGGGCAAAGCTTATACTTGGACCAGAAGGCAGAATATAGGAAACTACATGAAAACATGACTAATTCAGTGAAAATGACTGTAAACAGATGAGAACTTGTTTAGAACAGCTGAAAGAGAATCTCCAAGTCAGTTCTTAGTGTAGAAAAGGTAGCTAAGATAAGGGAAATCCATAATTCCAGTTAAGATCACATGAAACACTGTATGAATCCTATATTCATTACTTAAAGGAGACTGGAGTGGTAAATGTGTGTTATACAAGGCAGAATACCATTAAAATTGAGAAAGAAACACGTTCGGCAGCTTTGGAAATCCTTACGCTTCACTGAAATGTAGTACTACACTCTATAACACAGTTGAGAGACAATGTTCCCTACTTGCCTCAGTTCATAACAGTGTGTAGGAAGTTGTTTGATAAAGTGGGCAAAGCTTATACTTGGGCCAAAAGGCAGAATATAGGAAACTACATGAAAACATGAATAATTCAGTGAAAATGACTGTAAACAGATGGGAACTTGTTTAGAACAGTTGAAAGAGAATCTCCAAGTCAGTTCTTAGTGTAGAAAAGGTAGCTAAGATAAGGGAAATCCATAATTCCAGTTAAGATCACATGAAACACTGTATGAATCCTATATTCATTACTTAAAGGAGACTGGAGTGGTAAATGTGTGTTATACAAGGCAGAATACCATTGAAATAGAGAAAGAAACACGTTCGGCAGCTTTGGAAAGCCTTACACTTCACTGAAATGTAGTACTACACTCTATAACACAGTTGAGAGACAATGTTCCCGATCTGCCTCAGTTCATAACAGTGTGTAGGAAGTTGTTTGATAAAGTGGGCAAAGCTTATACTTGGGCCAGAAGGCAGAATATAGGAAACTACATGAAAACATGAATAATTCAGTGAAAATGACTGTAAACAGATGAGAACTTGTTTAGAACAGCTGAAAGAGAATCTCCAAGTCAGTTCTTAGTGTAGAAAAGGTAGCTAAGATAAGGGAAATCCATAATTCCAGTTAATATCACATGAAACACTGTATGAATCCTATATTCATTACTTAAAGGAGACTAGAGTGGTAAATGTGTGTTATAGAAGGCAGAATACCATTGAAATAGAGAAAGAAACACGTTCGGCAGCTTTGGAAAGCCTTACTCTTCACTGAAATGTAGTACTACACTCTATAACACAGTTGAGAGACAATGTTCCCGAGCTGCCTCAGTTCACAACAGTGTGTAGGAAGTTGTTTGATAAAGTGGGCAAAGCTTATACTTGGACCAGAAGGCAGAGTTTGGGAAACTACATGAAAACATGACTAATTCAGTGAAAATGACTGTAAACAGATGAGAACTTGTTTAGAACAGCTGAAAGAGATTCTCCAAGTCAGTTCTTAGTGTAGAAAAGGTAGCTAAGATCCGGGAAATCTTAATTCCAGTTAAAATCACATGAAACACTGTATGAATCCTATATTCTTTACTGAAAGGAGTCTAGAGTGGTAAATGTGTGTTATACAAGGCAGAATACCATTGAAATAGAGAAAGAAACACGTTCGGCAGCTTTAAAAGGCCTTACACTTCACTGAAATGTAGTACTACACTCTATAACACAGTTGAGAGACAATGTTCCCTACTTGCCTCAGTTCATAACAGTGTGTAGGAAGTTGTTTGATAAAGTGGGCAAAGCTTATACTTGGGCCAGAAGGCAGAATATAGGAAACTACATGAAAACATGAATAATTCAGTGAAAATGACTGTAAACAGATGAGAACTTGTTTTAGAACAGCTGAAAGAGATTCTCCAAGTCAGTTCTTAGTGTAGAAAAGGTAGCTAAGATCCGGGACATCTTAATTCCCGTTAAAATCACATGAAACACTGTATGAATCCTATATTCTTTACTGAAAGGAGACTAGAGTGGTAAATGTGTGTTATACAAGGCAGAATACCATTGAAATAGAGAAAGAAACACGTTCGGCAGCTTTAAAAGGCCTTACACTTCACTGAAATGTAGTACTACACTCTATAACACAGTTGAGAGACAATGTTCCCTACTTGCCTCAGTTCATAACAGTGTGTAGGAAGTTGTTTGATAAAGTGGGCAAAGCTTATACTTGGGCCAGAAGGCAGAATATAGGAAACTACATGAAAACATGAATAATTCAGTGAAAATGACTGTAAACAGATGAGAACTTGTTTTAGAACAGCTGAAAGAGATTCTCCAAGTCAGTTCTTAGTGTAGAAAAGGTAGCTAAGATCCGGGAAATCTTAATTCCCGTTAAAATCACATGAAACACTGTATGAATCCTATATTCTTTACTGAAAGGAGACTAGAGTGGTAAATGTTTGTTATACAAGGCAGAATACCATTGAAATAGAGAAAGAAACACGTTCGGCAGCTTTGGAAAGCCTTACACTTCACTGAAATGTAGTACTACACTCTATAACACAGTTGAGAGACAATGTTCCCTAGCTGCCTCAGTTCATAACAGTGTGTAGGAAGTTGTTTGATAAAGTGGGCAAAGCTTATACTTGGGCCAGAAGGCAGAATATAGGAAACTACATGAAAACATGAATAATTCAGTGAAAATGACTGTAAACAGATGAGAACTTGTTTAGAACAGCTGAAAGAGAATCTCCAAGTCAGTTCTTAGTGTAGAAAAGGTAGCTAAGATAAGGGAAATCCATAATTCCAGTTAAGATCACATGAAACACTGTATGAATCCTATATTCATTACTTAAAGGAGACTAGAGTGGTAAATGTGTGTTATACAAGGCAGAATACCATTGAAATAGAGAAAGAAACACGTTCGGCAGCTTTGGAAAGCCTTACACTTCACTGAAATGTAGTACTACACTCTATAACACAGTTGAGCGACTATGTTCCCGAGCTGCCTCAGTTCATAACAGTGTGTAGGAAGTTGTTTGATAAAGTGGGCAAAGCTTATACTTGGACCAGAAGGCAGAATATAGGAAACTACATGAAAACATGATTAATTCAGTGAAAATGACTGTAAACAGATGAGAACTTGTTTTAGAACAGCTGAAAGAGATTCTCCAAGTCAGTTTAGGTGTAGAAAAGGTAGCTAAGATCCGGGAAATCTTAATTCCAGTTAAAATCACATGAAACACTGTATGAATCCTATATTCTTTACTGAAAGGAGACTAGAGTGGTGAATGGTTGTTATACAAGGCAGAATACCATTGAAATAGAGAAAGAAACACATTCGGCAGCTTTGGAAAGCCTTACACTTCACTGAAATGTAGTACTACACTCTATAACACAGTTGAGAGACAATGTTCCCGAGCTGCCTCAGTTCATAACAGTGTGTAGGAAGTTGTTTGATAAAGTGGGCAAAGCTTATACTTGGACCAGAAGGCAGAATATAGGAAACTACATGAAAACATGACTAATTCAGTGAAAATGACTGTAAACAGATGAGAACTTGTTTAGAACAGCTGAAAGAGAATCTCCAAGTCAGTTCTTAGTGTAGAAAAGGTAGCTAAGATAAGGGAAATCCATAATTCCAGTTAAGATCACATGAAACACTGTATGAATCCTATATTCATTACTTAAAGGAGACTGGAGTGGTAAATGTGTGTTACACAAGGCAGAATACCATTAAAATAGAGAAAGAAACACGTTCGGGAGCTTTGGAAATCCTTACACTTCACTGAAATGTAGTACTACACTCTATAACACAGTTGAGAGACAATGTTCCCTACTTGCCTCAGTTCATAACAGTGTGTAGGAAGTTGTTTGATAAAGTGGGCAAAGCTTATACTTGGGCCAAAAGGCAGAATATAGGAAACTACATGAAAACATGAATAATTCAGTGAAAATGACTGTAAACAGATGAGAACTTGTTTAGAACAGTTGAAAGAGAATCTCCAAGTCAGTTCTTAGTGTAGAAAAGGTAGCTAAGATAAGGGAAATCCATAATTCCAGTTAAGATCACATGAAACACTGTATGAATCCTATATTCATTACTTAAATGAGACTGGAGTGGTAAATGTGTGTTATACAAGGCAGAATACCATTGAAATAGAGAAAGAAACACGTTCGGCAGCTTTGGAAAGCCTTACTCTTCACTGAAATGTAGTACTACATTCTATAACACAGTTGAGAGACAATGTTCCCGAGCTGCCTCAGTTCACAACAGTGTGTAGGAAGTTGTTTGATAAAGTGGGCAAAGCTTATACTTGGACCAGAAGGCAGAGTATGGGAAACTACATGAAAACCTGACTAATTCAGTGAAAATGACTGTAAACAGATGAGAACTTGTTTAGAACAGCTGAAAGAGATTCTCCAAGTCAGTTCTTAGTGTAGAAAAGGTAGCTAAGATCCGGGAAATCTTAATTCCAGTTAAAATCACATGAAACACTGTATGAATCCTATATTCTTTACTGAAAGGAGTCTAGAGTGGTAAATGTGTGTTATACAAGGCAGAATACCATTGAAATAGAGAAAGAAACACGTTCGGCAGCTTTAAAAGGCCTTACACTTCACTGAAATGTAGTACTACACTCTATAACACAGTTGAGAGACAATGTTCCCGAGCTGCCTCAGTTCATAACAGTGTGTAGGAAGTTGTTTGATAAAGTGGGCAAAGCTTATACTTGGGCCAGAAGGCAGAATATAGGAAACTACATGAAAACATGAATAATTCAGTGAAAATGACTGTAAACAGATGAGAACTTGTTTTAGAACAGCTGAAAGAGATTCTCCAAGTCAGTTCTTAGTGTAGAAAAGGTAGCTAAGATCCCGGAAATCTTAATTCCAGTTAAAATCACATGAAACACTGTATGAATCCTATATTCTTTACTGAAAGGAGACTAGAGTGGTAAATGTTTGTTATACAAGGCAGAATACCATTGAAATAGAGAAAGAAACACGTTCGGCAGCTTTGGAAAGCCTTACACTTCACTGAAATGTAGTACTACACTCTATAACACAGTTGAGAGACAATGTTCCCTACTTGCCTCAGTTCATAACAGTGTGTAGGAAGTTGTTTGATAAAGTGGGCAAAGCTTATACTTGGGCCAGGAGGCAGAATATAGGAAACTACATGAAAACATGAATAATTCAGTGAAAATGACTGTAAACAGATGAGAACTTGTTTACAACAGCTGAAAGAGAATCTCCAAGTCAGTTCTTAGTGTAGAAAAGGTAGCTAAGATCCGGGAAATCTTAATTCCCGTTAAAATCACATGAAACACTGTATGAATCCTATATTCTTTACTGAAAGGAGACTAGAGTGGTAAATGTTTGTTATACAAGGCAGAATACCATTGAAATAGAGAAAGAAACACGTTCGGCAGCTTTGGAAAGCCTTACACTTCACTGAAATGTAGTACTACACTCTATAACACAGTTGAGAGACAATGTTCCCTAGCTGCCTCAGTTCATAACAGTGTGTAGGAAGTTGTTTGATAAAGTGGGCAAAGCTTATACTTGGGCCAGAAGGCAGAATATAGGAAACTACATGAAAACATGAATAATTCAGTGAAAATGACTGTAAACAGATGAGAACTTGTTTAGAACAGCTGAAAGAGAATCTCCAAGTCAGTTCTTAGTGTAGAAAAGGTAGCTAAGATAAGGGAAATCCATAATTCCAGTTAAGATCACATGAAACACTGTATGAATCCTATATTCATTACTTAAAGGAGACTAGAGTGGTAAATGTGTGTTATACAAGGCAGAATACCATTGAAATAGAGAAAGAAACACGTTCGGCAGCCTTAAAAGGCCTTACACTTCACTGAAATGTAGTACTACACTCTATAACACAGTTGAGAGACAATGTTCCCTACTTGCCTCAGTTCATAACATTGTGTAGGAAGTTGTTTGATAAAGTGGGCAAAGCTTATACTTGGGCCAGAAGGCAGAATATAGGAAACTACATGAAAACATGAATAATTCAGTGAAAATGACTGTAAACAGATGAGAACTTGTTTTAGAACAGCTGAAAGAGATTCTCCAAGTCAGTTCTTAGTGTAGAAAAGGTAGCTAAGATCCGGGAAATCTTAATTCCCGTTAAAATCACATGAAACACTGTATGAATCCTATATTCTTTACTGAAAGGAGACTAGAGTGGTAAATGTTTGTTATACAAGGCAGAATACCATTGAAATAGAGAAAGAAACACGTTCGGCAGCTTTGGAAAGCCTTACACTTCACTGAAATGTAGTACTACACTCTATAGCACAGTTGAGAGACAATGTTCCCTAGCTGCCTCAGTTCATAACAGTGTGTAGGAAGTTGTTTGATAAAGTGGGCAAAGCTTATACTTGGGCCAGAAGGCAGAATATAGGAAACTACATGAAAACATGAATAATTCAGTGAAAATGACTGTAAACAGATGAGAACTTGTTTAGAACAGCTGAAAGAGAATCTCCAAGTCAGTTCTTAGTGTAGAAAAGGTAGCTAAGATAAGGGAAATCCATAATTCCAGTTAAGATCACATGAAACACTGTATGAATCCTATATTCATTACTTAAAGGAGACTAGAGTGGTAAATGTGTGTTATACAAGGCAGAATACCATTGAAATAGAGAAAGAAACACGTTCGGCACCTTTGGAAAGCCTTACACTTCACTGAAATGTAGTACTACACTCTATAACACAGTTGAGCGACTATGTTCCCGAGCTGCCTCAGTTCATAACAGTGTGTAGGAAGTTGTTTGATAAAGTGGGCAAAGCTTATACTTGGACCAGAAGGCAGAATATAGGAAACTACATGAAAACATGATTAATTCAGTGAAAATGACTGTAAACAGATGAGAACTTGTTTTAGAACAGCTGAAAGAGATTCTCCAAGTCAGTTTAGGTGTAGAAAAGGTAGCTAAGATCCGGGAAATCTTAATTCCAGTTAAAATCACATGAAACACTGTATGAATCCTATATTCTTTACTGAAAGGAGACTAGAGTGGTGAATGGTTGTTATACAAGGCAGAATACCATTGAAATAGAGAAAGAAACACGTTCGGCAGCTTTGGAAAGCCTTACACTTCACTGAAATGTAGTACTACACTCTATAACACAGTTGAGAGACAATGTTCCCGAGCTGCCTCAGTTCATAACAGTGTGTAGGAAGTTGTTTGATAAAGTGGGCAAAGCTTATACTTGGACCAGAAGGCAGAATATAGGAAACTACATGAAAACATGACTAATTCAGTGAAAATGACTGTAAACAGATGAGAACTTGTTTAGAACAGCTGAAAGAGAATCTCCAAGTCAGTTCTTAGTGTAGAAAAGGTAGCTAAGATAAGGGAAATCCATAATTCCAGTTAAGATCACATGAAACACTGTATGAATCCTATATTCATTACTTAAAGGAGACTGGAGTGGTAAATGTGTGTTATACAAGGCAGAATACCATTAAAATAGAGAAAGAAACACGTTCGGCAGCTTTGGAAATCCTTACACTTCACTGAAATGTAGTACTACACTCTATAACACAGTTGAGAGACAATGTTCCCTACTTGCCTCAGTTCATAACAGTGTGTAGGAAGTTGTTTGATAAAGTGGGCAAAGCTTATACTTGGGCCAAAAGGCAGAATATAGGAAACTACATGAAAACATGAATAATTCAGTGAAAATGACTGTAAACAGATGAGAACTTGTTTAGAACAGCTGAAAGAGAATCTCCAAGTCAGTTCTTAGTGTAGAAAAGGTAGCTAAGATAAGGGAAATCCATAATTCCAGTTAAGATCACATGAAACACTGTATGAATCCTATACTCATTACTTAAAGGAGACTGGAGTGGTAAATGTGTGTTATACAAGGCAGAATACCATTGAAATAGAGAAAGAAACACGTTCGGCAGCTTTGGAAAGCCTTACACTTCACTGAAATGTAGTACTACACTCTATAACACAGTTGAGAGACAATGTTCCCTAGCTGCCTCAGTTCATAACAGTGTGTAGGAAGTTGTTTGATAAAGTGGGCAAAGCTTATACTTGGGCCAGAAGGCAGAATATAGGAAACTACATGAAAACATGAATAATTCAGTGAAAATGACTGTAAACAGATGAGAACTTGTTTTAGAACAGCTGAAAGAGATTCTCCAAGTCAGTTCTTAGTGTAGAAAAGGTAGCTAAGATCCGGGAAATCTTAATTCCAGTTAAAATCACATGAAACACTGTATGAATCCTATATTCTTTACGGAAAGGAGACTAGAGTGGTAAATGTTTGTTATACAAGGCAGAATACCATTGAAATAGAGAAAGAAACACGTTCGGCAGCTTTGGAAAGCCTTACACTTCACTGAAATGTACTACTACACTCTATAACACAGTTGAGAGACAATGTTCCCTAGCTGCCTCAGTTCATAACAGTGTGTAGGAAGTTGTTTGATAAAGTGGGCAAAGCTTATACTTGGGCCAGAAGGCAGAATAAAGGAAACTACATGAAAACATGAATAATTCAGTGAAAATGACTGTAAACAGATGAGAACTTGTTTAGAACAGCTGAAAGAGAATCTCCAAGTCAGTTCTTAGTGCAGAAAAGGTAGCTAAGATAAGGGAAATCCATAATTCCAGTTAAGATCACATGAAACACTGTATGAATCCTATATTCATTACTTAAAGGAGACTAGAGTGGTAAATGTGTGTTATACAAGGCAGAATACCATTGAAATAGAGAAAGAAACACGTTCGGCAGCTTTGGAAAGCCTTACACTTCACTGAAATGTAGTACTACACTCTATAACACAGTTGAGAGACTATGTTCCCGAGCTGCCTCAGTTCATAACAGTGTGTAGGAAGTTGTTTGATAAAGTGGGAAAAGCTTATACTTGGGCCAGAAGGCAGAATATAGGAAACTACATGAAAACATGAATAATTCAGTGAAAATGACTGTAAACAGATGAGAACTTGTTTTAGAACAGCTGAAAGAGATTCTCCAAGTCAGTTCTTAGTGTAGAAAAGGTAGCTAAGATCCGGGAAATCTTAATTCCAGTTAAAATCACATGAAACACTGTATGAATCCTATATTCTTTACTGAAAGGAGACTAGAGTGGTAAATGTTTGTTATACAAGGCAGAATACCATTGAAATAGAGAAAGAAACACGTTCGGCAGCTTTGGAAAGCCTTACACTTCACTGAAATGTAGTACTACACTCTATAACGCAGTTGAGAGACAATGTTCCCTAGCTGCCTCAGTTCATAACAGTGTGTAGGAAGTTGTTTGATAAAGTGGGCAAAGCTTATACTTGGGCCAAAAGGCAGAATATAGGAAACTACATGAAAACATGAATAATTCAGTGAAAATGACTGTAAACAGATGAGAACTTGTTTAGAACAGCTGAAAGAGAATCTCCAAGTCAGTTCTTAGTGTAGAAAAGGTAGCTAAGATAAGGGAAATCCATAATTCCAGTTAAGATCACATGAAACACTGTATGAATCCTATATTCATTACTTAAAGGAGACTGGAGTGGTAAATGTGTGTTATACAAGGCAGAATACCATTGAAATAGAGAAAGAAACACGTTCGGCAGCTTTGGAAAGCCTTACACTTCACTGAAATGTAGTACTACACTCTATAACACAGTTGAGAGACAATGTTCCCTAGCTGCCTCAGTTCATAACAGTGTGTAGGAAGTTGTTTGATAAAGTGGGCAAAGCTTATACTTGGGCCAGAAGGCAGAATAAAGGAAACTACATGAAAACATGAATAATTCAGTGAAAATGACTGTAAACAGATGAGAACTTGTTTAGAACAGCTGAAATAGAATCTCCAAGTCAGTTCTTAGTGCAGAAAAGGTAGCTAAGATAAGGGAAATCCATAATTCCAGTTAAGATCACATGAAACACTGTATGAATCCTATATTCATTACTTAAAGGAGACTAGAGTGGTAAATGTGTGTTATACAAGGCAGAATACCATTGAAATAGAGAAAGAAACACGTTCGGCAGCTTTGGAAAGCCTTACACTTCACTGAAATGTAGTACTACACTCTATAACACAGTTGAGAGACTATGTTCCCGAGCTGCCTCAGTTCATAACAGTGTGTAGGAAGTTGTTTGATAAAGTGGGCAAAGCTTATACTTGGACCAGAAGGCAGAATATAGGAAACTACATGAAAACATGATTAATTCAGTGAAAATGACTGTAAACAGATGAGAACTTGTTTTAGAACAGCTGAAAGAGATTCTCCAAGTCAGTTCTTAGTGTAGAAAAGGTAGCTAAGATCCGGGAAATCTTAATTCCAGTTAAAATCACATGAAACACTGTATGAATACTATATTCTTTACTGAAAGGAGACTAGAGTGGTGAATGGTTGTTATACAAGGCAGAATACCATTGAAATAGAGAAAGAAACACGTTCGGCAGCTTTGGAAAGCCTTACACTTCACTGAAATGTAGTACTACACTCTATAACACAGTTGAGAGACAATGTTCCCGAGCCGCCTCAGTTCATAACAGTGTGTAGGAAGTTGTTTGATAAAGTGGGCAAAGCTTATACTTGGGCCAGAAGGCAGAATATAGGAAACTACATGAAAACATGAATAATTCAGTGAAAATGACTGTAAACAGATGAGAAATTGTTTTAGAACAGCTGAAAGAGATTCTCCAAGTCAGTTCTTAGTGTAGAAAAGGTAGCTAAGATCCGGGAAATCTTAATTCCAGTTAAAATCACATGAAACACTGTATGAATCCTATATTCTTTACTGAAAGGAGACTAGAGTGGTAAATGTTTGTTATACAAGGCAGAATACCATTGAAATAGAGAAAGAAACACGTTCGGCAGCTTTGGAAAGCCTTACACTTCACTGAAATGTAGTACTACACTCTATAACGCAGTTGAGAGACAATGTTCCCTAGCTGCCTCAGTTCATAACAGTGTGTAGGAAGTTGTTTGATAAAGTGGGCAAAGCTTATACTTGGGCCAGAAGGCAGAATATAGGAAACTACATGAAAACATGAATAATTCAGTGAAAATGACTATAAACAGATGAGAACTTGTTTAGAACAGCTGAAAGAGAATCTCCAAGTCAGTTCTTAGTGCAGAAAAGGTAGCTAAGATAAGGGAAATCCATAATTCCAGTTAAGATCACATGAAACACTGTATGAATCCTATATTCATTACTTAAAAGAGACTAGAGTGGTAAATGTGTGTTATACAAGGCAGAATACCATTGAAATAGAGAAAGAAACACGTTCGGCAGTTTTGGAAAGTCTTACACTTCACTGAAATGTAGTACTACACTCTATAACACAGTTGAGAGACTATGTTCCCGAGCTGCCTCAGTTCATAACAGTGTGTAGGAAGTTGTTTGATAAAGTGGGCAAAGCTTATACTTGGACCAGAAGGCAGAATATAGGAAAATACATGAAAACATGATTAATTCAGTGAAAATGACTGTAAACAGATGAGAACTTGTTTTAGAACAGCTGAAAGAGATTCTCCAAGTCAGTTCTTAGTGTAGAAAAGGTAGCTAAGATCCGGGAAATCTTAATTCCAGTTAAAATCACATGAAACCCTGTATGAATCCTATATTCTTTACTGAAAGGAGACTAGAGTGGTGAATGGTTGTTATACAAGGCAGAATACCATTGAAATAGAGAAAGAAACACGTTCGGCAGCTTTGGAAAGCCTTACACTTCACTGAAATGTACTACTACACTCTATAACACAGTTGAGAGACAATGTTCCCGAGCTGCCTCAGTTCATAACGGTGTGTAGGAAGTTGTTTGATAAAGTGGGCAAAGCTTATACTTGGAGCAGAAGGCAGAATATAGGAAACTACATGAAAACATGATTAATTCAGTGAAAATGACTGTAAACAGATGAGAACTTGTTTAGAACAGCTGAAAGAGATTCTCCAAGTCAGTTCTTAGTGTAGAAAAGGTAGCTAAGATAAGGGAAATCCATAATTCCAGTTAAGATTACATGAAACACTGTATAAATTCTATATTCTTTACTTAAAGGAGACTAGAGTGGTAAATGTGTGTTATACAAGGCAGAATACCATTAAAATAGAGAAAGAAACACGTTCGGCAGCTTTGGAAATCCTTACACTTCACTGAAATGTAGTACTACACTCTATAACACAGTTGAGAGACAATGTTCCCTACTTGCCTCAGTTCATAACAGTGTGTAGGAAGTTGTTTGATAAAGTGGGCAAATCTTATACTTGGGCCAAAAGGCAGAATATAGGAAACTACATGAAAACATGAATAATTCAGTGAAAATGACTGTAAACAGATGAGAACTTGTTTAGAACAGCTGAAAGAGAATCTCCAAGTCAGTTCTTAGTGTAGAAAAGGTAGCTAAGATAAGGGAAATCCATAATTCCAGTTAAGATCACATGAAACACTGTATGAATCCTATATTCATTACTTAAAGGAGACTGGAGTGGTAAATGTGTGTTATACAAGGCAGAATGCCATTGAAATAGAGAAAGAAACACGTTCGGCAGCTTTGGAAAGCCTTACACTTCACTGAAATGTAGTACTACACTCTATAACACAGTTGAGAGACAATGTTCCCTAGCTGCCTCAGTTCATAACAGTGTGTAGGAAGTTGTTTGATAAAGTGGGCAAAGCTTATACTTGGGCCAGAAGGCAGAATATAGGAAACTACATGAAAACATGAATAATTCAGTGAAAATGACTGTAAACAGATGAGAACTTGTTTTAGAACAGCTGAAAGAGATTCTCCAAGTCAGTTCTTAGTGTAGAAAAGGTAGCTAAGATCCGGGAAATCTTAATTCCAGTTAAAATCACATGAAACACTGTATGAATCCTATATTCTTTACTGAAAGGAGACTAGAGTGGTGAATCGTTGTTATACAAGGCAGAATACCATTGAAATAGAGAAAGAAACACGTTCGGCAGCTTTGGAAAGCCTTACACTTCACTGAAATGTAGTACTACACTCTATAACACAGTTGAGAGACAATGTTCCCTAGCTGCCTCAGTTCATAACAGTGTGTAGGAAGTTGTTTGATAAAGTGGGCAAAGCTTATACTTGGGCTAGAAGGCAGAATAAAGGAAACTACATGAAAACATGAATAATTCAGTGAAAATGACTGTAAACTGATGAGAACTTCTTTAGAACAGCTGAAAGAGAATCTCCAAGTCAGTTCTTAGTGCAGAAAAGGTAGCTAAGATAAGGGAAATCCATAATTCCAGTTAAGATCACATGAAACACTGTATGAATCCTATATTCATTACTTAAAGGAGAGTAGAGTGGTAAATGTGTGTTATACAAGGCAGAATACCATTGAAATAGAGAAAGAAACACGTTCGGCAGCTTTGGAAAGCCTTACACTTCACTGAAATGTAGTACTACACTCTATAACACAGTTGAGAGACTATGTTCCCGAGCTGCCTCAGTTCATCACAGTGTGTAGGAAGTTGTTTGATAAAGTGGGCAAAGCTTATACTTGGGCCAGAAGGCAGAATATAGGAAACTACATGAAAACATGATTAATTCAGTGAAAATGACTGTAAACAGATGAGAACTTGTTTTAGAACAGCTGAAAGAGATTGTCCAAGTCAGTTCTTAGTGTAGAAAAGGTAGCTAAGATCCGGGAAATCTTAATTCCAGTTAAAATCACATGAAACACTGTATGAATCCTATATTCTTTACTGAAAGGAGACTAGAGTGGTGAATGGTTGTTATACAAGGCAGAATACCATTGAAATAGAGAAAGAAACACGTTCGGCAGCTTTGGAAAGCCTTACACTTCACTGAAATGTAGTACTACACTCTATAACACAGTTGAGAGACAATGTTCCCGAGCTGCCTCAGTTCATAACAGTGTGTAGGAAGTTGTTTGATAAAGTGGGCAAAGCTTATACTTGGGCCAGAAGGCAGAATATAGGAAACTACATGAAAACATGAATAATTCAGTGAAAATGACTGTAAACAGATGAGAACTTGTTTTAGAACAGCTGAAAGAGATTCTCCAAGTCAGTTCTTAGTGTAGAAAAGGTAGCTAAGATCCGGGAAATCTTAATTCCAGTTAAAATCACATGAAACACTGTATGAATCCTATATTCTTTACTGAAAGGAGACTAGAGTGGTAAATGTTTGTTATACAGGGCAGAATACCATTGAAATAGAGAAAGAAACACGTTCGGCAGCTTTGGAAAGCCTTACACTTCACTGAAATGTAGTACTACACTCTATAACGCAGTTGAGAGACAATGTTCCCTAGCTGCCTCAGTTCATAACAGTGTGTAGGAAGTTGTTTGATAAAGTGGGCAAAGCTTATACTTGGACCAGAAGGCAGAATATAGGAAACTACATGCAAACATGATTAATTCAGTGAAAATGACTGTAAACAGATGAGAACTTGTTTAGAACAGCTGAAAGAGATTCTCCAAGTCAGTTCTTAGTGTAGAAAAGGTAGCTAAGATAAGGGAAATCCATAATTCCAGTTAAGATTACATGAAACACTGTATAAATTCTATATTCTTTACTTAAAGGAGACTAGAGTGGTAAATGTGTGTTATACAAGGCAGAATACCATTAAAATAGAGAAAGAAACACGTTCGGCAGCTTTGGAAATCCTTACACTTCACTGAAATGTAGTACTACACTCTATAACACAGTTGAGAGACAATGTTCCCTACTTGCCTCAGTTCATAACAGTGTGTAGGAAGTTGTTTGATAAAGTGGGCAAAGCTTATACTTGGGCCAAAAGGCAGAATATAGGAAACTACATGAAAACATGAATAATTCAGTGAAAATGACTGTAAACAGATGAGAACTTGTTTAGAACAGCTGAAAGAGAATCTCCAAGTCAGTTCTTAGTGTAGAAAAGGTAGCTAAGATAAGGGAAATCCATAATTCCAGTTAAGATCACATGAAACACTGTATGAATCCTATATTCATTACTTAAAGGAGACTGGAGTGGTAAATGTGTGTTATACAAGGCAGAATACCATTGAAATAGAGAAAGAAACACGTTCGGCAGCTTTGGAAAGCCTTACACTTCACTGAAATGTAGTACTACACTCTATAACACAGTTGAGAGACAATGTTCCCGAGCTGCCTCAGTTCATAACAGTGTGTAGGAAGTTGTTTGATAAAGTGGGCAAAGCTTATACTTGGGCCAGAAGGCAGAATATAGGAAACTACATGAAAACATGAATAATTCAGTGAAAATGACTGTAAACAGATGAGAACTTGTTTAGAACAGCTGAAAGAGAATCTCCAAGTCAGTTCTTAGTGCAGAAAAGGTAGCTAACATAAGGGAAATCCATAATTCCAGTTAAGATCACATGAAACACTGTATGAATCCTATATTCATTACTTAAAGGAGACTAGAGTGGTAAATGTGTGTTATACAAGGCAGAATACCATTGAAATAGAGAAAGAAACACGTTCGGCAGCTTTGGAAAGCCTTACACTTCACTGAAATGTAGTACTACACTCTATAACACAGTTGAGAGACAATGTTCCCGAGCTGCCTCAGTTCATAACAGTCTGTAGGAAGTTGTTTGATAAAGTGGGCAAAGCTTATACTTGGGCCAGAAGGCAGAATATAGGAAACTACATGAAAACATGAATAATTCAGTGAAAATGACTGTAAACAGATGAGAACTTGTTTTATTTTTTTTTTTTATTTTTATTTTATTTTTTTTTATTTATTTATTTTTTTAATATATTTTATTGATTTTTTTTTTACCCCCTCCCTCCCTCCCACACATCCCCTCCCTCCCCAGAGTTTTGTGTCCATTGGTTGCACTTATATGCATGTATACAAGTCCTTCGGTTGATCTATTATCTCCCCCAGATCTTCCTCCCGTCCCCACTGTAACTTGACAGTCTACTTGTTCATATACTGTCTCTATATCTATCTTATGGTTCACCAGTTTATAATGTTCTTTATTATCCACAAATGAGTGAGGTCATGTGGTGTTTCTCTTTCATTGATTGGCTTATTTCACTCAGCATGATGTTCTCCAATTCCATCCAGGATGCTGCAAATGATGAGAAATCCTTCTTTTTTATGGCAGCATAGTATTCCATTGTGTAGATGTACCATAGTTTTTGGATCCAATCATCTGCTGACGGACACTTAGGCTGTTTCCAAATTCTGGCTATTGTAGATTGTGCTGCTATGAACATAGGGGTGCATATATCCTTTCTGATTGGTGTTTCAAGTTTCTTGGGATATATTCCTAGAAGTGGGATTACTGGGTCAAATGGGAGTTCCATTTTCAGTTTTTTGAGGAAACTCCACACTGTTCTCCACAGTGGTTGCACCAGTCTACATTCCCACCAGCAGTGTGCGAGGGTTCCTTTTTCTCCGCAACCTCGCCAACACTTGTCGTTTGTTGATTTGTTGATGTTGGCCATTCTGACAGGTGTGAGATGGTACCGCATTGTTGTTTTGATTTGCATCTCTCGGATAATTAGTGACTTTGAGCATGTTTTCATGTGCTTTTTGGCCTTCCTTCTGTCTTCTTTTGAAAATATTCTATTTAGGTCCATTGCCCATTTTTTAATTGGATCATTCATCTTCCTTTTATTTAGTTGTATAAGCTGTTTGTAGATGTTGGAGATTAAACCTTTATCAGTGGTAACATTTGCAAATATGTTCTCCCACACAGTGGGCTTTCTTGTTGTTTTGTTGATGGTTTCTTTTGCTGTAAAAAAGCTTTTTATTTTGATGTAGTCCCATTTGTTTATTTTCTCTTTAGCTTCCATTGCACTAGGGGTAGTATCAGTGAAGAAGTTTTTTTGGCATACGTCTGAGATTTTGTTGCCTGTGGATGCTTCAAGTATTTTTATGGTTTCCCGTCTGATGTTTAAGTCCTGTATCCATTTTGAGTTTATTTTTGTGTATGGTGTAAGTTGGTGATCTAGTTTCATTCTTTTGCATGTATCTGTCCAATTTTCCCAACACCATTTATTGAAGAGACTGTCTTGACTCCATTGTATATTAGTGCCTCCTTTGTCAAATATTAATTGAGCATAGTGATTTGGGTTGATATCTGGGTTCTCGATTTGATTCCATTGATCTATATGTCTGTTTTTGTGCCAGTACCAGGCTGTTTTGAGAACAGTGGCTTTGTAATACAGTTTGAAGTCTGGTATTGAGATACCTCCTACTTTACTCTTCTTTCTCAGGATTGCTGTGGCTATTCGGGGTCTTTTATTGTTCCAAATGAACTTTTGGAGAGTTCTTTCTAGGTCAGTGAAATATGCCACTTGTATTTTAATGGGGAGTGCATTGAACTTATAGATTGCTTTAGGAAGTATGGACATTTTGATGATGTTGATTCTACCAATCCATGAACATGGTATGTTCTTCCATCTGTTTACATCTTCCTCTATTTCTTTTTTCAGTGTCGTGTAGTTTTCCGCAAATAGGTCCTTTACTTCCTTAGTTAAGTTTATTCCTAGGTATCTTAATTTTTTTGGTGCGATCGTAAATGGAATTGCTTTTTTAGTCTCTGTTTCTATAAACTCACTGTTGGTGTATAGAAATGCCATAGATTTCTTGGTGTTAATTTTGTATCCTGCTACATTGCCAAATTCATTTATTAAGCCAATTAGTTTTTTAATGGAGTCTTTTGGGTTTTTTATATACAATATCATGTCGTCTGCAAATAAGGATAACTTTACTTCTTCTTTTCCAATTTGGATGCCTTTTATTTCCTCCTATTGTCTAATTGCAATGGCTAGTACTTCCAGTACTATGTCAAAGAGGAGTGGCGATAGTGGGCATCCCTGTCTTGTTCCTGTTCTTAGAGGGAATGGTTTTAGTTTTTGGCCATTGAGTATGATGTTGGCTGTGGGTTTATCATATATAGCTTTTATTACGTTGAGGTATGATCCTTGTACTCCCACCTTGTTAAGAGTTTTTATCAGGAAAGGGTGTTGGATTTTATCAAATGCTTTTTCTGCATCAATTGATATGACTATATGATTTTTATCTTTCAACTTGTTTATGTGATGTATCACGTTTATTGATTTGCGGATATTGTACCAACCTTGCATTCCTGGTATAAATCCTACTTGGTCATGGTGTATGATCTTTGTGATGCTCTGCTGGAGCCGATTTGCTAGAATTTTGTTGAGGATTTTGGCATCTATGTTCATGAGGGATATTGGCCTGTAATTCTCTTTCATTGAGTTGTCTTTATCGGGTTTTGGTATTAGGGTGATGCTGGCTTCATAGAAGGAGTTTGGAAGTGTTCCTTCCTCTTGAATTTTTTGGAATAGTCTGAGGAGGATAGGTTTTAGTTCTTCCTTGAATGTTTGGTAAAACTCTCCTGTGAAGCCATCTGGCCCTGGGCTTTTGTTTGCTGGAAGCTTTTTGATGACTGTTTCAATTTCTTCCCAAGTCACTGGTCTATTGAGATTTTTAGATTCTTCCTGATTGAGTTTTGGAAGTTTGTATTTTTCTAGGAATATGTCCATTTCCTCCAGGTTGTTCAGTTTGTTGGAATAGAGTTGTTCGTAGTATTTAGTAACAATCCGTTGTATTTCGGTGGGGTCTGTTGTTATTTCACCTCTTTCATTTCTGATTTTGTTTATTTGGGTCCTCTCTCTTTGTTTCTTGGTTAGCCTGGCTAGAGGTCCATCTATCTTGTTTATTCTTTCAAAGAACCAGCTCTTGGTTTTGTTGATCTTATGTATTGTTTTTTTGGTCTCTATGTCGTTTATCTCTGCTCTGATTTTTGTTATTTCCTTCCTTCTGCTTACACTGGGTTTTTCTTGTTGCTCCTTTTCTAACTCTTTGAGTTGTAGAGTTAGATTATCTGTTACTATTTTTTCTAGTTTTTTGCAATAGGCTTGTAAGGATATGAACTTCCCTCTCAAAACTGCTTTTGCTGTGTCCCAAAGATTTTGGATTGTTGTGCTTTCATTGTCATTTGTTTCCAGGATGTTTTTAATTTCTTCCTTGATTTCTCTGGTAACCCAGTCCTTGTTTAATAGCAAGCTGTTTAGTCTCCATGTGTTTGATTTCTTTGGATTATTTTTATTGTAGTTAATTTCCAGTTTTATGCCATTATGGTCTGAGAAGATACTTGATATGATTTCTATCTTCTTGAATTTGAAGAGACTTTGCCTATGTCCCAAAATGTGGTCTATCTTTGAGAATGTCCCATGTGCACTTGAGAAGAATGTATATTCTGTGGCTTTGGGGTGGAGTGTCCTGAAGATGTCAATTAATTCCATCTGGTCTAGTGAGTCATTTAGGATTGATATTTCTTTGCTGATTTTTTGTTTAGATGATTTGTCGAAGGGTGACAGTGGGGTATTAAAATCTCCTACTATGATTGTATTGCTATTAATCTCTCCCTTAATGTCCTCCAGCAGTTTTTTAATGTATTTGGTTGCTCCTGTATTGGGTGCATATATATTTACCAGGGTTATTTCTTCTTGTTGGATTGTTCCCTTTAGTATTATGAAGTGGCCTTCATTATCTCTTGTTATGTCCTTCACTCTGAGATCTAATTTGTCAGATATAAGTATTGCTACCCCAGCTTTTTTTTCATTTCCATTTGCCTGGAAAACTTTTTTCCATCCCTTCGCCCTCAGTCTGTGTGCATCTCTTTTTCTGAGGTGGGTTTCTTGTAGACAACAGATGTATGGGTCTTGTTTTCTTATCCAATCTGTTACCCTATGTCTTTTGATTGGAGCATTTAATCCATTTACATTTAAGGTTATTATTGATAGGTACTCATTTGACGCCATTTTTATTCTATACCCGTGTTCCTTCTTCACTTCTTATTTCTTTATTTTTACAGTAGACCCTTTAGCATTTCTTGCATTGCTGGTTTGGTGGAGATAAATTCCTTCAGTCTTTTTTTGTCTGTGAAGCTCCTGATTTCCCCTTCAATTTTGATTGATAGCCTTGCTGGGTACAGTATTCTTGGATTCAGACCCTTCCTTTGCATGACTTTGTATATTTCATCCCATTCCCTTCTGGCCTGATAAGTTTCTGTTGAGAAATCAGTTGCTAGTCTGATGGGGGTTCCTTTGTATGTAACTTTCTGTCTCTCTCTGGCTGCTTTTAAGATTCTTACTTTGTGGTTGTTGTTTGCCAATTTAATTATAATGTGCCTTGGAGTCTGTCTTCTGGGATTCATTTTGCTTGGGACTCTGCGGGCATCTTGGATTTGTGTGGGTTTTTTCTTTTCTATTTCAGGAAAGTTTTCTGTCATTATTTCTTGAAATACTTTTTCCATGTCTACCTCAGTTTCCTTTCCTTCTGGAACCCCTATTATTCGAATATTATTTTGTTTTGTTTTGTCCCAAAGCTCCCGTAGGCTCTCCTCCTGCTTTTTAATCTTTTTTTCTAGAAGTTGCTCTACTTGGGTATTTTTTTCCATCTTATCTTCTAGCTCACTGATGCGGTCCTCTGCTTCATCTAGTCTACTCTTGATGCTTTCTATTGAGTTCTTCATGGTAGCGATGTCACTTTTCATTTCTTCTTGGTTCTTCTTCAGTTCCTCATGGCTCTCCTTCATTTCCTCATGGTTCTTTCTCATTTCTTCTTGGCTTTTGTCAAATTTCTCTTCCATTCTTTTTAGCCATGCTATGATCATTACTCTGAATTCTTGCTCTGGCAGGCTGCTTACCTCTGGCTCGTTTACTTCCTTTTCTGGTGATGCCTGCTTTTCTTTCAAGTGCGGACTATGTTTTTGTCTCCCCATGGCCTCTCTTTTCAGGATGTCTGGTTATGTGGTATTCCTTCTCCTGCGTTGATTTTGAGGTACAAAATACAACACTACCAGGTACAACACAAGCGGCACTTAACAGGAATGTATTTACAATATTAATAACCTCTAATAAAGGTGACCACTAGAGAAAGGCAACTTAGGGGATAGGAGAGAAGGAATAAAGGTAAAAATAAAATAAAGAAAAATTAAAAAAAATAAAATTAAAATTAAAAAAAAAAAATTAAGTAAATTAAAAAAAAAGAGGGATAAAGAGATAGAAAAAGAAGAAGAAAAAAGTAATGACAAAATGAAGTTGGAAACCAGGGAAAAAAAGAAGAGGGAGAGAGAGAGAGAGAAAGAGAGAGAAGAAGCAAACTAAAAGAGAAATGGGAAACAAACTATATATATGTGGAGAAAATTGCCATAGAAAAACCTCTGGACCCAGCCAATGCCAGTAACAATACTTGGAGATTAATACAAACTACAATATCCACTATTATTAAGTAAGGCTATGATATACAGAAGTAAAATAAACAAACAAAAACAGAGGATTTAAAAAAAAATACAAAGCAACAATAACAATACAGGAATAAGCATAACAATTTCACTAAAAGGCATAAAAATTCACAATAATCAACCTTCACACATACAATGCGAAAAGGATAGAGGGGAGAATGGATTTTTTTTTTTTTTTTTTAACTAGTTAATATAGTGCAGAGATTGGTATTTATACACTTGGATCAGGGGTTGGAACTTAGGTCTATAAGTATAGTGAGAGCTTTAGCAGGGGGTATAGAGAGAGAATAGAGGAAAAACTAAAGCCGGAAAGGGATAGGATAAACTGTAGACTAAAGGGTAAAGTTTAGTAAGAGAGTGATAGTGTAAAGGTTGAGTTGAGATAGGGTTGAATGATGCTATAGTAGAGATTAAAATAGAATGAAGGTTACTCCCAATGTAAAATAAAGAAAAAATAAAATGGTACTAGAGAGAGAAAAAAAAGAAAAGAAAGAAAGAAAAAAAAAGAAAGAAAAATTTTTTTTAAAAAAATTGCAAAATAGCAGTAGTAATAGTGATAGAGATTGAAAAATGTAGTAATTGAAAAGGTAAAATCAAGTAAGGAAAAAAGAAAAAAAATTGTTTCTTAAGTAAAAGATATGAAAAATGAAAATTAAATAAAAGATGTAAAAAATGAAAATAAAATAAAGTATAGCAAAATTAGCATAAAAATGACCAGTACTGGTCACTCACTTCCTCAGTTAATGTATTTGGCACTTCTGATTCTCGGACCAGACAGTCTTGCAGTTCCCAGCTTTCCACTGCACCTCAGTTTTGTAAGGTAGTCCTTAATTTTTAGTAGACTATATCTTAGATATTTGTGTCCATTTATTTTTGATTAATTAAAAGACAAAAGAAAAGAAAGGAAAAAAAAAAAAAAGAAGGGCAGTTTGTAATTCAGCTCTTAGGTGTCAGTGTTTCCGGTTTGACCTCCCAGTCTTTTTGGTTGCTCCGGCCTTCTTTCTCTATGGCTCTAGCTGGCAGGGTGCCAGCTGGCTCCCAGACTATCTCTTCTGGCTCCGATCCCTTGTTTCCAGGGAGGCACTTTCTCCCTGCAAATTCCCCGGATATGCCCAACTAGGCTGTTCTTCCCTAGTATTCTGAAGCTAGAGGGTGAAGGGGATCAGGCGCCGAGGTGTCCAGATGTTCCGCCCTTGGCGGGACAGCCGCGATTCTTAACACTCTGTCCCATGTCCCCTGGCTTTTTAAAAAAAAAAAAAAAAAAATTCCCGCTTCTGGGGAAGCTTATGCCAAACCCAGCACTAGATGTCGCTGCAGCCTTCTTAGGGCTCAGCTTTGCGGGCGCTCCATGGAGGCGGGGCCGGAACTCCCCGGCTACTGTGGCTGCCGGCACCGCAGGACCGCGATCTCTCAGGCTTTCCCCGCAAATTCTGACCTTTCCGTGGGTGACCGAAGAACTCCTTTGAATCCACGCGCCAGCGCCAAGTCGGGCGTCTCAGCTACTGGATGGACCTCTCCGCAGTGGGCTTTCCAGGCCTCAGAGAAGCCACTCCTTTCTCACAGCACCACCGCCGCTGCTTCTGCCGCCGCCACAGCCGCCGCCAGCCGCCGCTGTGGCAGTGTTGGCCACCGGCTGGAAATCCTGTCCAGGGGATCGCTGCCTAGCTTCCTTGAAACCTCTGCTGCCCCTCAGCTGCCAATCAACCCTCCCTGAGCAACTCAGATGTTACTTTTATCTGTTCTGGGACCAGAGTCAGAACAAGTCCGGATGTTCCGTCGCCATCTTCAAGCTCCGCCCCGAGAACTTGTTTTAGAACAGCTGAAAGAGATTCTCCAAGTCAGTTCTTAGTGTAGAAAAGGTAGCTAAGATCTGGGAAATCTTAATTCCAGTTAAAATCACATGAAACACTGTATGAATCCTATATTCTTTACTGAAAGGAGACTAGAGTGGTGAATGGTTGTTATACAAGGCAGAATACCATTGAAATAGAGAAAGAAACACTTTCGGCAGCTTTGGAAAGCCTTACACTTCACTGAAATGTAGTACTACACTCTATAACACAATTGAGAGACAATGTTCCCTACTTGCCTCAGTTCATAACAGTGTGTAGGAAGTTGTTTGATAAAGTGGGCAAAGCTTATACTTGGGCCAGAAGGCAGAATATAGGAAACTACATGAAAACATGAATAATTCAGTGAAAATGACTGTAAACAGATGAGAACTTGTTTAGAACAGCTGAAAGAGAATCTCCAAGTCAGTTCTTAGTGTAGAAAAGGTAGCTAAGATAAGGGAAATCCATAATTCCAGTTAAGATCACATGAAACACTGTATGAATCCTATATTCATTACTTAAAGGAGACTAGAGTGGTAAATATGTGTTATAGAAGGCAGAATGCCATTGAAATAGAGAAAGAAACACGTTCGGCAGCTTTGAAAAGCCTTACTCTTCACTGAAATGTGGTACTACAGTCTATAACACAGTTGAGAGACAATGTTCCCTAGCTGCCTCAGTTCATAACAGTGTGTAGGAAGTTGTTTGATAAAGTGGGCAAAGCTTATACTTGGGCCAGAAGGCAGAATATAGGAAACTACATGAAAACATGATTAATTCAGTGAAAATGACTGTAAACAGATGAGAACTTGTTTTAGAATAGCTCAAAGAGATTCTCCAAGTCAGTTCTTAGTGTAGAAAAGGTAGCTAAGAACCAGGAAATCTTAATTCCAGTTAAGATCACATGAAACACTGTATGAATCCTATATTCTTTACTGAAAGGTGTCTAGAGTGGTAAATGTGTGTTATACAAGGCAGAATACCATTGAAATAGAGAAAGAAACACGTTCGGCAGCTTTGGAAAGCCTTACACTTCACTGAAATGTAGTACTACACTCTATAACACAATTGAGAGACAATGTTCCCTACTTGCCTCAGTTCATAACAGTGTGTAGGAAGTTGTTTGATAAAGTGGGCAAAGCTTATACTTGGGCCAGAAGGCAGAATATAGGAAACTACATGAAAACATGAATAATTCAGTGAAAATGACTGTAAACAGCTGAGAACTTGTTTAGAACAGCTGAAAGAGAATCTCCAAGTCAGTTCTTAGTGTAGAAAAGGTAGCTAAGATAAGGGAAATCCATAATTCCAGTTAAGATCACATGAAACACTGTATGAATCCTATATTCATTACTTAAAGGAGACTAGAGTGGTAAATATGTGTTATAGAAGGCAGAATACCATTGAAATAGAGAAAGAAACACGTTCGGCAGCTTTGGAAAGCCTTACTCTTCACTGAAATGTGGTACTACAGTCTATAACACAGTTGAGAGACAATGTTCCCTAGCTGCCTCAGTTCATAACAGTGTGTAGGAAGTTGTTTGATAAAGTGGGCAAAGCTTATACTTGGACCAGAAGGCAGAATATAGGAAACTACATGAAAACATGATTAATTCAGTGAAAATGACTGTAAACAGATGAGAACTTGTTTTAGAATAGCTCAAAGAGATTCTCCAAGTCAGTTCTTAGTGTAGAAAAGGTAGCTAAGAACCAGGAAATCTTAATTCCAGTTAAGATCACATGAAACACTGTATGAATCCTATATTCTTTACTTAAAGGAGACTAGAGTGGTAAATGTGTGTTATACAAGGCAGAATACCATTGAAATAGAGAAAGAAACACGTTCGGCAGCTTTGGAAAGCCTTACACTTCACTGAAATGTAGTACTACACTCTATAACACAGTTGAGAGACAATGTTCCCTACCTGCCTCAGTTCATAACAGTGTGTAGGAAGTTGTTTGATAAAGTGGGCAAAGCTTATACTTGGGCCAGAAGGCAGAATATAGGAAACTACATGAACATATGAATAATTCAGTGAAAATGACTGTAAACAGATGAGAACTTGTTTAGAACAGCTGAAAGAGATTCTCCAAGTCAGTTCTTAGTGTAGAAAAGGTAGCTAAGATCCTGAAATCCTTAATTGGAGTTAAGATTACATGAAACACTGTATGAATCCTATATTCTTTACTTAAAGGAGACTAGAGTGGTAAATGAGTGTTATACAAGGCAGAATACCATTAAAATAGAGAAAGAAACACGTTCGGCAGTTTTGGAAATCCTTACACGTGACTGAAATGTAGTACTAAACTCTATAACACAGTTGAGAGACAATGTTCCCGAGCTGCCTCAGTTCATAACAGTGTGTAGGAAGTTGTTTGATAAAGTGGTCAAAGCTTATACTTGGACCAGAAGGTAGAATATTGGGAACTACATGAAAACATGAATAATTCAGTGAAAATGACTGTAAACAGATGAGAACTTGCCTAGAACAGCTGAAATAGATTCTCCAAGTCAGTTCTTAGTGTAGAAAAGGTAGCTAAGATAAGGGAAATCCATAAATTCAGTTAAGATTACATGAAACACTGTATGAATTCTATATTCATTACTTAAAGGAGACTAGAGTGGTAAATGTGTGTTATACAAGGCAGAATACCATTGAAATAGAGAAAGAAACACGTTCCGCAGCTTTGGAAAGCCTTACACTTCACTGAAATGTAGTACTACACTCTATAACACAGTTTAGAGACATTGTTCCCGAGCTGCCTCAGTTCATAACAGTGTGTAGGAAGTTGTTTGATAAAGTGGTCAAAGCTTATACATGGACCAGAACGCAGAATATAGGAATCTACATGAAAACATGAATAATTCAGTGAAAATGACTGTAAACAGATGAGAACTTGTTTAGAACAGCTGAAAGAGAATCTCCAAGTCAGTTCTTAGTGTAGAAAAGGGAGCTAAGATAAGGGAAATCCATAATTCCAGTTAAGATCACATGAAACACTATGAATCCTATATTCTTTACTTAAAGGAGACTAGAGTGGTAAATGTGTGTAATACAAGGCAGAATACCATTGAAATAGAGAAAGAAACACGTTCGGCAGCTTTGGAAAGCCTTACTCTTCACTGAAATGTGGTACTACAGTCTATAACACAGTTGAGAGACAATGTTCCCTAGCTGCCTCAGTTCATAACAGTGTGTAGGAAGTTGTTTGATAAAGTGGGCAAAGCTTATACTTGGACCAGAAGGCAGAATATAGGAAACTACATGAAAACATGATTAATTCAGTGAAAATGACTGTAAACAGATGAGAACTTGTTTTAGAATAGCTCAAAGAGATTCTCCAAGTCAGTTCTTAGTGTAGAAAAGGTAGCTAAGAACCAGGAAATCTTAATTCCAGTTAAGATCACATGAAACACTGTATGAATCCTATATTCTTTACTGAAAGGTGTCTAGAGTGGTAAATGTGTGTTATACAAGGCAGAATACCATTGAAATAGAGAAAGAAACACGTTCGGCAGCTTTGGAAAGCCTTACACTTCACTGAAATGTAGTACTACACTCTATAACACAATTGAGAGACAATGTTCCCTACTTGCCTCAGTTCATAACAGTGTGTAGGAAGTTGTTTGATAAAGTGGGCAAAGCTTATACTTGGGCCAGAAGGCAGAATATAGGAAACTACATGAAAACATGAATAATTCAGTGAAAATGACTGTAAACAGATGAGAACTTGTTTAGAACAGCTGAAAGAGAATCTCCAAGTCAGTTCTTAGTGTAGAAAAGGTAGCTAAGATAAGGGAAATCCATAATTCCAGTTAAGATCACATGAAACACTGTATGAATCCTATATTCATTACTTAAAGGAGACTAGAGTGGTAAATATGTGTTATAGAAGGCAGAATACCATTGAAATAGAGAAAGAAACACGTTCGGCAACTTTGGAAAGCCTTACTCTTCACTGAAATGTGGTACTACAGTCTATAACACAGTTGAGAGACAATGTTCCCTAGCTGCCTCAGTTCATAACAGTGTGTAGGAAGTTGTTTGATAAAGTGGGCAAAGCTTATACTTGGACCAGAAGGCAGAATATAGGAAACTACATGAAAACATGATTAATTCAGTGAAAATGACTGTAAACAGATGAGAACTTGTTTTAGAATAGCTCAAAGAGATTCTCCAAGTCAGTTCTTAGTGTAGAAAAGGTAGCTAAGAACCAGGAAATCTTAATTTCAGTTAAGATCACATGAAACACTGTATGAATCCTATATTCTTTACTTAAAGGAGACTAGAGTGGTAAATGTGTGTTATACAAGGCAGAATACCATTGAAATAGAGAAAGAAACACGTTCGGCAGCTTTGGAAAGCCTTACACTTCACTGAAATGTAGTACTACACTCTATAACACAGTTGAGAGACAATATTCCCTACCTGCCTCAGTTCATAACAGTGTGTAGGAAGTTGTTTGATAAAGTGGGCAAAGCTTATACTTGGGCCAGAAGGCAGAATATAGGAAACTACATGAACATATGAATAATTCAGTGAAAATGACTGTAAACAGATGAGAACTTGTTTAGAACAGCTGAAAGAGATTCTCCAAGTCAGTTCTTAGTGTAGAAAAGGTAGCTAAGATCCTGAAATCCTTAATTGGAGTTAAGATTACATGAAACACTGTATGAATCCTATATTCTTTACTTAAAGGAGACTAGAGTGGTAAATGAGTGTTATACAAGGCAGAATACCATTAAAATAGAGAAAGAAACACGTTCGGCAGTTTTGGAAATCCTTACACGTGACTGAAATGTAGTACTAAACTCTATAACACAGTTGAGAGACAATGTTCCCGAGCTGCCTCAGTTCATAACAGTGTGTAGGAAGTTGTTTGATAAAGTGGTCAAAGCTTATACTTGGACCAGAAGGTAGAATATTGGGAACTACATGAAAACATGAATAATTCAGTGAAAATGACTGTAAACAGATGAGAACTTGCTTAGAACAGCTGAAATAGATTCTCCAATTCAGTTCTTAGTGTAGAAAAGGTAGCTAAGATAAGGGAAATCCATAAATTCAGTTAAGATTACATGAAACACTGTATGAATTCTATATTCATTACTTAAAGGAGACTAGAGTGGTAAATGTGTGTTATACAAGGCAGAATACCATTGAAATAGAGAAAGAAACACGTTCGGCAGCTTTGGAAAGCCTTACACTTCACTGAAATGTAGAACTACACTCTATAACACAGTTTAGAGACATTGTTCCCGAGCTGCCTCAGTTCATAACAGTGTGTAGGAAGTTGTTTGATAAAGTGGTCAAAGCTTATACATGGACCAGAACGCAGAATATAGGAATCTACATGAAAACATGAATAATTCAGTGAAAATGACTGTAAACAGATGAGAACTTGTTTAGAACAGCTGAAAGAGAATCTCCAAGTCAGTTCTTAGTGTAGAAAAGGTAGCTAAGATAAGGGAAATCCATAATTCCAGTTAATATCACATGAAACACTGTATGAATCCCATATTCATTACTTAAAGGAGACTAGAGTGGTAAATGTGTGTTATACAAGGCAGAATACCATTGAAATAGAGAAAGAAACACGTTCGGCAGCTTTGGAAAGCCTTACTCTTCACTGAAATGTAGTACTACACTCTATAACACAGTTGAGAGACAATGTTCCCTACTTGCCTCAGTTCATAACAGTGTGTAGGAAGTTGTTTGATAAAGTGGGCAAAGCTTATACTTGGGCCAGAAGGCAGAATATAGGAAACTACATGAAAACATGAATAATTCAGAGAAAATGACTGTAAACAGATGAGAACTTTTTTAGAACAGCTGAAAGAGAATCTCCAAGTCAGTTCTTAGTGTACAAAAGGTAGCTAAGATAAGGGAAATCAATAATTCCAGTTAAGATCACATGAAACACTGTTTGAATCCTATATTCATTACTTAAAGGAGACTACAGTGGTAAATGTGTGTTATACAAGGCAGAATACCATTGAAATAGAGAAAGAAACACGTTTGGCAGCTTTGGAAAGGCTTACACTTCACTGAAATGTAGTACTACACTCCATAACACAGTTGAGAGACAATGTTCCCGAGCTGCCTCAGTTCATAACAGTGTGTAGGAAGTGGTTTGATAAAGTGGGCAAAGCTTATACTTGGACCAGAAGGCAGAATATAGGAAACTACATGAAAACGTGAATAATTCAGTGAAAATGACTGTAAACAGATGAGAACTTGTTTTAGAATAGCTCAAAGAGATTCTCCAAGTCAGTTCTTAGTGTAGAAAAGGTAGCTAAGAACCAGGAAATCTTAATTCCAGTTAAGATCACATGAAACACTGTATGAATCCTATATTCTTTACTTAAAGGAGACTAGAGTGGTAAATGTGTGTTATACAAGGCAGAATACCATTGAAATAGAGAAAGAAACACGTTCGGCAGCTTTGGAAAGCCTTACACTTCACTGAAATGTAGTACTACACTCTATAACACAGTTGAGAGACAATGTTCCCTACCTGCCTCAGTTCATAACAGTGTGTAGGAAGTTGTTTGATAAAGTGGGCAAAGCTTATACTTGGGCCAGAAGGCAGAATATAGGAAACTACATGAACATATGAATAATTCAGTGAAAATGACTGTAAACAGATGAGAACTTGTTTAGAACAGCTGAAAGAGATTCTCCAAGTCAGTTCTTAGTGTAGAAAAGGTAGCTAAGATCCTGAAATCCTTAATTGGAGTTAAGATTACATGAAACACTGTATGAATCCTATATTCTTTACTTAAAGGAGACTAGAGTGGTAAATGAGTGTTATACAAGGCAGAATACCATTAAAATAGAGAAAGAAACACGTTCGGCAGTTTTGGAAATCCTTACACGTGACTGAAATGTAGTACTAAACTCTATAACACAGTTGAGAGACAATGTTCCCGAGCTGCCTCAGTTCATAACAGTGTGTAGGAAGTTGTTTGATAAAGTGGTCAAAGCTTATACTTGGACCAGAAGGTAGAATATTGGGAACTACATGAAAACATGAATAATTCAGTGAAAATGACTGTAAACAGATGAGAACTTGCTTAGAACAGCTGAAATAGATTCTCCAATTCAGTTCTTAGTGTAGAAAAGGTAGCTAAGATAAGGGAAATCCATAAATTCAGTTAAGATTACATGAAACACTGTATGAATTCTATATTCATTACTTAAAGGAGACTAGAGTGGTAAATGTGTGTTATACAAGGCAGAATACCATTGAAATAGAGAAAGAAACACGTTCTGCAGCTTTGGAAAGCCTTACACTTCACTGAAATGTAGTACTACACTCTATAACACAGTTTAGAGACATTGTTCCCGAGCTGCCTCAGTTCATAACAGTGTGTAGGAAGTTGTTTGATAAAGTGGTCAAAGCTTATACATGGACCAGAACGCAGAATATAGGAATCTACATGAAAACATGAATAATTCAGTGAAAATGACTGTAAACAGATGAGAACTTGTTTAGAACAGCTGAAAGAGAATCTCCAAGTCAGTTCTTAGTGTAGAAAAGGTAGCTAAGATAAGGGAAATCCATAATTCCAGTTAATATCACATGAAACACTGTATGAATCCCATATTCATTACTTAAAGAAGACTAGAGTGGTAAATGTGTGTTATACAAGGCAGAATACCATTGAAATAGAGAAAGAAACACGTTCGGCAGCTTTGGAAAGCCTTACTCTTCACTGAAATGTAGTACTACACTCTATAACACAGTTGAGAGACAATGTTCCCTACTTGCCTCAGTTCATAACAGTGTGTAGGAAGTTGTTTGATAAAGTGGGCAAAGCTTATACTTGGGCCAGAAGGCAGAATATAGGAAACTACATGAAAACATGAATAATTCAGAGAAAATGACTGTAAACAGATGAGAACTTGTTTAGAACAGCTGAAAGAGAATCTCCAAGTCAGTTCTTAGTGTACAAAAGGTAGCTAAGATAAGGGAAATCAATAATTCCAGTTAAGATCACATGAAACACTGTTTGAATCCTATATTCATTACTTAAAGGAGACTACAGTGGTAAATGTGTGTTATACAAGGCAGAATACCATTGAAATAGAGAAAGAAACACGTTTGGCAGCTTTGGAAAGGCTTACACTTCACTGAAATGTAGTACTACACTCCATAACACAGTTGAGAGACAATGTTCCCGAGCTGCCTCAGTTCATAACAGTGTGTAGGAAGTGGTTTGATAAAGTGGGCAAAGCTTATACTTGGACCAGAAGGCAGAATATAGGAAACTACATGAAAACGTGAATAATTCAGTGAAAATGACTATAAAAAGATGAGAACTTGTTTTAGAACAGCTGAAAGAGATTCTCCAAGTCAGTTCTTAGTGTAGAAAAGGTAGCTAAGATCTGGGAAATCATAATTCCAGTTAAGATCACATGAAACACTGTATGAATCCTATATTCTTTACTTAAAGGAGACTAGAGTGGTAAATGTGTGTTATACAAGGCAGAATACCATTGAAATAGAGAAAGAAACACGTTCGGCAGCTTTGGAAAGCCTTACCCTTCACTGAAATGTAGTACTACACTCTATAACACAGTTGAGAGACAATGTTCCGAGCTGCCTCAGTTCATAACAGTGTGTAGAAAGTTGTATGAATAAGGGGGCAAAGCTTATACTTGGGCCAGATGGCAGAGTATGGGAAACTACATGAAAACATGAATAATTCAGTGAAAATGACTGTAAACAGATGAGAACTTGTTTAGAACAGTTGAAAGAGATTCTCCAAGTCAGTTCTTAGTGTAGAAAAGGTAGCTAAGAACCGGGAAATCTTAATTCCAGTTAAGATCACATGAAACACTGTATGAATCCTATATTCTTTACTGAAAGGATACTAGAGTGGTAAATGTGTGTTAAACAAGGCAGAATACCATTGAAATAGAGAAAGAAACACGTTTGGCAGCTTTGGAAAGCCTTACTCTTCACTGAAATGTAGTACTACACTCTATAACACAGTTGAGAGACAATGTTCCCGAGCTGCCTCAGTTCATAACAGTGTGTAGGAAGTTGTTTGATAAAGTGGGCAAAGCTTATACTTGGGCCAGAAGGCAGATTATAGGAAACTACATGAAAACATGAATAATTCAGTGAAAATGACTGTAAACAGATGAGAACTTGCTTAGAACAGCTGAAATAGATTCTCCAAGTCAGTTCTTAGTGTAGAAAAGGTAGCTAAGATAAGGGAAATCCATAAATTCAGTTAAGATTACATGAAACACTGTATGAATTCTATATTCATTACTTAAAGGAGACTAGAGTGGTAAATGTGTGTTATACAAGGCAGAATACCATTGAAATAGAGAAAGAAACACGTTCCGCAGCTTTGGAAAGCCTTACACTTCACTGAAATGTAGTACTACACTCTATAACACAGTTTAGAGACATTGTTCCCGAGCTGCCTCAGTTCATAACAGTGTGTAGGAAGTTGTTTGATAAAGTGGTCAAAGCTTATACATGTTCCAGAACGCAGAATATAGGAATCTACATGAAAATATGAATAATTCAGTGAAAATGACTGTAAACAGATGAGAACTTGTTTAGAACAGCTGAAAGAGAATCTCCAAGTCAGTTCTTAGTGTAGAAAAGGGAGCTAAGATAAGGGAAATCCATAATTCCAGTTAAGATCACATGAAACACTATGAATCCTATATTCTTTACTTAAAGGAGACTAGAGTGGTAAATGTGTGTTATACAAGGCAGAATACCATTGAAATAGAGAAAGAAACACGTTCGGCAGCTTTGGAAAGCCTTACACTTCACTGAAATGTAGTACTACACTCTATAACACAGTTGAGAGACAATGTTCCCTACTTGCCTCAGTTCATAACAGTGTGTAGGAAGTTGTTTGATAAAGTGGGCAAAGCTTATACTTGGGCCAGAAGGCAGAATATAGGAAACTACATGAAAACATGAATAATTCAGTGAAAATGATTATAAAAAGATGAGAACTTGTTTTAGAACAGCTGAAAGAGATTCTCCAAGTCAGTTCTTAGTGTAGAAAAGGTAGCTAAGATCCGGGAAATCTTAATTCCAGTTAAGATCACATGAAACACTGTATGAATCCTATATTCTTTACTTAAAGGAGACTAGAGTGGTAAATGTGTGTTATATAAGGCAGAATACCATTGAAATAGAGAAAGAAACACGTTCGGCAGCTTTGGAAAGCCTTAAACTTCACTGAAATGTAGTACTACACTCTATAACACAGTTGAGAGACAATGTTCCCTACTTGCCTCAGTTCATAACAGTGTGTTGGAAATTGTTTGATAAAGTGGGCAAAGCTTATACTTGGGCCAGAAGGCAGAATATAGGAAACTACATGAAAATATGAATAATTCAGTGAAAATGACTATAAACAGATTAGAACTTGTTTAGAACAGCTGAAAGAGAATCTCCAAGTCAGTTCTTAGTGTAGAAAAGGGAGCTAAGATAAGTGAAATCCATAATTCCAGTTAAGATCACATGAAACACTATGAATCCTATATTCTTTACTTAAAGGAGACTAGAGTGGTAAATGTGTGTTATACAAGGCAGAATACCATTGAAATAGAGAAAGAAACACGTTCGGCAGCTTTGGAAAGCCTTACACTTCACTGAAATGTAGTACTACACTCTATAACACAGTTGAGAGACAATGTTCCCTACTTGCCTCAGTTCATAACAGTGTGTAGGAAGTTGTTTGATAAAGTGGGCAAAGCTTATACTTGGGCCAGAAGGCAGAATATAGGAAACTACATGAAAACATGAATAATTCAGTGAAAATGATTATAAAAAGATGAGAACTTGTTTTAGAACAGCTGAAAGAGATTCTCCAAGTCAGTTCTTAGTGTAGAAAAGGTAGCTAAGATCCGGGAAATCTTAATTCCAGTTAAGATCACATGAAACACTGTATGAATCCTATATTCTTTACTTAAAGGAGACTAGAGTGGTAAATGTGTGTTATATAAGGCAGAATACCATTGAAATAGAGAAAGAAACACGTTCGGCAGCTTTGGAAAGCCTTAAACTTCACTGAAATGTAGTACTACACTCTATAACACAGTTGAGAGACAATGTTCCCGAGCTGCCTCAGTTCATAACAGTGTGTAGGAAGTTGGTTCATAAAGTGGGCAAAGCTTATACTTGGACCAGAAGGCAGAATATAGGAAACTACATGAAAACATGATTAATTCAGTGAAAATGACTGTAAACAGATGAGAACTTGTTTAGAACAGCTGAAACAGATTCTCCAAGTCAGTTCTTAGTGTAGAAAAGGTAGCTAAGATCCGGAAATCCTTAATTGGAGTTAAGATTACATGAAACACTGTATGAATCCTATATTCTTTACTTAAAGGAGACTAGAGTGGTAAATGTGTGTTATACAAGGCAGAATACCATTAAAATAGAGAAAGAAACACGTTCGGCAGTTTTGGAAATCCTTACACGTGACTGAAATGTAGTACAACACTCTATAACACAGTTGAGAGACAATGTTCCCGAGCTGCCTCAGTTCATAACAGTGTGTAGGAAGTTGTTTGATATAGTGGTCAAAGCTTATACTTGGACCAGAAGGCAGAATATAGGAAACTACATGAAAACATGAATAATTCAGTGAAAATGACTGTAAACAGACTGGAACTTGTTTTAGAACAGCTGAAGGAGATTCTCCAAGTCAGTTCTTAGTGTAGAAAAGGTAGCTAAGATCCGGGAAATCTTAATTCCAGTTAAGATCACATGAAACACTGTATGAATCCTATATTCTTTACTTAAAGGAGACTAGAGTGGTAAATGTGTGTTATACAAGGCAGAATACCATTGAAGTAGAGAAAGAAACACGTTCGGCAGCTTTGGAAAGCCTAACACTTCACTGAAATGTAGTACTACACTCTATAACACAGTTGAGAGACAATGTTCCCTACTTGCCTCAGTTCATAACAGTGTGTAGGAAGTTGTTTGATAAAGTGGGCAAAGCTTATACTTGGGCCAGAAGGCAGAATAAAGGAAACTACATGAAAACATGAATAATTCAGTAAAAATAACTGTAAACAGATGAGAACTTGTTTAGAACAGCTGAAAGAGAATCTCCAAGTCAGTTTTTAGTGTAGAAAAAGTAGCTAAGATAAGGGAAATCCATAATTCCAGTTAAGATCACATGAAACACTGTATGAATCCTATATTCTTTACTTTAAGGAGACTATAGTGGTAAATGTGTGTTATATAAGGCAGATTACCATTGAAATAGAGAAAGAAACACGTTCGGCAGCTTTGGAAATGCTTACACTTCACTAAAATGTAGTACTACACTCCATAACACAGTTGAGAGACAATGTTCCCTAGCTGCCTCAGTTCATAACAGTGTGTAGGAAGTGGTTTGATAAAGTGGGCAAAGCTTATACTTGGACCAGAAGGCAAAATATAGGAAACTACATGAAAACATGAATAATTCAGTGAAAATGACTGTAAAAAGATGAGAACTTGTTTTAGAACAGCTGAAAGAATTTCTCCAAGTCAGTTCTTAGTGTAGAAAAGGTAGCGAAGATCCGGGAAATCTTAATTCCAGTTAAGATCACATGAAACACTGTATAAATCCTATATTCTTTACTTAAAGGAGACTAGAGTGGTAAATGTGTGTTATACAAGGCAGAGTACCATTAAAATAGAGAAAGAAACACGTTCGGCAGCTTTGGAAAGCCTTATACTTCACTGAAATGTAGTACTACACTCTATAACACAGTTGAGAGACAATGTTCCCTACTTGCCTCAGTTCATAACAGTGTGTAGGAAGTTGTTTGATAAAGTGGGCAAAGCTTATACTTGGGCCAGAAGGCAGAATATAGGAAACTACATGAAAACATGAATAATTCAGTGAAAATGACTGTAAACAGATGAGAACTTGTTTAGAACAGCTGAAAGAGAATCTCCAAGTCAGTTCTTAGTGTAGAAAGGGTAGCTAAGATAAGGAAAATCCATAATTCCAGTTAAGATCACATGAAACACTGTATGAATCCTATATTCATTACTTAAAGGAGACTAGAGTGGTTAATGTGTGTTATACAAGGCAGAATACCATTGAAATAGAGAAAGAAACACGTTCGGCAGCTTTGGAAAGCCTTACTCTTCACTGAAATGTAGTACTACACTCTATAACACAGTTGAGAGACAATGTTCCCGAGCTGCCTCAGTTCATAACAGTGTGTAGGAAGTTGTTTGATAAAGTGGGCAAAGCTTATACTTGGGCCAGAAGGCAGAATATCGGAAACTACATGAAAACATGAATAATTCAGTGAAAATGACTATAAACAGATGAGAAGTTGTTTAGAACAGCTGAAATAGATTCTCCAAGTCAGTTCTTAGTGTAGAAAAGGTAGCTAAGATAAGGGAAATCCATAAATCCAGTTAAGATTACATGAAACACTGTATGAATTCTATATTCATTACTTAAAGGAGACTAGAGTGGTAAATGTGTGTTATACAAGGCAGAGTACCATTGAAATAGAGAAAGAAACACGTTCGGCAGCTTTGGAAAGCCTTACACTTCACTGAAATGTAGTACTACACTCTATAACACAGTTTAGAGACATTGTTCCCGAGCTGCCTCAGTTCATAACAGTGTGTAGGAAGTGGTTTGATAAAGTGGGCAAAGCTTATACTTGGACCAGAAGGCAGAATATAAGAATCTACATGAAAACATGAATAATTCAGTGAAAATGACTGTAAACAGATGAGAACTTGTTTAGAACAGCTGAAAGAGAATCTCCAAGTCAGTTCTTAGTGTAGAAAAGGTAGCTAAGATAAGGGAAATCCATAATTCCAGTTAATATCACATGAAACACTGTATGAATCTTATATTCATTACTTAAAGGAGACTAGAGTAGTAAATGTGTGTTATACAAGGCAGAATACCATTGAAATAGAGAAAGAAACACGTTCGGCAGCTTTGGAAAGCCTTACACTTCACTGAAATGTAGTACTACACTCTATAACAGAGTTGAGAGACAATGTTCCCGAGCTGCCTCAGTTCATAACAGTGTGTAGGAAGTGGTTTGATAAAGTGGGCAAAGCTTATACTTGGACCAGAAGGCAGAATATAGGAAACTACATGAAAACATGATTAATTCAGTGAAAATGACTGTAAACAGATGAGAACTTGTTTAGAACAGCTGAAAGAGATTCTCCAAGTCAGTTCTTAGTGTAGAAAAGGTAGCTAAGATCCGGAAATCCTTAATTGGAGTTAAGATTATATGAAACACTGTATGAATCCTATATTCTTTACTTAAAGGAGACCAGAGTGGTAAATGTGTGTTATACAAGGCAGAATACCATTAAAATGGAGAAAGAAACACGTTCGGCAGTTCTGGAAATCCTTACACGTGACTGAAATGTAGTACTACACTCTATAACACAGTTGAGAGACAATGTTCCCGAGCTGCCTCAGTTAATAACAATATGTAGGAAGTTGTTTGATAAAGTGGGCAAAGCTTATACTTGGACCAGAAGGCAGAGTATGGGAAACTACATGAAAACATGAATAATTCAGTGAAAATGACTGTAAACAGATGAGAACTTGTTTAGAACAGCTGAAAGACATTCTCCAAGTCAGTTCTTAGTGTAGAAAAGGTAGCTAAGAACCGGGAAATCTTAATTCCAGTTAAGATCACATGAAATACTGTTTGAATCCGATATTCTTTACTGAAAGAAGACTAGGGTGGTAAATGTGTGTTATACAAGGGAGAATACCATTGAAATAGAGAAAGAGACACGTTCGGCAGCTTTGGAAAGCCTTACACTTCACTGAAATGTAGTACTACACTCTATAACACAGTTGAGAGACAATGTTCCCTACTTGCCTCAGTTCATAACAGTGTGTAGGAAGTTTTTTGATAAAGTGGGCAAAGCTTATACTTGGGCCAGAAGGCAGAATATAGGAAACTACATGAATACATGAATAATTCAGTGAAAATGACTGTAAACAGATGAGAACTTGTTTTAGAACAGATTAAAGAGATTCTCCAAGTCAGTTCTCAGTGTAGAAACGGAAGCTAAATCCGGAAAATCCTTAATTACAGTTAAGATCACATGAAACACTGTATGAATCCTATATTCTTTACTTTAAGGAGACTATAGTGGTAAATGTGTGTTATATAAGGCAGATTACCATTGAAATAGAGAAAGAAACACGTTCAGCAACTTTGGAAAGGCTTACACTTCACTGAAATGTAGTAGTACACTCCATAACACAGTTGAGAGACAATGTTCCCTAGCTGCCTCAGTTCATAACAGTGTGTAGGAAGTGGTTTGATAAAGTGGGCAAAGCTTATACTTGGACCAGAAGGCAGAATATAGGAAACTACATGAAAACATAAATAATTCAGTGAAAATGACTGTAAAAAATGAGAACTTGTTTTAGAACAGCTGAAAGAGATTCTCCAAGTCAGTTCTTAGAATAGAAAAGGTAGCTAAGATCCGGGAAATCATAATTCCAGTTAAGATCACATGAAACACTGTATGAATCCTATATTCTTTACTTAAAGGAAACTAGAGTGGTAAATGTGTGTTATACAAGGCAGAGTACCATTGAAATAGAGAAAGAAACACGTTCGGCAGCTTTGGAAAGCCTTACACTTCACTGAAATGTAGTACTACACTCTATAACACAGTTGAGAGACAATGTTCCCGAGCTGCCTCAGTTCATAACAGTGTGTAGGAAGTTGTTTGATAAAGTGGGCAAAGCTTATACTTGGGCCAGAAGGCAGAATATAGGAAACTACATGAAAACATGAATAATTCAGTGAAAATGATTATAAAAAGATGAGAACTTGTTTTAGAACAGCTGAAAGAGATTCTCCAAGTCAGTTCTTAGTGTAGAAAAGGTAGCTAAGATCCGGGAAATCTTAATTCCAGTTAAGATCACATGAAACACTGTATGAATCCTATATTCTTTACTTAAAGGAGACTAGAGTGGTAAATGTGTGTTATATAAGGCAGAATACCATTGAAATAGAGAAAGAAACACGTTCGGCAGCTTTGGAAAGCCTTAAACTTCACTGAAATGTAGTACTACACTCTATAACACAGTTGAGAGACAATGTTCCCTACTTGCCTCAGTTCATAACAGTGTGTTGGAAATTGTTTGATAAAGTGGGCAAAGCTTATACTTGGGCCAGAAGGCAGAATATAGGAAACTACATGAAAATATGAATAATTCAGTGAAAATGACTATAAACAGATTAGAACTTGTTTAGAACAGCTGAAAGAGAATCTCCAAGTCAGTTCTTAGTGTAGAAAAGGGAGCTAAGATAAGTGAAATCCATAATTCCAGTTAAGATCACATGAAACACTATGAATCCTATATTCTTTACTTAAAGGAGACTAGAGTGGTAAATGTGTGTTATACAAGGCAGAATACCATTGAAATAGAGAAAGAAACACGTTCGGCAGCTTTGGAAAGCCTTACACTTCACTGAAATGTAGTACTACACTCTATAACACAGTTGAGAGACAATGTTCCCTACTTGCCTCAGTTCATAACAGTGTGTAGGAAGTTGTTTGATAAAGTGGGCAAAGCTTATACTTGGGCCAGAAGGCAGAATATAGGAAACTACATGAAAACATGAATAATTCAGTGAAAATGATTATAAAAAGATGAGAACTTGTTTTAGAACAGCTGAAAGAGATTCTCCAAGTCAGTTCTTAGTGTAGAAAAGGTAGCTAAGATCCGGGAAATCTTAATTCCAGTTAAGATCACATGAAACACTGTATGAATCCTATATTCTTTACTTAAAGGAGACTAGAGTGGTAAATGTGTGTTATATAAGGCAGAATACCATTGAAATAGAGAAAGAAACACGTTCGGCAGCTTTGGAAAGCCTTAAACTTCACTGAAATGTAGTACTACACTCTATAACACAGTTGAGAGACAATGTTCCCGAGCTGCCTCAGTTCATAACAGTGTGTAGGAAGTTGGTTCATAAAGTGGGCAAAGCTTATACTTGGACCAGAAGGCAGAATATAGGAAACTACATGAAAACATGATTAATTCAGTGAAAATGACTGTAAACAGATGAGAACTTGTTTAGAACAGCTGAAACAGATTCTCCAAGTCAGTTCTTAGTGTAGAAAAGGTAGCTAAGATCCGGAAATCCTTAATTGGAGTTAAGATTACATGAAACACTGTATGAATCCTATATTCTTTACTTAAAGGAGACTAGAGTGGTAAATGTGTGTTATACAAGGCAGAATACCATTAAAATAGAGAAAGAAACACGTTCGGCAGTTTTGGAAATCCTTACACGTGACTGAAATGTAGTACAACACTCTATAACACAGTTGAGAGACAATGTTCCCGAGCTGCCTCAGTTCATAACAGTGTGTAGGAAGTTGTTTGATATAGTGGTCAAAGCTTATACTTGGACCAGAAGGCAGAATATAGGAAACTACATGAAAACATGAATAATTCAGTGAAAATGACTGTAAACAGACTGGAACTTGTTTTAGAACAGCTGAAGGAGATTCTCCAAGTCAGTTCTTAGTGTAGAAAAGGTAGCTAAGATCCGGGAAATCTTAATTCCAGTTAAGATCACATGAAACACTGTATGAATCCTATATTCTTTACTTAAAGGAGACTAGAGTGGTAAATGTGTGTTATACAAGGCAGAATACCATTGAAGTAGAGAAAGAAACACGTTCGGCAGCTTTGGAAAGCCTAACACTTCACTGAAATGTAGTACTACACTCTATAACACAGTTGAGAGACAATGTTCCCTACTTGCCTCAGTTCATAACAGTGTGTAGGAAGTTGTTTGATAAAGTGGGCAAAGCTTATACTTGGGCCAGAAGGCAGAATAAAGGAAACTACATGAAAACATGAATAATTCAGTAAAAATAACTGTAAACAGATGAGAACTTGTTTAGAACAGCTGAAAGAGAATCTCCAAGTCAGTTTTTAGTGTAGAAAAAGTAGCTAAGATAAGGGAAATCCATAATTCCAGTTAAGATCACATGAAACACTGTATGAATCCTATATTCTTTACTTTAAGGAGACTATAGTGGTAAATGTGTGTTATATAAGGCAGATTACCATTGAAATAGAGAAAGAAACACGTTCGGCAGCTTTGGAAATGCTTACACTTCACTAAAATGTAGTACTACACTCCATAACACAGTTGAGAGACAATGTTCCCTAGCTGCCTCAGTTCATAACAGTGTGTAGGAAGTGGTTTGATAAAGTGGGCAAAGCTTATACTTGGACCAGAAGGCAAAATATAGGAAACTACATGAAAACATGAATAATTCAGTGAAAATGACTGTAAAAAGATGAGAACTTGTTTTAGAACAGCTGAAAGAATTTCTCCAAGTCAGTTCTTAGTGTAGAAAAGGTAGCGAAGATCCGGGAAATCTTAATTCCAGTTAAGATCACATGAAACACTGTATAAATCCTATATTCTTTACTTAAAGGAGACTAGAGTGGTAAATGTGTGTTATACAAGGCAGAGTACCATTAAAATAGAGAAAGAAACACGTTCGGCAGCTTTGGAAAGCCTTATACTTCACTGAAATGTAGTACTACACTCTATAACACAGTTGAGAGACAATGTTCCCTACTTGCCTCAGTTCATAACAGTGTGTAGGAAGTTGTTTGATAAAGTGGGCAAAGCTTATACTTGGGCCAGAAGGCAGAATATAGGAAACTACATGAAAACATGAATAATTCAGTGAAAATGACTGTAAACAGATGAGAACTTGTTTAGAACAGCTGAAAGAGAATCTCCAAGTCAGTTCTTAGTGTAGAAAGGGTAGCTAAGATAAGGAAAATCCATAATTCCAGTTAAGATCACATGAAACACTGTATGAATCCTATATTCATTACTTAAAGGAGACTAGAGTGGTTAATGTGTGTTATACAAGGCAGAATACCATTGAAATAGAGAAAGAAACACGTTCGGCAGCTTTGGAAAGCCTTACTCTTCACTGAAATGTAGTACTACACTCTATAACACAGTTGAGAGACAATGTTCCCGAGCTGCCTCAGTTCATAACAGTGTGTAGGAAGTTGTTTGATAAAGTGGGCAAAGCTTATACTTGGGCCAGAAGGCAGAATATCGGAAACTACATGAAAACATGAATAATTCAGTGAAAATGACTATAAACAGATGAGAAGTTGTTTAGAACAGCTGAAATAGATTCTCCAAGTCAGTTCTTAGTGTAGAAAAGGTAGCTAAGATAAGGGAAATCCATAAATCCAGTTAAGATTACATGAAACACTGTATGAATTCTATATTCATTACTTAAAGGAGACTAGAGTGGTAAATGTGTGTTATACAAGGCAGAGTACCATTGAAATAGAGAAAGAAACACGTTCGGCAGCTTTGGAAAGCCTTACACTTCACTGAAATGTAGTACTACACTCTATAACACAGTTTAGAGACATTGTTCCCGAGCTGCCTCAGTTCATAACAGTGTGTAGGAAGTGGTTTGATAAAGTGGGCAAAGCTTATACTTGGACCAGAAGGCAGAATATAAGAATCTACATGAAAACATGAATAATTCAGTGAAAATGACTGTAAACAGATGAGAACTTGTTTAGAACAGCTGAAAGAGAATCTCCAAGTCAGTTCTTAGTGTAGAAAAGGTAGCTAAGATAAGGGAAATCCATAATTCCAGTTAATATCACATGAAACACTGTATGAATCTTATATTCATTACTTAAAGGAGACTAGAGTAGTAAATGTGTGTTATACAAGGCAGAATACCATTGAAATAGAGAAAGAAACACGTTCGGCAGCTTTGGAAAGCCTTACACTTCACTGAAATGTAGTACTACACTCTATAACAGAGTTGAGAGACAATGTTCCCGAGCTGCCTCAGTTCATAACAGTGTGTAGGAAGTGGTTTGATAAAGTGGGCAAAGCTTATACTTGGACCAGAAGGCAGAATATAGGAAACTACATGAAAACATGATTAATTCAGTGAAAATGACTGTAAACAGATGAGAACTTGTTTAGAACAGCTGAAAGAGATTCTCCAAGTCAGTTCTTAGTGTAGAAAAGGTAGCTAAGATCCGGAAATCCTTAATTGGAGTTAAGATTATATGAAACACTGTATGAATCCTATATTCTTTACTTAAAGGAGACCAGAGTGGTAAATGTGTGTTATACAAGGCAGAATACCATTAAAATGGAGAAAGAAACACGTTCGGCAGTTCTGGAAATCCTTACACGTGACTGAAATGTAGTACTACACTCTATAACACAGTTGAGAGACAATGTTCCCGAGCTGCCTCAGTTAATAACAATATGTAGGAAGTTGTTTGATAAAGTGGGCAAAGCTTATACTTGGACCAGAAGGCAGAGTATGGGAAACTACATGAAAACATGAATAATTCAGTGAAAATGACTGTAAACAGATGAGAACTTGTTTAGAACAGCTGAAAGACATTCTCCAAGTCAGTTCTTAGTGTAGAAAAGGTAGCTAAGAACCGGGAAATCTTAATTCCAGTTAAGATCACATGAAATACTGTTTGAATCCGATATTCTTTACTGAAAGAAGACTAGGGTGGTAAATGTGTGTTATACAAGGGAGAATACCATTGAAATAGAGAAAGAGACACGTTCGGCAGCTTTGGAAAGCCTTACACTTCACTGAAATGTAGTACTACACTCTATAACACAGTTGAGAGACAATGTTCCCTACTTGCCTCAGTTCATAACAGTGTGTAGGAAGTTTTTTGATAAAGTGGGCAAAGCTTATACTTGGGCCAGAAGGCAGAATATAGGAAACTACATGAATACATGAATAATTCAGTGAAAATGACTGTAAACAGATGAGAACTTGTTTTAGAACAGATTAAAGAGATTCTCCAAGTCAGTTCTCAGTGTAGAAACGGAAGCTAAATCCGGAAAATCCTTAATTACAGTTAAGATCACATGAAACACTGTATGAATCCTATATTCTTTACTTTAAGGAGACTATAGTGGTAAATGTGTGTTATATAAGGCAGATTACCATTGAAATAGAGAAAGAAACACGTTCAGCAACTTTGGAAAGGCTTACACTTCACTGAAATGTAGTAGTACACTCCATAACACAGTTGAGAGACAATGTTCCCTAGCTGCCTCAGTTCATAACAGTGTGTAGGAAGTGGTTTGATAAAGTGGGCAAAGCTTATACTTGGACCAGAAGGCAGAATATAGGAAACTACATGAAAACATAAATAATTCAGTGAAAATGACTGTAAAAAATGAGAACTTGTTTTAGAACAGCTGAAAGAGATTCTCCAAGTCAGTTCTTAGAATAGAAAAGGTAGCTAAGATCCGGGAAATCATAATTCCAGTTAAGATCACATGAAACACTGTATGAATCCTATATTCTTTACTTAAAGGAAACTAGAGTGGTAAATGTGTGTTATACAAGGCAGAGTACCATTGAAATAGAGAAAGAAACACGTTCGGCAGCTTTGGAAAGCCTTACACTTCACTGAAATGTAGTACTACACTCTATAACACAGTTGAGAGACAATGTTCCCGAGCTGCCTCAGTTCATAACAGTGTGTAGGAAGTTGTTTGATAAAGTGGGCAAAGCTTATACTTGGGCCAGAAGGCAGAATATAGGAAACTACATGAAAACATGAATAATTCAGTGAAAATGGCTGTAAACAGATGAGAACTTGTTTAGAACAGCTGAAATAGATTCTCCAAGTCAGTTCTTAGTGTAGAAAAGGTAGCTAAGATAAGGGAAATCCATAAATCCAGTTAAGATTACATGAAACACTGTATGAATTCTATATTCATTACTTAAAGGAGACTAGAGTGGTAAATGTGTGTTATACAAGGCAGAGTACCATTGAAATAGAGAAAGAAACACGTTCGGCAGCTTTGGAAAGCCTTACACTTCACTGAAATGTAGTACTACACTCTATAACACAGTTTAGAGACATTGTTCCCGAGCTGCCTCAGTTCATAACAGTGTGTAGGAAGTGGTTTGATAAAGTGGGCAAAGCTTATACTTGGACCAGAAGGCAGAATATAAGAATCTACATGAAAACATGAATAATTCAGTGAAAATGACTGTAAACAGATGAGAACTTGTTTAGAACAGCTGAAAGAGAATCTCCAAGTCAGTTCTTAGTGTAGAAAAGGTAGCTAAGATAAGGGAAATCCATAATTCCAGTTAATATCACATGAAACACTGTATGAATCTTATATTCATTACTTAAAGGAGACTAGAGTAGTAAATGTGTGTTATACAAGGCAGAATACCATTGAAATAGAGAAAGAAACACGTTCGGCAGCTTTGGAAAGCCTTACACTTCACTGAAATGTAGTACTACACTCTATAACAGAGTTGAGAGACAATGTTCCCGAGCTGCCTCAGTTCATAACAGTGTGTAGGAAGTGGTTTGATAAAGTGGGCAAAGCTTATACTTGGACCAGAAGGCAGAATATAGGAAACTACATGAAAACATGATTAATTCAGTGAAAATGACTGTAAACAGATGAGAACTTGTTTAGAACAGCTGAAAGAGATTCTCCAAGTCAGTTCTTAGTGTAGAAAAGGTAGCTAAGATCCGGAAATCCTTAATTGGAGTTAAGATTATATGAAACACTGTATGAATCCTATATTCTTTACTTAAAGGAGACCAGAGTGGTAAATGTGTGTTATACAAGGCAGAATACCATTAAAATGGAGAAAGAAACACGTTCGGCAGTTCTGGAAATCCTTACACGTGACTGAAATGTAGTACTACACTCTATAACACAGTTGAGAGACAATGTTCCCGAGCTGCCTCAGTTAATAACAGTGTGTAGGAAGTTGTTTGATAAAGTGGGCAAAGCTTATACTTGGACCAGAAGGCAGAGTATGGGAAACTACATGAAAACATGAATAATTCAGTGAAAATGACTGTAAACAGATGAGAACTTGTTTAGAACAGCTGAAAGACATTCTCCAAGTCAGTTCTTAGTGTAGAAAAGGTAGCTAAGAACCGGGAAATCTTAATTCCAGTTAAGATCACATGAAATACTGTTTGAATCCTATATTCTTTACTGAAAGAAGACTAGGGTGGTAAATGTGTGTTATACAAGGGAGAATACCATTGAAATAGAGAAAGAGACACGTTCGGCAGCTTTGGAAAGCCTTACACTTCACTGAAATGTAGTACTACACTCTATAACACAGTTGAGAGACAATGTTCCCTACTTGCCTCAGTTCATAACAGTGTGTAGGAAGTTTTTTGATAAAGTGGGCAAAGCTTATACTTGGGCCAGAAGGCAGAATATAGGAAACTACATGAATACATGAATAATTCAGTGAAAATGACTGTAAACAGATGAGAACTTGTTTTAGAACAGATTAAAGAGATTCTCCAAGTCAGTTCTCAGTGTAGAAACGGAAGCTAAATCCGGAAAATCCTTAATTACAGTTAAGATCACATGAAACACTGTATGAATCCTATATTCTTTACTTTAAGGAGACTATAGTGGTAAATGTGTGTTATATAAGGCAGATTACCATTGAAATAGAGAAAGAAACACGTTCAGCAACTTTGGAAAGGCTTACACTTCACTGAAATGTAGTAGTACACTCCATAACACAGTTGAGAGACAATGTTCCCTAGCTGCCTCAGTTCATAACAGTGTGTAGGAAGTGGTTTGATAAAGTGGGCAAAGCTTATACTTGGACCAGAAGGCAGAATATAGGAAACTACATGAAAACATAAATAATTCAGTGAAAATGACTGTAAAAAATGAGAACTTGTTTTAGAACAGCTGAAAGAGATTCTCCAAGTCAGTTCTTAGAATAGAAAAGGTAGCTAAGATCCGGGAAATCATAATTCCAGTTAAGATCACATGAAACACTGTATGAATCCTATATTCTTTACTTAAAGGAAACTAGAGTGGTAAATGTGTGTTATACAAGGCAGAGTACCATTGAAATAGAGAAAGAAACACGTTCGGCAGCTTTGGAAAGCCTTACACTTCACTGAAATGTAGTACTACACTCTATAACACAGTTGAGAGACAATGTTCCCGAGCTGCCTCAGTTCATAACAGTGTGTAGGAAGTTGTTTGATAAAGTGGGCAAAGCTTATACTTGGGCCAGAAGGCAGAATATAGGAAACTACATGAAAACATGAATAATTCAGTGAAAATGGCTGTAAACAGATGAGAACTTGTTTAGAACAGCTGAAATAGATTCTCCAAGTCAGTTCTTAGTGTAGAAAAGGTAGCTAAGATAAGGGAAATCCATAAATCCAGTTAAGATTACATGAAACACTGTATGAATTCTATATTCATTACTTAAAGGAGACTAGAGTGGTAAATGTGTGTTATACAAGGCAGAGTACCATTGAAATAGAGAAAGAAACACGTTCGGCAGCTTTGGAAAGCCTTACACTTCACTGAAATGTAGTACTACACTCTATAACACAGTTTAGAGACATTGTTCCCGAGCTGCCTCAGTTCATAACAGTGTGTAGGAAGTTGTTTGATAAAGTGGTCAAAGCTTATACTTGGACCAGAAGGCAGAATATAGGAATCTACATGAAAACATGAATAATTCAGTGAAAATGACTGTAAACAGATGAGAACTTGTTTAGAACAGCTGAAAGAGAATCTCCAAGTCAGTTCTTAGTGTAGAAAAGGTAGCTAAGATAAGGGAAATCCATAATTCCAGTTAATATCACATGAAACACTGTATGAATCCTATATTCATTACTTAAAGGAGACTAGAGTGGTAAATGTGTGTTATACAAGGCAGAATACCATTGAAATAGAGAAAGAAACACGTTCGGCAGCTTTGGAAAGCCTTACACTTCACTGAAATGGAGTACTACACTCTATAACACAGTTGAGAGACAATGTTCCCGAGCTGCCTCAGTTCATAACAGTGTGTAGGAAGTTGTTTGATAAAGTGGGCAAATCTTATACTTGGACCAGAAGGCAGAATATAGGAAACTACTTGAAAACATGATTAATTCAGTGAAAATGACTGTAAACAGATGAGAACTTGTTTTAGAACAGCTGAAAGAGATTCTCCAAGTCAGATCTTAGTGTAGAAAAGGTAGCTAAGATCCGGAAATCCTTAATTGGAGTTAAGATTATATGAAACACTGTATGAATCCTATATTCTTTACTTAAAGAGACTAGAGTGGTAAATGTGTGTTATACAAGGCAGAATACCATTAAAATGGAGAAAGAAACACGTTCGGCAGTTTTGGAAATCCTTACACGTGACTGAAATGTAGTACTACACTCTATAACACAGTTGAGAGACAATGTTCCCGAGCTGCCTCAGTTCATAACAGTGTGTAGGAAGTTGTTTGATAAAGTGGGCAAAGCTTATACTTGGACCAGAAGGCAGAGTATGGGAAACTACATGAAAACATGAATAATTCAGTGAAAATGACTGTAAACAGATGAGAACTTGTTTAGAACAGCTGGAAGAGATTCTCCAAGTCAGTTCTTAGTGTAGAAAAGGTAGCTAAGATCCGGAAATCCTTAATTGGAGTTAAGATTATATGAAACACTGTATGAATCCTATATTCTTTACTTAAAGGAGACTAGAGTGGTAAATGTGTGTTATACAAGGCAGAATACCATTAAAATGGAGAAAGAAACACGTTCGGCAGTTTTGGAAATCCTTACACGTGACTGAAATGTAGTACTACACTCTATAACACAGTTGAGAGACAATGTTCCCGAGCTGCCTCAGTTAATAACAGTGTGTAGGAAGTTGTTTGATAAAGTGGGCAAAGCTTATACTTGGACCAGAAGGCAGAGTATGGGAAACTACATGAAAACATGAATAATTCAGTGAAAATGACTGTAAACAGATGAGAACTTGTTTGGAACAGCTGAAAGACATTCTCCAAGTCAGTTCTTAGTGTAGAAAAGGTAGCTAAGAACCGGGAAATCTTAATTCCAGTTAAGATCACATGAAATACTGTATGAATCCTATATTCTTTACTGAAAGGAGACTAGGGTGGTAAATGTGTGTTATACAAGGGAGAATACCATTGAAATAGAGAAAGAAACACGTTCGGCAGCTTTGGAAAGCCTTACACTTCACTGAAATGTAGTACTACACTCTATAACACAGTTGAGAGACAATGTTCCCTACTTGCCTCAGTTCATAACAGTGTGTAGGAAGTTGTTTGATAAAGTGGGCAAAGCTTATACTTGGGCCAGAAGGCAGAATATAGGAAACTACATGAATACATGAATAATTCAGTGAAAATGACTGTAAACAGATGAGAACTTGTTTTAGAACAGATTAAAGAGATTCTCCAAGTCAGTTCTCAGTGTAGAAACGGAAGCTAAATCTGGAAAATCCTTAATTCCAGTTAAGATCACATGAAACACTGTATGAATCCTATATTCTTTACTTTTAGGAGACTATAGTGGTAAATGTGTGTTATATAAGGCAGATTACCATTGAAATAGAGAAAGAAACAGGTTCGGCAACTTTGGAAAGGCTTACACTTCACTGAAATGTAGTAGTACACTCCATAACACAGTTGAGAGACAATGTTCCCTAGCTGCCTCAGTTCATAACAGTGTGTAGGAAGTGGTTTGATAAAGTGGGCAAAGCTTATACTTGGACCAGAAGGCAGAATATAGGAAACTACATGAAAACATGAATAATTCAGTGAAAATGACTGTAAAAAGATGAGAACTTGTTTTAGAACAGCTGAAAGAGATTCTCCAAGTCAGTTCTTAGAATAGAAAAGGTAGCTAAGATCCGGGAAATCTTAATTCCAGTTAAGATCACATGAAACACTGTATGAATCCTATATTCTTTACTTAAAGGAGACTAGAGTGGTAAATGTGTGTTATACAAGGCAGAGTACCATTGAAATAGAGAAAGAAACACGTTCGGCAGCTTTGGAAAGCCTTACACTTCACTGAAATGTAGTACTACACTCTATAACACAGTTGAGAGACAATGTTCCCGAGCTGCCTCAGTTCATAACAGTGTGTAGGAAGTTGTTTGATAAAGTGGGCAAAGCTTATACTTGGGCCAGAAGGCAGAATATAGGAAACTACATGAAAACATGAATAATTCAGTGAAAATGACTGTAAACAGATGAGAACTTGTTTAGAACAGCTGAAAGAGAATCTCCAAGTCAGTTCTTAGTGTAGAAAGGGTAGCTAAGATAAGGGAAATCCATAATTCCAGTTAAGATCACATGAAACACTGTATGAATCCTATATTCATTACTTAAAGGAGACTAGAGTGGTAAATGTGTGTTATACAAGGCAGAATACCATTGAAATAGAGAAAGAAACACGTTCGGCAGCTTTGGAAAGCCTTACTCTTCACTGAAATGTAGTACTACACTCTATAACACAGTTGAGAGACAATGTTCCCGAGCTGCCTCAGTTCATAACAGTGTGTAGGAAGTTGTTTGATAAAGTGGTCAAAGCTTATACTTGGACCAGAAGGCAGAATATAGGAATCTACATGAAAACATGAATAATTCAGTGAAAATGACTGTAAACAGATGAGAACTTGTTTAGAACAGCTGAAAGAGAATCTCCAAGTCAGTTCTTAGTGTAGAAAAGGTAGCTAAGATAAGGGAAATCCATAATTCCAGTTAATATCACATGAAACACTGTATGAATCCTGTATTCATTACTTAAAGGAGACTAGAGTGGTAAATGTGTGTTATACAAGGCAGAATACCATTGAAATAGAGAAAGAAACACGTTCGGCAGCTTTGGAAAGCCTTACACTTCACTGAAATGTATTACTACACTCTATAGCACAGTTGAGAGACAATGTTCCCGAGCTGCCTCAGTTCATAACAGTGTGTAGGAAGTTGTTTGATAAAGTGGGCAAAGCTTATACTTGGACCAGAAGGCAGAGTATGGGAAACTACATGAAAACATGAATAATTCAGTGAAAATGACTGTAAACAGATGAGAACTTGTTTAGAACAGCTGAAAGACATTCTCCAAGTCAGTTCTTAGTGTAGAAACGGTAGCTAAGAACCGGGAAATCTTAATTCCAGTTAAAATCACATGAAATACTGTATGAATCCTATATTCTTTACTGAAAAAAGACTAGAGTGGTAAATGTGTGTTATACAAGGCAGAATACCATTGAAATAGAGAAAGAAAAACGTTCGGCAGCTTTGGAAAGCCTTACACTTCACTGAAATGTAGTACTACACTCTATAACACAGTTGAGAGACAATGTTCCCTACTTGCCTCAGTTCATAACAGTGTGTAGGAAGTTGTTTGATAAAGTGGGCAAAGCTTATACTTGGGCCAGAAGGCAGAATATAGGAAACTACATGAATACATGAATAATTCAGTGAAAATGACTGTAAACAGATGAGAACTTGTTTTAGAACAGATTAAAGAGATTCTCCAAGTCAGTTCTCAGTGTAGAAACGGAAGCTAAATTCGGAAAATCCTTAATTCCAGTTAAGATCACATGAAACACTGTATGAATCCTATATTCTTTACTTTAAGGAGACTATAGTGGTAAATGTGTGTTATATAAGGCAGATTACCATTGAAATAGAGAAAGAAACACGTTCAGCAACTTTGGAAAGGCTTACACTTCACTGAAATGTAGTAGTACACTCCATAACACAGTTGAGAGACAATGTTCCCTAGCTGCCTCAGTTCATAACAGTGTGTAGAAGTTGTTTTATAAAGTTGGCAAAGCTTATACTTGGGCCAGAAGGCAGAATATAGGAAACTACATGAAAACATGAATAATTCAGTGAAAATGACTGTAAACAGATGAGAACTTGTTTAGAACAGCTGAAAGAGAATCTCCAAGTCAGTTCTTAGTGTAGAAAGGGTAGCTAAGATAAGGGAAATCCATAATTCCAGTTAAGATCACATGAAACACTGTATGAATCCTATATTCATTACTTAAAGGAGACTAGAGTGGTAAATGTGTGTTATACAAGGCAGAGTACAATTGAAATAGAGAAAGAAACACGTTCGGCAGCTTTGGAAAGCCTTACACTTCACTGAAATGTAGTACTACACTCTATAACACAGTTGAGAGACAATGTTCCCGAGCTGCCTCAGTTCATAACAGTGTGTAGGAAGTTGTTTGATAAAGTGGGCAAAGCTTATACTTGGGCCAGAAGGCAGAATATAGGAAACTACATGAAAACATGAATAATTCAGTGAAAATGACTGTAAACAGATGAGAACTTGTTTAGAACAGCTGAAAGAGAATCTCCAAGTCAGTTCTTAGTGTAGAAAGGGTAGCTAAGATAAGGGAAATCCATAATTCCAGTTAAGATCACATGAAACACTGTATGAATCCTATATTCATTACTTAAAGGAGACTAGAGTGGTAAATGTGTGTTATACAAGGCAGAGTACCATTGAAATAGAGAAAGAAACACGTTCGGCAGCTTTGGAAAGCCTTACACTTCACTGAAATGTAGTACTACACTCTATAACACAGTTGAGAGACAATGTTCCCGAGCTGCCTCAGTTCATAACAGTGTGTAGGAAGTTGTTTGATAAAGTGGGCAAAGCTTATACTTGGGCCAGAAGGCAGAATATAGGAAACTACATGAAAACATGAATAATTCAGTGAAAATGACTGTAAACAGATGAGAACTTGTTTAGAACAGCTGAAAGAGAATCTCCAAGTCAGTTCTTAGTGTAGAAAGGGTAGCTAAGATAAGGGAAATCCATAATTCCAGTTAAGATCACATGAAACACTGTATGAATCCTATATTCATTACTTAAAGGAGACTAGAGTGGTAAATGTGTGTTATACAAGGCAGAATACCATTGAAATAGAGAAAGAAACACGTTCGGCAGCTTTGGAAAGCCTTACTCTTCACTGAAACGTAGTACTACACTCTATAACACAGTTGAGAGACAATGTTCCCGAGCTGCCTCAGTTCATAACAGTGTGTAGGAAGTTGTTTGATAAAGTGGTCAAAGCTTATACTTGGACCAGAAGGCAGAATATAGGAATCTACATGAAAACATGAATAATTCAGTGAAAATGACTGTAAACAGATGAGAACTTGTTTAGAACAGCTGAAAGAGAATCTCCAAGTCAGTTCTTAGTGTAGAAAAGGTAGCTAAGATAAGGGAAATCCATAATTCCAGTTAATATCACATGAAACACTGTATGAATCCTATATTCATTACTTAAAGGAGACTAGAGTGGTAAATGTGTGTTATACAAGGCAGAATACCATTGAAATAGAGAAAGAAACACGTTCGGCAGCTTTGGAAAGCCTTACACTTCACTGAAATGTAGTACTACACTCTATAACACAGTTGAGAGACAATGTTCCCGAGCTGCCTCAGTTCATAACAGTGTGTAGGAAGTTGTTTGATAAAGTGGGCAAAGCTTATACTTGGACCAGAAGGCAGAGTATGGGAAACTACATGAAAACATGAATAATTCAGTGAAAATGACTGTAAACAGATGAGAACTTGTTTAGAACAGCTGAAAGACATTCTCCAAGTCAGTTCTTAGTGTAGAAACGGTAGCTAAGAACCGGGAAATCTTAATTCCAGTTAAAATCACATGAAATACTGTATGAATCCTATATTCTTTACTGAAAAAAGACTAGAGTGGTAAATGTGTGTTATACAAGGCAGAATACCATTGAAATAGAGAAAGAAAAACGTTCGGCAGCTTTGGAAAGCCTTACACTTCACTGAAATGTAGTACTACACTCTATAACACAGTTGAGAGACAATGTTCCCTACTTGCCTCAGTTCATAACAGTGTGTAGGAAGTTGTTTGATAAAGTGGGCAAAGCTTATACTTGGGCCAGAAGGCAGAATATAGGAAACTACATGAATACATGAATAATTCAGTGAAAATGACTGTAAACAGATGAGAACTTGTTTTAGAACAGATTAAAGAGATTCTCCAAGTCAGTTCTCAGTGTAGAAACGGAAGCTAAATTCGGAAAATCCTTAATTCCAGTTAAGATCACATGAAACACTGTATGAATCCTATATTCTTTACTTTAAGGAGACTATAGTGGTAAATGTGTGTTATATAAGGCAGATTACCATTGAAATAGAGAAAGAAACACGTTCAGCAACTTTGGAAAGGCTTACACTTCACTGAAATGTAGTAGTACACTCCATAACACAGTTGAGAGACAATGTTCCCTAGCTGCCTCAGTTCATAACAGTGTGTAGAAGTTGTTTTATAAAGTTGGCAAAGCTTATACTTGGGCCAGAAGGCAGAATATAGGAAACTACATGAAAACATGAATAATTCAGTGAAAATGACTGTAAACAGATGAGAACTTGTTTAGAACAGCTGAAAGAGAATCTCCAAGTCAGTTCTTAGTGTAGAAAGGGTAGCTAAGATAAGGGAAATCCATAATTCCAGTTAAGATCACATGAAACACTGTATGAATCCTATATTCATTACTTAAAGGAGACTAGAGTGGTAAATGTGTGTTATACAAGGCAGAATACCATTGAAATAGAGAAAGAAACACGTTCGGCAGCTTTGGAAAGCCTTACTCTTCACTGAAATGTAGTACTACACTCTATAACACAGTTGAGAGACAATGTTCCCGAGCTGCCTCAGTTCATAACAGTGTGTAGGAAGTTGTTTGATAAAGTGGGCAAAGCTTATACTTGGGCCAGAAGGCAGAATATAGGAAACTACATGAAAACATGAATAATTCAGTGAAAATGACTGTAAACAGATGAGAACTTGTTTAGAACAGCTGAAATAGATTCTCCAAGTCAGTTCTTATTGTAGAAAAGGTAGCTAAGATAAGGGAAATCCATAAATCCAGTTAAGATTACATGAAACACTGTATGAATTCTATATTCATTACTTAAACGAGACTAGAGTGGTAAATGTGTGTTATACAAGGCAGAATACCATTGAAATAGAGAAAGAAACACGTTCGGCAGCTTTGGAAAGCCTTACACTTCACTGAAATGTAGTACTACACTCTATAACACAGTTTAGAGACATTGTTCCCGAGCTGCCTCAGTTCATAACAGTGTGTAGGAAGTTGTTTGATAAAGTGGTCAAAGCTTATACTTGGACCAGAAGGCAGAATATAGGAATCTACATGAAAACATGAATAATTCAGTGAAAATGACTGTAAACAGATGAGAACTTGTTTAGAACAGCTGAAAGAGAATCTCCAAGTCAGTTCTTAGTGTAGAAAAGGTAGCTAAGATAAGGGAAATCCATAATTCCAGTTAATATCACATGAAACACTGTATGAATCCTATATTCATTACTTAAAGGAGACTAGAGTGGTAAATGTGTGTTATACAAGGCAGAATACCATTGAAATAGAGAAAGAAACAAGTTTGGCAGCTTTGGAAAGGCTTACACTTCACTGAAATGTAGTACTACACTCCATAACACAGTTGAGAGACAATGTTCCCGAGCTGCCTCAGTTCATAACAGTGTGTAGGATGTGGTTTGATAAAGTGGGCAAAGCTTATACTTGGACCAGAAGGCAGAATATAGGAAACTACATGAAAACATGAATAATTCAGTGAAAATGACTATAAAAAGATGAGAACTTGTTTTAGAACAGCTGAAAGAGATTCTCCAAGTCAGTTCTTAGTGTAGAAAAGGTAGCTAAGATCCGGGAAATCTTAATTCCAGTTAAGATCACATGAAACACTGTATGAATCCTATATTCTTTACTTAAAGGAGACTAGAGTGGTAAATGTGTGTTATACAAGGCAGAATACCATTGAAATAGAGAAAGAAACACGTTCGGCAGCTTTGGAAAGCCTTACACTTCACTGAAATGTAGTACTACACTCTATAACACAGTTGAGAGACAATGTTCCCGAGCTGCCTCAGTTCATAACAGTGTGTAGGAAGTTGTTTGATAAAGTGGGCAAAGCTTATACTTGGACCAGAAGGCAGAATATAGGAAACTACATGAAAACATGATTAATTCAGTGAAATTGACTGTAAACAGATGAGAACTTGTTTAGAACAGCTGAAAGAGATTCTCCAAGTCAGTTCTCAGTGTAGAAACGGAAGCTGAATCCGGAAAATCCTTAATTCCAGTTAAGATCACATGAAACACTGTATGAATCCTGTATTCTTTACTTTAAGGAGACTATAGTGGTAAATGTGTGTTATATAAGGCAGATTACCATTGATATAGAGAAAGAAACACATTCGGCAGCTTTGGAAAGCCTTACACTTCACTGAAATGTAGTACTACACTCTATAACACAATTGAGAGACAATGTTCCCTACTTGCCTCAGTTCATAACAGTGTGTAGGAAGTTGTTTGATAAAGTGGGCAAAGCTTATACTTGGGCCAGAAGGCAGAATATAGGAAACTACATGAAAACATGAATAATTCAGTGAAAATGACTGTAAACAGATGAGAACTTGTTTAGAACAGCTGAAAGAGAATCTCCAAGTCAGTTCTTAGTGTAGAAAAGGTAGCTAAGATAAGGGAAATCCATAATACCAGTTAAGATCACATGAAACACTGTATGAATCCTATATTCATTACTTAAAGGAGACTAGAGTGGTAAATGTGTGTTATAGACGGCAGAATACCATGGAAATAGAGAAAGAAACACGTTCGGCAGCTTTGGAAAGCCTTACTCTTCACTGAAATATGGTACTACACTCTATAACACAGTTGAGAGACAATGTTCTCGAGCTGCCTCAGTTCATAACAGTGTGTAGGAAGTTGTTTGATAAAGTGGGCAAAGCTTATACTTGGACCAGAAGGCAGAATATAGGAAACTACATGAAAACATGATTAATTCAGTGAAAATGACTGTAAACAGATGAGAACTTGTTTTAGAACAGCTGAAAGAGATTCTCCAAGTCAGTTCTTAGTGTAGGAAAGGTAGCTAAGAACCAGGAAATCTTAATTCCAGTTAAGATCACATGAAACACTGTATGAATCCTATATTCTTTACTGAAAGGATACTAGAGTGGTAAATGTTTGTTATACAAGGCAGAATACCATTGAAATAGAGAAAGAAACACATTCGGCAGCTTTGGAAAGCCTTACACTTCACTGAAATGTAGTACTACACTCTATAACACAATTGAGAGACAATGTTCCCTACTTGCCTCAGTTCATAACAGTGTGTAGGAAGTTGTTTGATAAAGTGGGCAAAGCTTATACTTGGGCCAGAAGGCAGAATATAGGAAACTACATGAAAACATGAATAATTCAGTGAAAATGACTGTAAACAGATGAGAACTTGAATAGAACAGCTGAAAGAGAATCTCCAAGTCAGTTGTTAGTGTAGAAAGGGTAGCTAAGATAAGGGAAATCCATAATTCCAGTTAAGATCACATGTAACACTGTATGAATCCTATATTCATTACTTAAAGGAGACTAGAGTGGTAAATGTGTGTTATACAAGGCAGAATACCATTGAAATAGAGAAAGAAACACGTTCGGCAGCTTTGGAAAGCCTTACTCTTCACTGAAATGTAGTACTACACTCTATAACACAGTTGAGAGACAATGTTCCCGAGCTGCCTCAGTTCATAACAGTGTGTAGGAAGTTGATTGATAAAGTGGGCAAAGCTTATACTTGGGCCAGAAGGCAGAATATAGGAAACTACATGAAAACATGAATAATTCAGAGAAAATGACTGTAAACAGATGAGAACTTGTTTAGAACAGCTGAAAGAGAATCTCCAAGTCAGTTCTTAGTGTAGAAAAGGTAGCTAAGATAAGGGAAATCCATAATTCCAGTTAATATCACATGAAAGACTGTATGAATCCTATATTCATTACTTAAAGGAGACTAGAGTGTTAAATGTGTGTTATAGAAGGCAGAATACCATTGAAATAGAGAAAGAAACACGTTCGGCAGCTTTGGAAAGCCTTACTCTTCACTGAAATGTAGTACTACACTCTATAACACAGTTGAGAGACGATGTTCCCGAGCTGCCCCAGTTCATAACAGTGTGTAGGAAGTTGTTTGATAAAGTGGGCAAAGCTTATACTTGGGCCAGAAGGCAGAATATGGGAAACTACATGAAAACATGAATAATTCAGTGAAAATGACTGTAAACAGATGAGAACTTGTTTAGAACAGCTGAAAGAGAATCTCCAAGTCAGTTCTTAGTGTAGAAAGGGTAGCTAAGATAAGGGAAATCCATAATTCCAGTTAAGATCACATGAAACACTGTATGAATCCTATATTCATTACTTAAAGGAGACTAGAGTGGTAAATGTGTGTTATACAAGGCAGAATACCATTGAAATAGAGAAAGAAACACGTTCGGCAGCTTTGGAAAGCCTTACTCTTCACTGAAATGTAGTACTACACTCTATAACACAGTTGAGAGACAATGTTCCCGAGCTGCCACAGTTCATAACAGTGTGTAGGAAGTTGTTTGATAAAGTGGGCAAAGCTTATACTTGGACCAGAAGGCAGAGTATGGGAAACTACATGAAAACATGAATAATTCAGTGAAAATGACTGTAAACAGATGAGAACTTGTTTAGAACAGCTGAAAGAGATTCTCCAAGTCAGTTCTTAGTGTAGAAAAGGTAGCTAAGATCCGGGAAATCTTAATTCCAGTTAAGATCACATGAAACACTGTATGAATCCTATATTCTTTACTGAAAGGAGACTAGAGTGGTAAATGTGTGTTATACAAGGTAGAATACCATTGAAATAGAGAAAGAAACACGTTCGGCAGCTTTGGAAAGCCTTACACTTCACTGAAATGTAGTACTACACTCTATAACACAGTTGAGAGACAATGTTCCCTACTTGCCTCAGTTCATAACAGTGTGTAGGAAGTTGTTTGATAAAGTGGGCAAAGCTTATACTTGGACCAGAAGGCAGAGTATGGGAAACTACATGAAAACATGAATAATTCAGTGAAAATGACTGTAAACAGATGAGAACTTGTTTAGAACAGCTGAAAGACATTCTCCAAGTCAGTTCTTAGTGTAGAAACGGTAGCTAAGAACCGGGAAATCTTAATTCCAGTTAAAATCACATGAAATACTGTATGAATCCTATATTCTTTACTGAAAAAAGACTAGAGTGGTAAATGTGTGTTATACAAGGCAGAATACCATTGAAATAGAGAAAGAAAAACGTTCGGCAGCTTTGGAAAGCCTTACACTTCACTGAAATGTAGTACTACACTCTATAACACAGTTGAGAGACAATGTTCCCTACTTGCCTCAGTTCATAACAGTGTGTAGGAAGTTGTTTGATAAAGTGGGCAAAGCTTATACTTGGGCCAGAAGGCAGAATATAGGAAACTACATGAATACATGAATAATTCAGTGAAAATGACTGTAAACAGATGAGAACTTGTTTTAGAACAGATTAAAGAGATTCTCCAAGTCAGTTCTCAGTGTAGAAACGGAAGCTAAATTCGGAAAATCCTTAATTCCAGTTAAGATCACATGAAACACTGTATGAATCCTATATTCTTTACTTTAAGGAGACTATAGTGGTAAATGTGTGTTATATAAGGCAGATTACCATTGAAATAGAGAAAGAAACACGTTCAGCAACTTTGGAAAGGCTTACACTTCACTGAAATGTAGTAGTACACTCCATAACACAGTTGAGAGACAATGTTCCCTAGCTGCCTCAGTTCATAACAGTGTGTAGAAGTTGTTTTATAAAGTTGGCAAAGCTTATACTTGGGCCAGAAGGCAGAATATAGGAAACTACATGAAAACATGAATAATTCAGTGAAAATGACTGTAAACAGATGAGAACTTGTTTAGAACAGCTGAAAGAGAATCTCCAAGTCAGTTCTTAGTGTAGAAAGGGTAGCTAAGATAAGGGAAATCCATAATTCCAGTTAAGATCACATGAAACACTGTATGAATCCTATATTCATTACTTAAAGGAGACTAGAGTGGTAAATGTGTGTTATACAAGGCAGAATACCATTGAAATAGAGAAAGAAACACGTTCGGCAGCTTTGGAAAGCCTTACTCTTCACTGAAATGTAGTACTACACTCTATAACACAGTTGAGAGACAATGTTCCCGAGCTGCCTCAGTTCATAACAGTGTGTAGGAAGTTGATTGATAAAGTGGGCAAAGCTTATACTTGGGCCAGAAGGCAGAATATAGGAAACTACATGAAAACATGAATAATTCAGTGAAAATGACTGTAAACAGATGAGAACTTGTTTAGAACAGCTGAAATAGATTCTCCAAGTCAGTTCTTAGTGTAGAAAAGGTAGCTAAGATAAGGGAAATCCATAAATCCAGTTAAGATTACATGAAACACTGTATGAATTCTATATTCATTACTTAAAGGAGACTACAGTGGTAAATGTGTGTTATACAAGGCAGAATACCATTGAAATAGAGAAAGAAACACGTTCGGCAGCTTTGGAAAGCCTTACACTTCACTGAAATGTAGTACTACACTCTATAACACAGTTTAGAGACATTGTTCCCGAGCTGCCTCAGTTCATAACAGTGTGTAGGAAGTTGTTTGATAAAGTGGTCAAAGCTTATACTTGGACCAGAAGGCAGAATATAGGAATCTACATGAAAATATGAATAATTCAGTGAAAATGACTGTAAACAGATGAGAACTTGTTTAGAACAGCTGAAAGAGAATCTCCAAGTCAGTTCTTAGTGTAGAAAAGGTAGCTAAGATAAGGGAAATCCATAATTCCAGTTAAGATCACATGAAACACTGTTTGAATCATATATTCATTACTTAAAGGAGACTACAGTGGTAAATGTGTGTTATACAAGGCAGAATACCATTGAAATAGAGAAAGAAACACGTTCGGCAGCTTTGGAAATCCTTACACTTCACTGAAATGTAGTACTACACTCTATAACACAGTTGAGAGACAATGTTCCCTACTTGCCTCAGTTCATAACAGTGTGTAGGAAGTTGTTTGATAAAGTGGGCAAAGCTTATACTTGGGCCAGAAGGCAGAATATAGGAAACTACATGAAAACATGAATAATTCAGTGAAAATGACTGTAAACAGATGAGAACTTGTTTTAGAACAGCTGAAAGACATTCTCCAAGTCAGTTCTTAGTGTAGAAAAGGTAGCTAAGATCCGGGAAATCTTAATTCCAGTTAAAATCACATGAAACACTGTATGAATCCTATATTCTTTACTGAAAGGATACTAGAGTGGTAAATGTTTGTTATACAAGGCAGAATACCATTGAAATAGAGAAAGAAACACGTTCGGCAGCTTTAAAAAGCCTTACACTTCACTGAAATGTAGTACTACACTCTATAACACAGTTGAGAGACAATGTTCCCGAGCTGCCTCAGTTCATAACAGTGTGTAGGAAGTTGTTTGATAAAGTGGGCAAAGCTTATACTTGGGCCAGAAGGCAGAATATGGGAAACTACATGAAAACATGAATAATTCAGTGAAAATGACTGTAAACAGATGAGAACTTGTTTAGAACAGCTAAAATAGATTCTCCAAGTAAGTTCTTAGTGTGGAAAAGGTAGCTAAGATAAGGGTAATCCATAAATCCAGTTAAGATTACATGAAACACTGTATGAATTCTATATTCTTTACTTAAAGGAGACTAGAGTGGTAAATGTGTGTTATACAAGGCAGAATACCATTAAAATAGAGAAAGAAACACGTTCGGCAGCTTTGGAAATCCTTACACTTCACTGAAATGTAGTACTACACTCTATAACACAGTTGAGAGACAATGTTCCCTACTTGCCTCAGTTCATAACAGTGTGTAGGAAGTTGTTTGATAAAGTGGGCAAAGCTTATACTTGGGCCAGAAGGCAGAATATAGGAAACTACATGAAAACATGAATAATTCAGTGAAAATGACTGTAAACAGATGAGAACTTGAATAGAACAGCTGAAAGAGAATCTCCAAGTCAGTTGTTAGTGTAGAAAGGGTAGCTAAGATAAGGGAAATCCATAATTCCAGTTAAGATCACATGTAACACTGTATGAATCCTATATTCATTACTTAAAGGAGACTAGAGTGGTAAATGTGTGTTATACAAGGCAGAATACCATTGAAATAGAGAAAGAAACACGTTCGGCAGCTTTGGAAAGCCTTACTCTTCACTGAAATGTAGTACTACACTCTATAACACAGTTGAGAGACAATGTTCCCGAGCTGCCTCAGTTCATAACAGTGTGTAGGAAGTTGATTGATAAAGTGGGCAAAGCTTATACTTGGGCCAGAAGGCAGAATATAGGAAACTACATGAAAACATGAATAATTCAGAGAAAATGACTGTAAACAGATGAGAACTTGTTTAGAACAGCTGAAAGAGAATCTCCAAGTCAGTTCTTAGTGTAGAAAAGGTAGCTAAGATAAGGGAAATCCATAATTCCAGTTAAGATCACATGAAACACTGTTTGAATCATATATTCATTACTTAAAGGAGACTACAGTGGTAAATGTGTGTTATACAAGGCAGAATACCATTGAAATAGAGAAAGAAACACGTTCGGCAGCTTTGGAAATCCTTACACTTCACTGAAATGTAATACTACACTCTATAACACAGTTGAGAGACAATGTTCCCTACTTGCCTCAGTTCATAACAGTGTGTAGGAAGTTGTTTGAAAAAGTGGGCAAAGCTTATACTTGGTCCAGAAGGCAGAATATAGGAAACTCCATGAAAACATGAATAATTCAGTGAAAATGACTGTAAACAGATGAGAACTTGTTTTAGAACAGCTGAAAGACATTCTCCAAGTCAGTTCTTAGTGTAGAAAAGGTAGCTAAGATCCGGGAAATCTTAATTCCAGTTAAAATCACATGAAACACTGTATGAATCCTATATTCTTTACTGAAAGGATACTAGAGTGGTAAATGTTTGTTATACAAGGCAGAATACCATTGAAATAGAGAAAGAAACACATTCGGCAGCTTTGGAAAGCCTTACACTTCACTGAAATGTAGTACTACACTCTATAACACAATTGAGAGACAATGTTCCCTACTTGCCTCAGTTCATAACAGTGTGTAGGAAGTTGTTTGATAAAGTGGGCAAAGCTTATACTTGGGCCAGAAGGCAGAATATAGGAAACTACATGAAAACATGAATAATTCAGTGAAAATGACTGTAAACAGATGAGAACTTGTTTAGAACAGCTGAAAGAGAATCTCCAAGTCAGTTCTTAGTGTAGAAAAGGTAGCTAAGATAAGGGAAATCCATAATACCAGTTAAGATCACATGAAACACTGTATGAATCCTATATTCATTACTTAAAGGAGACTAGAGTGGTAAATGTGTGTTATAGACGGCAGAATACCATTGAAATAGAGAAAGAAACACGTTCGGCAGCTTTGGAAAGCCTTACTCTTCACTGAAATATGGTACTACAGTCTATAACACAGTTGAGAGACAATGTTCTCGAGCTGCCTCAGTTCATAACAGTGTGTAGGAAGTTGTTTGATAAAGTGGGCAAAGCTTATACTTGGACCAGAAGGCAGAATATAGGAAACTACATGAAAACATGATTAATTCAGTGAAAATGACTGTAAACAGATGAGAACTTGTTTTAGAACAGCTGAAAGAGATTCTCCAAGTCAGTTCTTAGTGTAGAAAAGGTAGCTAAAAACCAGGAAATCTTAATTCCAGTTAAGATCACATGAAACACTGTATGAATCCTATATTCTTTACTGAAAGGATACTAGAGTGGTAAATGTTTGTTATACAAGGCAGAATACCATTGAAATAGAGAAAGAAACACATTCGGCAGCTTTGGAAAGCCTTACACTTCACTGAAATGTAGTACTACACTCTATAACACAATTGAGAGACAATGTTCCCTACTTGCCTCAGTTCATAACAGTGTGTAGGAAGTTGTTTGATGAAGTGGGCAAAGCTTATACTTGGGCCAGAAGGCAGAATATAGGAACCTACATGAAAACATGAATAATTCAGTGAAAATGACTGTAAACAGATGAGAACTTGTTTAGAACAGCTGAAAGAGAATCTCCAAGTCAGTTCTTAGTGTAGAAAAGGTAGCTAAGATAAGGGAAATCCATAATACCAGTTAAGATCACATGAAACTCTGTATGAATCCTATATTCATTACTTAAAGGAGACTAGAGTGGTAAATGTGTGTTATAGACGGCAGAATACCATTGAAATAGAGAAAGAAACACGTTCGGCAGCTTTGGAAAGCCTTACTCTTCACTGAAATGTGGTACTACACTCTATAACACAGTTGAGAGACAATGTTCCCGAGCTGCCTCAGTTCATAACAGTGTGTAGGAAGTTGTTTGATAAAGTGGGCAAAGCTTATACTTGGAACAGAAGGCAGAGTATGGGAAACTACTTGAAAACATGAATAATTCAGTGAAAATGACTGTAAACAGATGAGAACTTGTTTAGAACAGCTGAAAGAGATTCTCCAAGTCAGTTCTTAGTGTAGAAAAGGTAGCTAAGATCCGGGAAATCTTAATTCCAGTTAAGATCACATGAAACAATGTATGAATCCTATATTCTTTACTGAAAGGAGACTAGAGTGGTAAATGTGTGTTATACAAGGTAGAATACCATTGAAATAGACAAAGAAACACGTTCGGCAGCTTTAAAAAGCCTTACACTTCACGGAAATGTAGTACTACACTCTATAACACAGTTGAGAGACAATGTCCCCGAGCTGCCTCAGTTCATAACAGTGTGTAGGAAGTTGTTTGATAAAGTGGGCAAAGCTTATACTTGGGCCAGAAGGCAGAATATGGGAAACTACATGAAAACATGAATAATTCAGTGAAAATGACTGTAAACAGATGAGAACTTGTTTAGAACAGCTGAAATAGATTCTCCAAGTCAGTTCTTAGTGTAGAAAAGGTAGCTAAGATAAGGGAAATCCATAAATCCAGTTAAGATTACATGAAACACTGTATGAATTCTATATTCATTACTTAAAGGAGACTACAGTGGTAAATGTGTGTTATACAAGGCAGAATACCATTGAAATAGAGAAAGAAACACGTTCGGCAGCTTTGGAAAGCTTTACACTTCACTGAAATGTAGTACTACACTCTATAACACAGTTTAGACACATTGTTCCCGAGCTGCCTCAGTTCATAACAGTGTGTAGGAAGTTGTTTGATAAAGTGGTCAAAGCTTATACTTGGACCAGAAGGCAGAATATAGGAATCTACATGAAAACATGAATAATTCAGTGAAAATGACTGTAAACAGATGAGAACTTGTTTAGAACAGCTGAAAGAGAATCTCCAAGTCAGTTCTTAGTGTAGAAAAGGTAGCTAAGATAAGGGAAATCCATAATTCCAGTTAATATCACATGAAAAACTGTATGAATCCTATATTCATTACTTAAAGGAGACTAGAGTGGTAAATGTGTGTTATAGAAGGCAGAATACCATTGAAATAGAGAAAGAAACACGTTCGGCAGCTTTGGAAAGCCTTACTCTTCACTGAAATGTAGTACTACACTCTATAACACAGTTGAGAGACAATGTTCCCTACTGGCCTCAGTTCATAACAGTGTGTAGGAAGTTGTTTGATAAAGTGGGCAAAGCTTATACTTGGGCCAGAAGGCAGAATATAGGAAACTACATGAAAACATGAATAATTCAGTGAAAATGACTGTAAACAGATGAGAACTTGTTTTAGAACAGCTGAAAGACATTCTCCAAGTCAGTTCTTAGTGTAGAAAAGGTAGCTAAGATCCGGGCAATCTTAATTCCAGTTAAAATCACATGAAACACTGTATGAATCCTATATTCTTTACTGAAAGGATACTAGAGTGGTAAATGTTTGTTATACAAGGCAGAATACCATTGAAATAGAGAAAGAAACACATTTGGCAGCTTTGGAAAGCCTTTCACTTCACTGAAATGTAGTACTACACTCTATAACACAATTGAGAGACAATGTTCCCTACTTGCCTCAGTTCATAACAGTGTGTAGGAAGTTGTTTGATAAAGTGGGCAAAGCTTATACTTGGACCAGAAGGCAGAATATTGGGAACTACATGAAAACATGAATAATTCAGTGAAAATGACTGTAAACAGATGAGAACTTGTTTAGAACAGCTGAAAGAGAATCTCCAAGTCAGTTCTTAGTGTAGAAAGGGTAGCTAAGATAAGGGAAATCCATAATTCCAGTTAAGATCACATGAAACACTGTATGAATCCTATATTCTTTACTTAAAGGAGACTAGAGTGGTAAATGTGTGTTATACAAGGCAGAGTACCATTGAAATAGAGAAAGAAACACGTTCGGCAGCTTTGGAAAGCCTTACACTTCACTGAAATGTAGTACTACACTCTATAACACAGTTGAGAGACAATGTTCCCGAGCTGCCTCAGTTCATAACAGTGTGTAGGAAGTTGTTTGATAAAGTGGGCAAAGCTTATACTTGGGCCAGAAGGCAGAATATGGGAAACTACATGAAAACATGAATAATTCAGTGAAAATGACTGTAAACAGATGAGAACTTGTTTAGAACAGCTAAAATAGATTCTCCAAGTAAGTTCTTAGTGTGGAAAAGGTAGCTAAGATAAGGGAAATCCATAAATCCAGTTAAGATTACATGAAACACTGTATGAATTCTATATTCTTTACTTAAAGTAGACAAGAGTGGTAAATGTGTGTTATACAAGGCAGAATACCATTAAAATAGAGAAAGAAACACGTTCGGCAGCTTTGGAAATCCTTACACTTCACTGAAATGTAGTACTACACTCTATAACACAGTTGAGAGACAATGTTCCCTACTTGCCTCAGTTCATAACAGTGTGTAGGAAGTTGTTTGATAAAGTGGGCAAAGCTTATACTTGGGCCAGAAGGCAGAATATAGGAAACTACATGAAAACATGAATAATTCAGTGAAAATGACTGTAAACAGATGAGAACTTGTTTAGAACAGCTGAAAGAGAATCTCCAAGTCAGTTCTTAGTGTAGAAAAGGTAGCTAAGATAAGGGAAATCCATAAATCCAGTTAAGATTACATGAAACACTGTATGAATTCCATATTCTTTACTTAAAGGAGACTAGAGTGGTAAATGTGTGTTATAGAAGGCAGAATACCATTGAAATAGAGAAAGAACCACGTTCGGCAGCTTTGGAAAGCCTTACTCTTCACTGAAATGTAGTACTACACTCTATAACACAGTTGAGAGACAATGTTCCCGAGCTGCCTCAGTTCATAACAGTGTGTAGGAAGTTGTTTGATAAAGTGGGCAAAGCTTATACTTGGACCAGAAGGCAGAGTATGGGAAACTACATGAAAACATGAATAATTCAGTGAAAATGACTGTAAACAGATGAGAACTTGTTTAGAACAGCTGAAAGAGATTCTCCAAGTCAGTTCTTAGTGTAGAAAAGGTAGCTAAGATCCGGGAAATCTTAATTCCAGTTAAGATCACATGAAACACTGTATGAATCCTATATTCTTTACTGAAAGGAGACTAGAGTGGTAAATGTGTGTTATACAAGGTAGAATACCATTGAAATAGAGAAAGAAACACGTTCGGGAGCTTTGGAAAGCCTTACACTTCACTGAAATGTAGTACTACACTCTAAAACACAGTTGAGAGACAATGTTCCCTACTTGCCTCAGTTCATAACAGTGTGTAGGAAGTTGTTTGATAAAGTGGGCAAAGCTTATACTTGGGCCAGAAGGCAGAATATAGGAAACTACATGAAAACATGAATAATTCAGTGAAAATGACTGTAAACAGATGAGAACTTGTTTAGAACAGCTGAAAGAGAATCTCCAAGTCAGTTCTTAGTGTAGAAAGGGTAGCTAAGATAAGGGAAATCCATAATTCCAGTTAAGATCACATGAAACACTGTATGAATCCTATATTCATTACTTAAAGGAGACTAGAGTGGTAAATGTGTGTTATACAAGGCAGAATACCATTGAAATAGAGAAAGAAACACGTTCGGCAGCTTTGGAAAGCCTTACTCTTCACTGAAATGTAGTACTACACTCTATAACACAGTTGAGAGACAATGTTCCCGAGCTGCCTCAGTTCATAACAGTGTGTAGGAAGTTGATTGATAAAGTGGGCAAAGCTTATACTTGGGCCAGAAGGCAGAATATAGGAAACTACATGAAAACATGAATAATTCAGTGAAAATGACTGTAAACAGATGAGAACTTGTTTAGAACAGCTGAAATAGATTCTCCAAGTCAGTTCTTAGTGTAGAATGGGTAGCTAAGATAAGGGAAATCCATAAATCCAGTTAAGATTACATGAAACACTGTATGAATTCTATATTCATTACTTAAAGGAGACTACAGTGGTAAATGTGTGTTATACAAGGAAGAATACCATTGAAATAGAGAAAGAAACACGTTCGGCAGCTTTGGAAAGCCTTACACTTCACTGAAATGTAGTACTACACTCTATAACACAGTTTAGAGACATTGTTCCCGAGCTGCCTCAGTTCATAACAGCGTGTAGGAAGTTGTTTGATAATGTGGGCAAAGCTTATACTTGGGCCAGAAGGCAGAATATAGGAAACTACATGAAAACATGAATAATTCAGTGAAAATGACTGTAAACAGATGAGAACTTGTTTAGAACAGCTGAAAGAGAATCTCCAAGTCAGTTCTTAGTGTAGAAAAGGTAGCTAAGATAAGGGAAATCCATAATTCCAGTTAATATCACATGAAACACTGTATGAATCCTATATTCATTACTTAAAGGAGACTAGAGTGGTAAATGTGTGTTATAGAAGGCAGAATACCATTGAAATAGAGAAAGAACCACGTTCGGCAGCTTTGGAAAGCCTTACTCTTCACTGAAATGTAGTACTACACTCTATAACACAGTTGAGAGACAATGTTCCCGAGCTGCCTCAGTTCATAACAGTGTGTAGGAAGTTGTTTGATAAAGTGGGCAAAGCTTATACTTGGACCAGAAGGCAGAGTATGGGAAACTACATGAAAACATGAATAATTCAGTGAAAATGACTGTAAACAGATGAGAACTTGTTTAGAACAGCTGAAAGAGATTCTCCAAGTCAGTTCTTAGTGTAGAAAAGGTAGCTAAGATCCGGGAAATCTTAATTCCAGTTAAGATCACATGAAACACTGTATGAATCCTATATTCTTTACTGAAAGGAGACTAGAGTGGTAAATGTGTGTTATACAAGGTAGAATACCATTGAAATAGAGAAAGAAACACGTTCGGCAGCTTTGGAAAGCCTTACACTTCACTGAAATGTAGTACTACACTCTATAACACAGTTGAGAGACAATGTTCCCGAGCTGCCTCAGTTCATAACAGTGTGTAGGAAGTTGTTTGATAAAGTGGGCAAAGCTTATACTTGGGCCAGAAGGCAGAATATGGGAAACTACATGAAAACATGAATAATTCAGTGAAAATGACTGTAAACAAATGAGAACTTGTTTAGAACAGCTAAAATAGATTCTCCAAGTAAGTTCTTAGTGTGGAAAAGGTAGCTAAGATAAGGGTAATCCATAAATCCAGTTAAGATTACATGAAACACTGTATGAATTCTATATTCTTTACTTAAAGGAGACTAGAGTGGTAAATGTGTGTTATACAAGGCAGAATACCATTAAAATAGAGAAAGAAACACGTTCGGCAGCTTTGGAAATCCTTACACTTCACTGAAATGTAGTACTACACTCCATAACACAGTTGAGAGACAATGTTCCCTACTTGCCTCAGTTCATAACAGTGTGTAGGAAGTTGTTTGATAAAGTGGGCAAAGCTTATACTTGGGCCAGAAGGCAGAATATAGGAAACTACATGAAAACATGAATAATTCAGTGAAAATGACTGTAAACAGATGAGAACTTGTTTAGAACAGCTGAAAGAGAATCTCCAAGTCAGTTCTTAGTGTAGAAAGGGTAGCTAAGATAAGGGAAATCCATAATTCCAGTTAAGATCACATGAAACACTGTATGAATCCTATATTCATTACTTAAAGGAGACTAGAGTGGTAAATGTGTGTTATACAAGGCAGAATACCATTGAAATAGAGAAAGAAACATGTTCGGCAGCTTTGGAAAGCCTTACTCTTCACTGAAATGTAGTACTACACTCTATAACACAGTTGAGAGACAATGTTCCCGAGCTGCCTCAGTTCATAACAGTGTGTAGGAAGGTGATTGATAAAGTGGGCAAAGCTTATACTTGGGCCAGAAGGCAGAATATAGGAAACTACATGAAAACATGAATAATTCAGTGAAAATGACTGTAAACAGATGAGAACTTGTTTAGAACAGCTGAAATAGATTCTCCAAGTCAGTTCTTAGTGTAGAAAAGGTAGCTAAGATAAGGGAAATCCATAAATCCAGTTAAGATTACATGAAACACTGTTTGAATCATATATTCATTACTTAAAGGAGACTACAGTGGTAAATGTGTGTTATACAAGGCAGAATACCATTGAAATAGAAAAAGAAACACGTTCGGCAGCTTAGGAAATCCTTACACTTCACTGAAATGTAGTACTACACTCTATAAAACAGTTGAGAGACAATGTTCCCTACTTGCCTCAGTTCATAACAGTGTGTAGGAAGTTGTTTGATAAAGTGGGCAAAGCTTATACTTGGGCCAGAAGGCAGAATATAGGAAACTACATGAAAACATGATTAATTCAGTGAAAATGACTGTAAACAGATGAGAACTTGTTTTAGAACAGCTGAAAGAGATTCTCCAAGTCAGTTCTTAGTGTAGAAAAGGTAGCTAAGAACCAGGAAATCTTAATTCCAGTTAAGATCACATGAAACACTGTATGAATCCTATATTCTTTACTGAAAGGATACTAGAGTGGTAAATGTTTGTTATACAAGGCAGAATACCATTGAAATAGAGAAAGGAACACATTCGGCAGCTTTGGAAAGCCTTACACTTCACTGAAATGTAGTACTACACTCTATAACACAATTGAGAGACAATGTTCCCTACTTGCCTCAGTTCATAACAGTGTGTAGGAAGTTGTTTGATAAAGTGGGCAAAGCTTATACTTGGGCCAGAAGGCAGAATATAGGAAACTACATGAAAACATGAATAATTCAGTGAAAATGACTGTAAACAGATGAGAACTTGTTTAGAACAGCTGAAAGAGAATCTCCAAGTCAGTTCTTAGTGTAGAAAAGGTAGCTAAGATAAGGGAAATCCATAATACCAGTTAAGATCACATGAAACACTGTATGAATCCTATATTCATTACTTAAAGGAGACTAGAGTGGTAAATGTGTGTTATAGAAGGCAGAATACCATTGAAATAGAGAAAGAACCACGTTCGGCAGCTTTGGAAAGCCTTACTCTTCACTGAAATGTAGTACTACACTCTATAACACAGTTGAGAGACAATGTTCCCGAGCTGCCTCAGTTCATAACAGTGTGTAGGAAGTTGTTTGATAAAGTGGGCAAAGCTTATACTTGGACCAGAAGGCAGAGTATGGGAAACTACATGAAAACATGAATAATTCAGTGAAAATGACTGTAAACAGATGAGAACTTGTTTAGAACAGCTGAAAGAGATTCTCCAAGTCAGTTCTTAGTGTAGAAAAGGTAGCTAAGATCCGGGAAATCTTAATTCCAGTTAAGATCACATGAAACACTGTATGAATCCTATATTCTTTACTGAAAGGAGACTAGAGTGGTAAATGTGTGTTATACAAGGTAGAATACCATTGAAATAGAGAAAGAAACACGTTCGGCAGCTTTGGAAAGCCTTACACTTCACTGAAATGTAGTACTACACTCTATAACACAGTTGAGAGACAATGTTCCCGAGCTGCCTCAGTTCATAACAGTGTGTAGGAAGTTGTTTGATAAAGTGGGCAAAGCTTATACTTGGGCCAGAAGGCAGAATATGGGAAACTACATGAAAACAAGAATAATTGAGTGAAAATGACTGTAAACAGATGAGAACTTGTTTAGAACAGCTAAAATAGATTCTCCAAGTAAGTTCTTAGTGTGGAAAAGGTAGCTAAGATAAGGGTAATCCATAAATCCAGTTAAGATTACATGAAACACTGTATGAATTCTATATTCTTTACTTAAAGGAGACTAGAGTGGTAAATGTGTGTTATACAAGGCAGAATACCATTGAAATAGAGAAAGAAACACGTTCGGCAGCTTTGGAAAGCCTTACTCTTCACTGAAATGTAGTACTACACTCTATAACACAGTTTAGAGACATTGTTCCCGAGCTGCCTCAGTTCATAACAGTGTGTAGGAAGTTGTTTGATAAAGTGGTCAAAGCTTATACTTGGACCAGAAGGCAGAATATAGGAATCTACATGAAAACATGAATAATTCAGTGAAAATGACTGTAAACAGATGAGAACTTGTTTAGAACAGCTGAAAGAGAATCTCCAAGTCAGTTCTTAGTGTAGAAAAGGTAGCTAAGATAAGGGAAATCCATAATTCCAGTTAAGATCACATGAAACACTGTTTGAATCATATATTCATTACTTAAAGGAGACTACAGTGGTAAATGTGTGTTATACAAGGCAGAATACCATTGAAATAGAGAAAGAAACACGTTCGGCAGCTTTGGAAATCCTTACACTTCACTGAAATGTAGTACTACACTCTATAACACAGTTGAGAGACAATGTTCCCTACTTGCCTCAGTTCATAACAGTGTGTAGGAAGTTGTTTGATAAAGTGGGCAAAGCTTATACTTGGGCCAGAAGGCAGAATATAGGAAACTACATGAAAACATGAATAATTCAGTGAAAATGACTGTAAACAGATGAGAACTTGTTTTAGAACAGCTGAAAGACATTCTCCAAGTCAGTTCTTAGTGTAGAAAAGGTAGCTAAGATCCGGAAATCTTAATTCCAGTTAAAATCACATGAAACACTGTATGAATCCTATATTCTTTACTGAAAGGATACTAGAGTGGTAAATGTTTGTTATACAAGGCAGAATACCATTGAAATAGAGAAAGAAACACATTCGGCAGCTTTGGAAAGCCTTACACTTCACTGAAATGTAGTACTACACTCTATAACACAATTGAGAGACAATGTTCCCTACTTGCCTCAGTTCATAACAGTGTGTAGGAAGTTGTTTGATTAAGTGGGCAAAGCTTATACTTGGGCCAGAAGGCAGAATATAGGAAACTACATGAAAACATGAATAATTCAGTGAAAATGACTGTAAACAGATGAGAACTTGTTTAGAACAGCTGAAAGAGAATCTCCAAGTCAGTTCTTAGTGTAGAAAAGGTAGCTAAGATAAGGGAAATCCATAATACCAGTTAAGATCACATGAAACACTGTATGAATCCTATATTCATTACTTAAAGGAGCCTAGAGTGGTAAATGTGTGTTATAGACGGCAGAATACCATTGAAATAGAGAAAGAAACACGTTCGGCAGCTTTGGAAAGCCTTACTCTTCACTGAAATATGGTACTACACTCTATAACACAGTTGAGAGAAAATGTTCTCGAGCTGCCTCAGTTCATAACAGTGTGTAGGAAGTTGTTTGATAAAGTGGGCAAAGCTTATACTTGGACCAGAAGGCAGAATATAGGAAACTACATGAAAACATGATTAATTCAGTGAAAATGACTGTAAACAGATGAGAACTTGTTTTAGAACAGCTGAAAGAGATTCTCCAAGTCAGTTCTTAGTGTAGAAAAGGTAGCTAAGAACCAGGAAATCTTAATTCCAGTTAAGATCACATGAAACACTGTATGAATCCTATATTCTTTACTGAAAGGATACTAGAGTCTAAATGTTTGTTATACAAGGCAGAATACCATTGAAATAGAGAAAGGAACACATTCGGCAGCTTTGGAAAGCCTTACACTTCACTGAAATGTAGTACTACACTCTATAACACAGTTGAGAGACAATGTTCCCGAGCTGCCTCAGTTCATAACAGTGTGTAGGAAGTTGTTTGATAAAGTGGGCAAAGCTTATACTTGGGCCAGAAGGCAGAATATGGGAAACTACATGAAAACAAGAATAATTCAGTGAAAATGACTGTAAACAGATGAGAACTTGTTTAGAACAGCTAAAATAGATTCTCCAAGTAAGTTCTTAGTGTGGAAAAGGTAGCTAAGATAAGGGTAATCCATAAATCCAGTTAAGATTACATGAAACACTGTATGAATTCTATATTCTTTACTTAAAGGAGACTAGAGTGGTAAATGTGTGTTATACAAGGCAGAATACCATTGAAATAGAGAAAGAAACACGTTCGGCAGCTTTGGAAAGCCTTACTCTTCACTGAAATGTAGTACTACACTCTATAACACAGTTTAGAGACATTGTTCCCGAGCTGCCTCAGTTCATAACAGTGTGTAGGAAGTTGTTTGATAAAGTGGTCAAAGCTTATACTTGGACCAGAAGGCAGAATATAGGAATCTACATGAAAACATGAATAATTCAGTGAAAATGACTGTAAACAGATGAGAACTTGTTTAGAACAGCTGAAAGAGAATCTCCAAGTCAGTTCTTAGTGTAGAAAAGGTAGCTAAGATAAGGGAAATCCATAATTCCAGTTAAGATCACATGAAACACTGTTTGAATCATATATTCATTACTTAAAGGAGACTACAGTGGTAAATGTGTGTTATACAAGGCAGAATACCATTGAAATAGAGAAAGAAACACGTTCGGCAGCTTTGGAAATCCTTACACTTCACTGAAATGTAGTACTACACTCTATAACACAGTTGAGAGACAATGTTCCCTACTTGCCTCAGTTCATAACAGTGTGTAGGAAGTTGTTTGATAAAGTGGGCAAAGCTTATACTTGGGCCAGAAGGCAGAATATAGGAAACTACATGAAAACATGAATAATTCAGTGAAAATGACTGTAAACAGATGAGAACTTGTTTTAGAACAGCTGAAAGACATTCTCCAAGTCAGTTCTTAGTGTAGAAAAGGTAGCTCAGATCCGGAAATCTTAATTCCAGTTAAAATCACATGAAACACTGTATGAATCCTATATTCTTTACTGAAAGGATACTAGAGTGGTAAATGTTTGTTATACAAGGCAGAATACCATTGAAATAGAGAAAGAAACACATTCGGCAGCTTTGGAAAGCCTTACACTTCACTGAAATGTAGTACTACACTCTATAACACAATTGAGAGACAATGTTCCCTACTTGCCTCAGTTCATAACAGTGTGTAGGAAGTTGTTTGATTAAGTGGGCAAAGCTTATACTTGGGCCAGAAGGCAGAATATAGGAAACTACATGAAAACATGAATAATTCAGTGAAAATGACTGTAAACAGATGAGAACTTGTTTAGAACAGCTGAAAGAGAATCTCCAAGTCAGTTCTTAGTGTAGAAAAGGTAGCTAAGATAAGGGAAATCCATAATACCAGTTAAGATCACATGAAACACTGTATGAATCCTATATTCATTACTTAAAGGAGCCTAGAGTGGTAAATGTGTGTTATAGACGGCAGAATACCATTGAAATAGAGAAAGAAACACGTTCGGCAGCTTTGGAAAGCCTTACTCTTCACTGAAATATGGTACTACACTCTATAACACAGTTGAGAGACAATGTTCTCGAGCTGCCTCAGTTCATAACAGTGTGTAGGAAGTTGTTTGATAAAGTGGGCAAAGCTTATACTTGGACCAGAAGGCAGAATATAGGAAACTACATGAAAACATGATTAATTCAGTGAAAATGACTGTAAACAGATGAGAACTTGTTTTAGAACAGCTGAAAGAGATTCTCCAAGTCAGTTCTTAGTGTAGAAAAGGTAGCTAAGAACCAGGAAATCTTAATTCCAGTTAAGATCACATGAAACACTGTATGAATCCTATATTCTTTACTGAAAGGATACTAGAGTCTAAATGTTTGTTATACAAGGCAGAATACCATTGAAATAGAGAAAGGAACACATTCGGCAGCTTTGGAAAGCCTTACACTTCACTGAAATGTAGTACTACACTCTATAACACAGTTGAGAGACAATGTTCCCGAGCTGCCTCAGTTCATAACAGTGTGTAGGAAGTTGTTTGATAAAGTGGGCAAAGCTTATACTTGGGCCAGAAGGCAGAATATGGGAAACTACATGAAAACAAGAATAATTCAGTGAAAATGACTGTAAACAGATGAGAACTTGTTTAGAACAGCTAAAATAGATTCTCTAAGTAAGTTCTTAGTGTGGAAAAGGTAGCTAAGATAAGGGTAATCCATAAATCCAGTTAAGATTACATGAAACACTGTATGAATTCTATATTCTTTACTTAAAGGAGACTAGAGTGGTAAATGTGTGTTATACAAGGCAGAATACCATTAAAATAGAGAAAGAAACACGTTCGGCAGCTTTGGAAAGCCTTACTCTTCACTGAAATGTAGTACTACACTCTATAACACAGTTGAGAGGCAATGTTCCCGAGCTGCCTCAGTTCATAACAGTGTGTAGGAAGTTGATTGATAAAGTGGGCAAAGCTTATACTTGGGCCAGAAGGCAGAATATAGGAAACTACATGAAAACATGAATAATTCAGTGAAAATGACTGTAAACAGATGAGAACTTGTTTAGAACAGCTGAAATAGATTCTCCAAGTCAGTTCTTAGTGTAGAAAAGGTAGCTAAGATAAGGGAAATCCATAAATCCAGTTAAGATTACATGAAACACTGTATGAATTCTATATTCATTACTTAAAGGAGACTACAGTGGTAAATGTGTGTTATACAAGGCAGAATACCATTGAAATAGAGAAAGAAACACGTTCGGCAGCTTTGGAAAGCCTTACACTTCACTGAAATGTAGTACTACACTCTATAACACAGTTTAGAGACATTGTTCCCGAGCTGCCTCAGTTCATAACAGTGTGTAGGAAGTTGTTTGATAAAGTGGTCAAAGCTTATACTTGGACCAGAAGGCAGAATATAGGAATCTACATGAAAACATGAATAATTCAGTGAAAATGACTGTAAACAGATGAGAACTTGTTTAGAACAGCTGAAAGAGAATCTCCAAGTCAGTTCTTAGTGTAGAAAAGGTAGCTAAGATAAGGGAAATCCATAATTCCAGTTAAGATCACATGAAACACTGTTTGAATCATATATTCATTACTTAAAGGAGACTACAGTGGTAAATGTGTGTTATACAAGGCAGAATACCATTGAAATAGAGAAAGAAACACGTTCGGCAGCTTTGGAAATCCTTACACTTCACTGAAATGTAGTACTACACTCTATAACACAGTTGAGAGACAATGTTCCCTACTTGCCTCAGTTCATAACAGTGTGTAGGAAGTTGTTTGATAAAGTGGGCAAAGCTTATACTTGGGCCAGAAGGCAGAATATAGGAAACTACATGAAAACATGAATAATTCAGTGAAAATGACTGTAAACAGATGAGAACTTGTTTTAGAACAGCTGAAAGACATTCTCCAAGTCAGTTCTTAGTGTAGAAAAGGTAGCTAAGATCCGGAAATCTTAATTCCAGTTAAAATCACATGAAACACTGTATGAATCCTATATTCTTTACTGAAAGGATACTAGAGTGGTAAATGTTTGTTATACAAGGCAGAATACCATTGAAATAGAGAAAGAAACACATTCGGCAGCTTTGGAAAGCCTTACACTTCACTGAAATGTAGTACTACACTCTATAACACAATTGAGAGACAATGTTCCCTACTTGCCTCAGTTCATAACAGTGTGTAGGAAGTTGTTTGATTAAGTGGGCAAAGCTTATACTTGGGCCAGAAGGCAGAATATAGGAAACTACATGAAAACATGAATAATTCAGTGAAAATGACTGTAAACAGATGAGAACTTGTTTAGAACAGCTGAAAGAGAATCTCCAAGTCAGTTCTTAGTGTAGAAAAGGTAGCTAAGATAAGGGAAATCCATAATACCAGTTAAGATCACATGAAACACTGTATGAATCCTATATTCATTACTTAAAGGAGCCTAGAGTGGTAAATGTGTGTTATAGACGGCAGAATACCATTGAAATAGAGAAAGAAACACGTTCGGCAGCTTTGGAAAGCCTTACTCTTCACTGAAATATGGTACTACACTCTATAACACAGTTGAGAGACAATGTTCTCGAGCTGCCTCAGTTCATAACAGTGTGTAGGAAGTTGTTTGATAAAGTGGGCAAAGCTTATACTTAGACCAGAAGGCAGAATATAGGAAACTACATGAAAACATGATTAATTCAGTGAAAATGACTGTAAACAGATGAGAACTTGTTTTAGAACAGCTGAAAGAGATTCTCCAAGTCAGTTCTTAGTGTAGAAAAGGTAGCTAAGAACCAGGAAATCTTAATTCCAGTTAAGATCACATGAAACACTGTATGAATCCTATATTCTTTACTGAAAGGATACTAGAGTGGTAAATGTTTGTTATACAAGGCAGAATACCATTGAAATAGAGAAAGGAACACATTCGGCAGCTTTGGAAAGCCTTACACTTCACTGAAATGTAGTACTACACTCTATAACACAGTTGAGAGACAATGTTCCCGAGCTGCCTCAGTTCATAACAGTGTGTAGGAAGTTGTTTGATAAAGTGGGCAAAGCTTATACTTGGGCCAGAAGGCAGAATATGGGAAACTACATGAAAACAAGAATAATTCAGTGAAAATGACTGTAAACAGATGAGAACTTGTTTAGAACAGCTAAAATAGATTCTCCAAGTAAGTTCTTAGTGTGGAAAAGGTAGCTAAGATAAGGGTAATCCATAAATCCAGTTAAGATTACATGAAACACTGTATGAATTCTATATTCTTTACTTAAAGGAGACTAGAGTGGTAAATGTGTGTTATACAAGGCAAAATACCATTAAAATAGAGAAAGAAACACGTTCGGCAGCTTTGGAAAGCCTTACTCTTCACTGAAATGTAGTACTACACTCTATAACACAGTTGAGAGACAATGTTCCCGAGCTGCCTCAGTTCATAACAGTGTGTAGGAAGTTGATTGATAAAGTGGGCAAAGCTTATACTTGGGCCAGAAGGCAGAATATAGGAAACTACATGAAAACATGAATAATTCAGTGAAAATGACTGTAAACAGATGAGAACTTGTTTAGAACAGCTGAAATAGATTCTCCAAGTCAGTTCTTAGTGTAGAAAAGGTAGCTAAGATAAGGGAAATCCATAAATCCAGTTAAGATTACATGAAACACTGTATGAATTCTATATTCATTACTTAAAGGAGACTACAGTGGTAAATGTGTGTTATACAAGGCAGAATACCATTGAAATAGAGAAAGAAACACGTTCGGCAGCTTTGGAAAGCCTTACACTTCACTGAAATGTAGTACTACACTCTATAACACAGTTTAGAGACATTGTTCCCGAGCTGCCTCAGTTCATAACAGTGTGTAGGAAGTTGTTTGATAAAGTGGTCAAAGCTTATACTTGGACCAGAAGGCAGAATATAGGAATCTACATGAAAACATGAATAATTCAGTGAAAATGACTGTAAACAGATGAGAACTTGTTTAGAACAGCTGAAAGAGAATCTCCAAGTCAGTTCTTAGTGTAGAAAAGGTAGCTAAGATAAGGGAAATCCATAATTCCAGTTAAGATCACATGAAACACTGTTTGAATCATATATTCATTACTTAAAGGAGACTACAGTGGTAAATGTGTGTTATACAAGGCAGAATACCATTGAAATAGAGAAAGAAACACGTTCGGCAGCTTTGGAAATCCTTACACTTCACTGAAATGTAGTACTACACTCTATAACACAGTTGAGAGACAATGTTCCCTACTTGCCTCAGTTCATAACAGTGTGTAGGAAGTTGTTTGATAAAGTGGGCAAAGCTTATACTTGGGCCAGAAGGCAGAATATAGGAAACTACATGAAAACATGAATAATTCAGTGAAAATGACTGTAAACAGATGAGAACTTGTTTTAGAACAGCTGAAAGACATTCTCCAAGTCAGTTCTTAGTGTAGAAAAGGTAGCTAAGATCCGGAAATCTTAATTCCAGTTAAAATCACATGAAACACTGTATGAATCCTATATTCTTTACTGAAAGGATACTAGAGTGGTAAATGTTTGTTATACAAGGCAGAATACCATTGAAATAGAGAAAGAAACACATTCGGCAGCTTTGGAAAGCCTTACACTTCACTGAAATGTAGTACTACACTCTATAACACAATTGAGAGACAATGTTCCCTACTTGCCTCAGTTCATAACAGTGTGTAGGAAGTTGTTTGATAAAGTGGGCAAAGCTTATACTTGGGCCAGAAGGCAGAATATAGGAAACTACATGAAAACATGAATAATTCAGTGAAAATGACTGTAAACAGATGAGAACTTGTTTAGAACAGCTGAAAGAGAATCTCCAAGTCAGTTCTTAGTGTAGAAAAGGTAGCTAAGATAAGGGAAATCCATAATACCAGTTAAGATCACATGAAACACTGTATGAATCCTATATTCATTACTTAAAGGAGACTAGAGTGGTAAATGTGTGTTATAGACGGCAGAATACCATTGAAATAGAGAAAGAAACACGTTCGGCAGCTTTGGAAAGCCTTACTCTTCACTGAAATATGGTACTACACTCTATAACACAGTTGAGAGACAATGTTCTCGAGCTGCCTCAGTTCATAACAGTGTGTAGGAAGTTGTTTGATAAAGTGGGCAAAGCTTATACTTGGACCAGAAGGCAGAATATAGGAAACTACATGAAAACATGATTAATTCAGTGAAAATGACTGTAAACAGATGAGAACTTGTTTTAGAACAGCTGAAAGAGATTCTCCAAGTCAGTTCTTAGTGTAGAAAAGGTAGCTAAGAACCAGGAAATCTTAATTCCAGTTAAGATCACATGAAACACTGTATGAATCCTATATTCTTTACTGAAAGGATACTAGAGTGGTAAATGTTTGTTATACAAGGCAGAATACCATTGAAATAGAGAAAGGAACACATTCGGCAGCTTTGGAAAGCCTTACACTTCACTGAAATGTAGTACTACACTCTATAACACAATTGAGAGACAATGTTCCCTACTTGCCTCAGTTCATAACAGTGTGTAGGAAGTTGTTTGATAAAGTGGGCAAAGCTTATACTTGGGCCAGAAGGCAGAATATAGGAAACTACATGAAAACATGAATAATTCAGAAAGAAAATGACTGTAAACAGATGAGAACTTGTTTAGAACAGCTGAAAGAGAATCTCCAAGTCAGTTCTTAGTGTAGAAAAGGTAGCTAAGATAAGGGAAATCCATAATACCAGTTAAGATCACATGAAACACTGTATGAATCCTATATTCATTACTTAAAGGAGACTAGAGTGGTAAATGTGTGTTATAGACGGCAGAATACCATTGAAATAGAGAAAGAAACACATTCGGCAGCTTTGGAAAGCCTTACTCTTCACTGAAATGTGGTACTACACTCTATAACACAGTTGAGAGACAATGTTCTCGAGCTGCCTCAGTTCATAACAGTGTGTAGGAAGTTGTTTGATAAAGTGGGCAAAGCTTATACTTGGACCAGAAGGCAGAATATAGGAAACTACATAAAAACATGATTAATTCAGTGAAAATGACTGTAAACAGATGAGAACTTGTTTTAGAACAGCTGAAAGAGATTCTCCAAGTCAGTTCTTAGTGTAGAAAAGGTAGCTAAGAACCAGGAAATCTTAATTCCAGTTAAGATCACATGAAACACTGTATGAATCCTATATTCTTTACTGAAAGGAGTCTAGAGTGGTAAATGTGTGTTATACAAGGCAGAATACCATTGAAATAGACAAAGAAACACGTTCGGCAGCTTTAAAAAGCCTTACACTTCACTGAAATGTAGTACTACACTCTATAACACAGTTGAGAGACAATGTTCCCTACTTGCCTCAGTTCATAACAGTGTGTAGGAAGTTGTTTGATAATGTGGGCAAAGCTTATACTTGGGCCAGAAGGCAGAATATAGGAAACTACATGAAAACATGAATAATTCAGTGAAAATGACTGTAAACAGATGAGAACTTGTTTAGAACAGCTGAAAGAGAATCTCCAAATCAGTTCTTAGTGTAGAAAAGGTAGCTAAGATAAGGGAAATACATAATTCCAGTTAATATCACATGAAACACTGTATGAATCCTATATTCATTACTTAAAGGAGACTAGAGTGGTAAATGTGTGTTATAGAAGGCAGAATACCATTGAAATAGAGAAAGAAACACGTTCGGCAGCTTTGGAAAGCCTTACTCTTCACTGAAATGTAGTACTACACTCTATAACACAGTTGAGAGACAATGTTCCCGAGCTGCCTCAGTTCATAACAGTGTGTAGGAAGTTGTTTGATAAAGTGGGCAAAGCTTATACTTGGACCAGAAGGCAGAGTATGGGAAACTACATGAAAACATGAATAATTCAGTGAAAATGACTGTAAACAGATGAGAACTTGTTTAGAACAGCTGAAAGAGATTCTCCAAGTCAGTTCTTAGTGTAGAAAAGGTAGCTAAGATCCGGGAAATCTTAATTCCAGTTAAGATCACATGAAACACTGTATGAATCCTATATTCTTTACTGAAAGGAGACTAGAGTGGTAAATGTGTGTTATACAAGGTAGAATACCATTGAAATAGAGAAAGAAACACGTTCGGCAGCTTTGGAAAGCCTTACACTTCACTGAAATGTAGTACTACACTCTATAACACAGTTGAGAGACAATGTTCCCGAGCTGCCTCAGTTCATAACAGTGTGTAGGAAGTTGTTTGATAAAGTGGGCAAAGCTTATACTTGGGCCAGAAGGCAGAATATAGGAAACTACATGAAAACATGAATAATTCAGTGAAAATGACTGTAAACAGATGAGAACTTGTTTAGAACAGCTGAAAGAGAATCTCCAAGTCAGTTCTTAGTGTAGAAAGGGTAGCTAAGATAAGGGAAATCCATAATTCCAGTTAAGATCACATGAAACACTGTATGAATCCTATATTCATTACTTAAAGGAGACTAGAGTGGTAAATGTGTGTTATACAAGGCAGAATACCATTAAAATAGAGAAAGAAACACGTTCGGCAGCTTTGGAAATCCTTACACTTCACTGAAATGTAGTACTACACTCTATAACACAGTTGAGAGACAATGTTCCCTACTTGCCTCAGTTCATAACAGTGTGTAGGAAGTTGTTTGATAAAGTGGGCAAAGCTTATACTTGGGCCAGAAGGCAGAATATAGGAAACTACATGAAAACATGAATAATTCAGTGAAAATGACTGTAAACAGATGAGAACTTGTTTTAGAACAGCTGAAAGACATTCTCCAAGTCAGTTCTTAGTGTAGAAAAGGTAGCTAAGATCCGGGAAATCTTAATTCCAGTTAAAATCACATGAAACACTGTATGAATCCTATATTCTTTACTGAAAGGATACTAGAGTGGTAAATGTTTGTTATACAAGGCAGAATACCATTGAAATAGAGAAAGAAACACATTCGGCAGCTTTGGAAAGCCTTACACTTCACTGAAATGTAGTACTACACTCTATAACACAATTGAGAGACAATGTTCCCTACTTGCCTCAGTTCATAACAGTGTGTAGGAAGTTGTTTGATAAAGTGGGCAAAGCTTATACTTGGGCCAGAAGGCAGAATATAGGAAACTACATGAAAACATGAATAATTCAGTGAAAATGACTGTAAACAGATGAGAACTTGTTTAGAACAGCTGAAAGAGAATCTCCAAGTCAGTTCTTAGTGTAGAAAAGGTAGCTAAGATAAGGGAAATCCATAATACCAGTTAAGATCACATGAAACACTGTATGAATCCTATATTCATTACTTAAAGGAGACTAGAGTGGTAAATGTGTGTTATACAAGGCAGAATACCATTGAAATAGAGAAAGAAACACGTTCAGCAGCTTTGGAAAGCCTTACTCTTCACTGAAATGTGGTACTACACTCTATAACACAGTTGAGAGACAATGTTCTCGAGCTGCCTCAGTTCATAACAGTGTGTAGGAAGTTGTTTGATAAAGTGGGCAAAGCTTATACTTGGACCAGAAGGCAGAATATAGGAAACTACATGAAAACATGATTAATTCAGTGAAAATGACTGTAAACAGATGAGAACTTGTTTTAGAACAGCTGAAAGAGATTCTCCAAGTCAGTTCTTAGTGTAGAAAAGGTAGCTAAGAACCAGGAAATCTTAATTCCAGTTAAGATCACATGAAACACTGTATGAATCCTATATTCTTTACTGAAAGGAGTCTAGAGTGGTAAATGTGTGTTATACAAGGCAGAATACCATTGAAATAGACAAAGAAACACGTTCGGCAGCTTTAAAAAGCCTTACACTTCACTGAAATGTAGTACTACACTCTATAACACAGTTGAGAGACAATGTTCCCTACTTGCCTCAGTTCATAACAGTGTGTAGGAAGTTGTTTGATAATGTGGGCAAAGCTTATACTTGGGCCAGAAGGCAGAATATAGGAAACTACATGAAAACATGAATAATTCAGTGAAAATGACTGTAAACAGATGAGAACTTGTTTAGAACAGCTGAAAGAGAATCTCCAAGTCAGTTCTTACTGTAGAAAAGGTAGCTAAGATAAGGGAAATCCATAATTCCAGTTAATTTCACATGAAACACTATGAATCCTATATTCATTACTTAAAGGAGACTAGAGTGGTAAATGTGTGTTATAGAAGGCAGAATACCATTGAAATAGAGAAAGAAACACGTTCGGCAGCTTTGGAAAGCCTTACTCTTCACTGAAATGTAGTACTACACTCTATAACACAGTTGAGAGACAATGTTCCCGAGCTGCCTCAGTTCATAACAGTGTGTAGGAAGTTGTTTGATAAAGTGGGCAAAGCTTATACTTGGACCAGAAGGCAGAGAATGGGAAACTACATGAAAACATGAATAATTCAGTGAAAATGACTGTAAACATATGAGAACTTGTTTAGAACAGCTGAAAGAGATTCTCCAAGTCAGTTCTTAGTGTAGAAAAGGTAGCTAAGATCCGGGAAATCTTAATTCCAGTTAAGATCACATGAAACACTGTATGAATCCTATATTCTTTACTGAAAGGAGACTAGAGTGGTAAATGTGTGTTATACAAAGTAGAATACCATTGAAATAGAGAAAGAAACACGTTCGGCAGCTTTGGAAAGCCTTACACTTCACTGAAATGTAGTACTACACTCTATAACACAGTTGAGAGACAATGTTCCCGAGCTGCCTCAGTTCATAACAGTGTGTAGGAAGTTGTTTGATAAAGTGGGCAAAGCTTATACTTGGGCCAGAAGGCAGAATATGGGAAACTACATGAAAACATGAATAATTCAGTGAAAATGACTGTAAACAGATGAGAACTTGTTTAGAACAGCTGAAAGAGAATCTCCAAGTCAGTTCTTAGTGTAGAAAGGGTAGCTAAGATAAGGGAAATCCATAATTCCAGTTAAGATCACATGAAACACTGTATGAATCCTATATTCATTACTTAAAGGAGACTAGAGTGGTAAATGTGTGTTATACAAGGCAGAATACCATTAAAATAGAGAAAGAAACACGTTCGGCAGCTTTGGAAATCCTTACACTTCACTGAAATGTAGTACTACACTCTATAACACAGTTGAGAGACAATGTTCCCTACTTGCCTCAGTTCATAACAGTGTGTAGGAAGTTGTTTGATAAAGTGGGCAAAGCTTATACTTGGGCCAGAAGGCAGAATATAGGAAACTACATGAAAACATGAATAATTCAGTGAAAATGACTGTAAACAGATGAGAACTTGTTTTAGAACAGCTGAAAGACATTCTCCAAGTCAGTTCTTAGTGTAGAAAAGGTAGCTAAGATCCGGGAAATCTTAATTCCAGTTAAAATCACATGAAACACTGTATGAATCCTATATTCTTTACTGAAAGGATACTAGAGTGGTAAATGTTTGTTATACAAGGCAGAATACCATTGAAATAGAGAAAGAAACACATTCGGCAGCTTTGGAAAGCCTTACACTTCACTGAAATGTAGTACTACACTCTATAACACAATTGAGAGACAATGTTCCCTACTTGCCTCAGTTCATAACAGTGTGTAGGAAGTTGTTTGATAAAGTGGGCAAAGCTTATACTTGGGCCAGAAGGCAGAATATAGGAAACTACATGAAAACATGAATAATTCAGTGAAAATGACTGTAAACAGATGAGAACTTGTTTAGAACAGCTGAAAGAGAATCTCCAAGTCAGTTCTTAGTGTAGAAAAGGTAGCTAAGATAAGGGAAATCCATAATACCAGTTAAGATCACATGAAACACTGTATGAATCCTATATTCATTACTTAAAGGAGACTAGAGTGGTAAATGTGTGTTATACAAGGCAGAATACCATTGAAATAGAGAAAGAAACACGTTCAGCAGCTTTGGAAAGCCTTACTCTTCACTGAAATGTGGTACTACACTCTATAACACAGTTGAGAGACAATGTTCTCGAGCTGCCTCAGTTCATAACAGTGTGTAGGAAGTTGTTTGATAAAGTGGGCAAAGCTTATACTTGGACCAGAAGGCAGAATATAGGAAACTACATGAAAACATGATTAATTCAGTGAAAATGACTGTAAATAGATGAGAACTTGTTTTAGAACAGCTGAAAGAGATTCTCCAAGTCAGTTCTTAGTGTAGAAAAGGTAGCTAAGAACCAGGAAATCTTAATTCCAGTTAAGATCACATGAAACACTGTATGAATCCTATATTCTTTACTGAAAGGAGTCTAGAGTGGTAAATGTGTGTTATACAAGGCAGAATACCATTGAAATAGACAAAGAAACACGTTCGGCAGCTTTAAAAAGCCTTACACTTCACTGAAATGTAGTACTACACTCTATAACACAGTTGAGAGACAATGTTCCCTACTTGCCTCAGTTCATAACAGTGTGTAGGAAGTTGTTTGATAATGTGGGCAAAGCTTATACTTGGGCCAGAAGGCAGAATATAGGAAACTACATGAAAACATGAATAATTCAGTGAAAATGACTGTAAACAGATGAGAACTTGTTTAGAACAGCTGAAAGAGAATCTCCAAGTCAGTTCTTACTGTAGAAAAGGTAGCTAAGATAAGGGAAATCCATAATTCCAGTTAATTTCACATGAAACACTATGAATCCTATATTCATTACTTAAAGGAGACTAGAGTGGTAAATGTGTGTTATAGAAGGCAGAATACCATTGAAATAGAGAAAGAAACACGTTCGGCAGCTTTGGAAAGCCTTACTCTTCACTGAAATGTAGTACTACACTCTATAACACAGTTGAGAGACAATGTTCCCGAGCTGCCTCAGTTCATAACAGTGTGTAGGAAGTTGTTTGATAAAGTGGGCAAAGCTTATACTTGGACCAGAAGGCAGAGAATGGGAAACTACATGAAAACATGAATAATTCAGTGAAAATGACTGTAAACAGATGAGAACTTGTTTAGAACAGCTGAAAGAGATTCTCCAAGTCAGTTCTTAGTGTAGAAAAGGTAGCTAAGATCCGGGAAATCTTAATTCCAGTTAAGATCACATGAAACACTGTATGAATCCTATATTCTTTACTGAAAGGAGACTAGAGTGGTAAATGTGTGTTATACAAGGTAGAATACCATTGAAATAGAGAAAGAAACACGTTCGGCAGCTTTGGAAAGCCTTACACTTCACTGAAATGTAGTACTACACTCTATAACACAGTTGAGAGACAATGTTCCCGAGCTGCCTCAGTTCATAACAGTGTGTAGGAAGTTGTTTGATAAAGTGGGCAAAGCTTATACTTGGGCCAGAAGGCAGAATATGGGAAACTACATGAAAACATGAATAATTCAGTGAAAATGACTGTAAACAGATGAGAACTTGTTTAGAACAGCTAAAATAGATTCTCCAAGTAAGTTCTTAGTGTGGAAAAGGTAGCTAAGATAAGGGAAATCCATAAATCCAGTTAAGATTACATGAAACACTGTATGAATTCTATGTTCTTTACTTAAAGGAGACTAGAGTGGTAAATGTGTGTTATACAAGGCAGAATACCATTAAAATAGAGAAAGAAACACGTTCGGCAGCTTTGGAAATCCTTACACTTCACTGAAATGTAGTACTACACTCTATAACACAGTTGAGAGACAATGTTCCCTACTTGCCTCAGTTCATAACAGTGTGTAGGAAGTTGTTTGATAAAGTGGGCAAAGCTTATACTTGGGCCAGAAGGCAGAATATAGGAAACTACATGAAAACATGAATAATTCAGTGAAAATGACTGTAAACAGATGAGAACTTGTTTTAGAACAGCTGAAAGACATTCTCCAAGTCAGTTCTTATTGTAGAAAAGGTAGCTAAGATCCGGGAAATCTTAATTCCAGTTAAAATCACATGAAACACTGTATGAATCCTATATTCTTTACTGAAAGGATACTAGAGTGGTAAATGTTTGTTATACAAGGCAGAATACCATTGAAATAGAGAAAGAAACACATTCGGCAGCTTTGGAAAGCCTTACACTTCACTGAAATGTAGTACTACACTCTATAACACAGTTGAGAGACAATGTTCCCTACTTGCCTCAGTTCATAACAGTGTGTAGGAAGTTGTTTGATAATGTGGGAAAAGCTTATACTTGGGCCAGAAGGCAGAATATAGGAAACTACATGAAAACATGAATAATTCAGTGAAAATGACTGTAAACAGATGAGAACTTGTTTAGAACAGCTGAAAGAGAATCTCCAAGTCAGTTCTTAGTGTAGAAAAGGTAGCTAAGATAAGGGAAATCCATAATTCCAGTTAATATCACATGAAACACTGTATGAATCCTATATTCATTACTTAAAGGAGACTAGAGTGGTAAATGTGTGTTATAGAAGGCAGAATACCATTGAAATAGAGAAAGAACCACGTTCGGCAGCTTTGGAAAGCCTTACTCTTCACTGAAATGTAGTACTACACTCTATAACACAGTTGAGAGACAATGTTCCCGAGCTGCCTCAGTTCATAACAGTGTGTAGGAAGTTGTTTGATAAAGTGGGCAAAGCTTATACTTGGACCAGAAGGCAGAGTATGGGAAACTACATGAAAACATGAATAATTCAGTGAAAATGACTGTAAACAGATGAGAACTTGTTTAGAACAGCTGAAAGAGATTCTCCAAGTCAGTTCTCAGTGTAGAAAAGGTAGCTAAGATCCGGGAAATCTTAATTCCAGTTAAGATCACATGAAACACTGTATGAATCCTATATTCTTTACTGAAAGGAGACTAGAGTGGTAAATGTGTGTTATACAAGGTAGAATACCATTGAAATAGAGAAAGAAACACGTTCGGCAGCTTTGGAAAGCCTTACACTTCACTGAAATGTAGTACTACACTCTATAACACAGTTGAGAGACAATGTTCCCGAGCTGCCTCAGTTCATAACAGTGTGTAGGAAGTTGTTTGATAAAGTGGGCAAAGCTTATACTTGGGCCAGAAGGCAGAATATGGGAAACTACATGAAAACATGAATAATTCAGTGAAAATGACTGTAAACAGATGAGAACTTGTTTAGAACAGCTAAAATAGATTCTCCAAGTAAGTTCTTAGTGTGGAAAAGGTAGCTAAGATAAGGGTAATCCATAAATCCAGTTAAGATTACATGAAACACTGTATGAATTCTATATTCTTTACTTAAAGGAGACTAGAGTGGTAAATGTGTGTTATACAAGGCAGAATACCATTAAAATAGAGAAAGAAACACGTTCGGCAGCTTTGGAAATCCTTACACTTCACTGAAATGTAGTACTACACTCTATAACACAGTTGAGAGACAATGTTCCCTACTTGCCTCAGTTCATAACAGTGTGTAGGAAGTTGTTTGATAAAGTGGGCAAAGCTTATACTTGGGCCAGAAGGCAGAATATAGGAAACTACATGAAAACATGAATAATTCAGTGAAAATGACTGTAAACAGATGAGAACTTGTTTTAGAACAGCTGAAAGACATTCTCCAAGTCAGTTCTTATTGTAGAAAAGGTAGCTAAGATCCGGGAAATCTTAATTCCAGTTAAAATCACATGAAACACTGTATGAATCCTATATTCTTTACTGAAAGGATACTAGAGTGGTAAATGTTTGTTATACAAGGCAGAATACCATTGAAATAGAGAAAGAAACACATTCGGCAGCTTTGGAAAGCCTTACACTTCACTGAAATGTAGTACTACACTCTATAACACAGTTGAGAGACAATGTTCCCTACTTGCCTCAGTTCATAACAGTGTGTAGGAAGTTGTTTGATAATGTGGGAAAAGCTTATACTTGGGCCAGAAGGCAGAATATAGGAAACTACATGAAAACATGAATAATTCAGTGAAAATGACTGTAAACAGATGAGAACTTGTTTAGAACAGCTGAAAGAGAATCTCCAAGTCAGTTCTTAGTGTAGAAAAGGTAGCTAAGATAAGGGAAATCCATAATTCCAGTTAATATCACATGAAACACTGTATGAATCCTATATTCATTACTTAAAGGAGACTAGAGTGGTAAATGTGTGTTATAGAAGGCAGAATACCATTGAAATAGAGAAAGAACCACGTTCGGCAGCTTTGGAAAGCCTTACTCTTCACTGAAATGTAGTACTACACTCTATAACACAGTTGAGAGACAATGTTCCCGAGCTGCCTCAGTTCATAACAGTGTGTAGGAAGTTGTTTGATAAAGTGGGCAAAGCTTATACTTGGACCAGAAGGCAGAGTATGGGAAACTACATGAAAACATGAATAATTCAGTGAAAATGACTGTAAACAGATGAGAACTTGTTTAGAACAGCTGAAAGAGATTCTCCAAGTCAGTTCTCAGTGTAGAAAAGGTAGCTAAGATCCGGGAAATCTTAATTCCAGTTAAGATCACATGAAACACTGTATGAATCCTATATTCTTTACTGAAAGGAGACTAGAGTGGTAAATGTGTGTTATACAAGGTAGAATACCATTGAAATAGAGAAAGAAACACGTTCGGCAGCTTTGGAAAGCCTTACACTTCACTGAAATGTAGTACTACACTCTATAACACAGTTGAGAGACAATGTTCCCGAGCTGCCTCAGTTCATAACAGTGTGTAGGAAGTTGTTTGATAAAGTGGGCAAAGCTTATACTTGGGCCAGAAGGCAGAATATGGGAAACTACATGAAAACATGAATAATTCAGTGAAAATGACTGTAAACAGATGAGAACTTGTTTAGAACAGCTAAAATAGATTCTCCAAGTAAGTTCTTAGTGTGGAAAAGGTAGCTAAGATAAGGGTAATCCATAAATCCAGTTAAGATTACATGAAACACTGTATGAATTCTATATTCTTTACTTAAAGGAGACTAGAGTGGTAAATGTGTGTTATACAAGGCAGAATACCATTAAAATAGAGAAAGAAACACGTTCGGCAGCTTTGGAAATCCTTACACTTCACTGAAATGTAGTACTACACTCTATAACACAGTTGAGAGACAATGTTCCCTACTTCCCTCAGTTCATAACACTGTGTAGGAAGTTGTTTGATAAAGTGGGCAAAGCTTATACTTGGGCCAGAAGGCAGAATATAGGAAACTACATGAAAACATGAATAATTCAGTGAAAATGACTGTAAACAGATGAGAACTTGTTTAGAACAGCTGAAAGAGAATCTCCAAGTCAGTTCTTAGTGTAGAAAGGGTAGCTAAGATAAGGGAAATCCATAATTCCAGTTAAGATCACATGAAACACTGTATGAATCCTATATTCATTACTTAAAGGAGACTAGAGTGGTAAATGTGTGTTATACAAGGCAGAATACCATTGAAATAGAGAAAGAACCACGTTCGGCAGCTTTGGAAAGCCTTACTCTTCACTGAAATGTAGTACTACACTCTATAACACAGTTGAGAGACAATGTTCCCGAGCTGCCTCAGTTCATAACAGTGTGTAGGAAGTTGATTGATAAAGTGGGCAAAGCTTATACTTGGGCCAGAAGGCAGAATATAGGAAACTACATGAAAACATGAATAATTCAGTGAAAATGACTGTAAACAGATGAGAACTTGTTTAGAACAGCTGAAATAGATTCTCCAAGTCAGTTCTTAGTGTAGAAAAGGTAGCTAAGATAAGGGAAATCCATAAATCCAGTTAAGATTACATGAAACACTGTATGAATTCTATATTCATTACATAAAGGAGACTACAGTGGTAAATGTGTGTTATACAAGGAAGAATACCATTGAAATAGAGAAAGAAACACGTTCGGCAGCTTTGGAAAGCCTTACACTTCACTGAAATGTAGTACTACACTCTATAACACAGTTTAGAGACATTGTTCCCGAGCTGCCTCAGTTCATAACAGTGTGTAGGAAGTTGTTTGATAAAGTGGTCAAAGCTTATACTTGGACCAGAAGGCAGAATATAGGAATCTACATGAAAACATGAATAATTCAGTGAAAATGACTGTAAACAGATGAGAACTTGTTTAGAACAGCTGAAAGAGAATCTCCAAGTCAGTTCTTAGTGTAGAAAAGGTAGCTAAGATAAGGGAAATCCATAATTCCAGTTAAGATCACATGAAACACTGTTTGAATCATATATTCATTACTTAAAGGAGACTACAGTGGTAAATGTGTGTTATACAAGGCAGAATACCATTGAAATAGAGAAAGAAACACGTTCGGCAGCTTTGGAAATCCTTACACTTCACTGAAATGTAGTACTACACTCTATAACACAGTTGAGAGACAATGTTCCCTACTTGCCTCAGTTCATAACAGTGTGTAGGAAGTTGTTTGATAAAGTGGGCAAAGCTTATACTTGGGCCAGAAGGCAGAATATAGGAAACTACATGAAAACATGAATAATTCAGTGAAAATGACTGTAAACAGATGAGAACTTGTTTTAGAACAGCTGAAAGACATTCTCCAAGTCAGTTCTTAGTGTAGAAAAGGTAGCTAAGATCCGGAAATCTTAATTCCAGTTAAAATCACATGAAACACTGTATGAATCCTATATTCTTTACTGAAAGGATACTAGAGTGGTAAATGTTTGTTATACAAGGCAGAATACCATTGAAATAGAGAAAGAAACACATTCGGCAGCTTTGGAAAGCCTTACACTTCACTGAAATGTAGTACTACACTCTATAACACAATTGAGAGACAATGTTCCCTACTTGCCTCAGTTCATAACAGTGTGTAGGAAGTTGTTTGATAAAGTGGGCAAAGCTTATACTTGGGCCAGAAGGCAGAATATAGGAAACTACATGAAAACATGAATAATTCAGTGAAAATGACTGTAAACAGATGAGAACTTGTTTAGAACAGCTGAAAGAGAATCTCCAAGTCAGTTCTTAGTGTAGAAAAGGTAGCTAAGATAAGGGAAATCCATAATACCAGTTAAGATCACATGAAACACTGTATGAATCCTATATTCATTACTTAAAGGAGACTAGAGTGGTAAATGTGTGTTATAGACGGCAGAATACCATTGAAATAGAGAAAGAAACACGTTCGGCAGCTTTGGAAAGCCTTACTCTTCACTGAAATATGGTACTACACTCTATAACACAGTTGAGAGACAATGTTCTCGAGCTGCCTCAGTTCATAACAGTGTGTAGGAAGTTGTTTGATAAAGTGGGCAAAGCTTATACTTGGACCAGAAGGCAGAATATAGGAAACTACATGAAAACATGATTAATTCAGTGAAAATGACTGTAAACAGATGAGAACTTGTTTTAGAACAGCTGAAAGAGATTCTCCAAGTCAGTTCTTAGTGTAGAAAAGGTAGCTAAGAACCCGGAAATCTTAATTCCAGTTAAGATCACATGAAACACTGTATGAATCCTATATTCTTTACTGAAAGGATACTAGAGTGGTAAATGTTTGTTATACAAGGCAGAATACCATTGAAATAGAGAAAGGAACACATTCGGCAGCTTTGGAAAGCCTTACACTTCACTGAAATGTAGTACTACACTCTATAACACAATTGAGAGACAATGTTCCCTACTTGCCTCAGTTCATAACAGTGTGTAGGAAGTTGTTTGATAAAGTGGGCAAAGCTTATACTTGGGCCAGAAGGCAGAATATAGGAAACTACATGAAAACATGAATAATTCAGTGAAAATGACTGTAAACAGATGAGAACTTGTTTAGAACAGCTGAAAGAGAATCTCCAAGTCAGTTCTTAGTGTAGAAAAGGTAGCTAAGATAAGGGAAATCCATAATACCAGTTAAGATCACATGAAACACTGTATGAATCCTATATTCATTACTTAAAGGAGACTAGAGTGGTAAATGTGTGTTATAGACGGCAGAATACCATTGAAATAGAGAAAGAAACACATTCGGCAGCTTTGGAAAGCCTTACTCTTCACTGAAATGTGGTACTACACTCTATAACACAGTTGAGAGACAATGTTCCCTACTTGCCTCAGTTCATAACAGTGTGTAGGAAGTTGTTTGATAAAGTGGGCAAAGCTTATACTTGGGCCAGAAGGCAGAATATAGGAAACTACATGAAAACATGAATAATTCAGTGAAAATGACTGTAAACAGATGAGAACTTGTTTTAGAACAGCTGAAAGACATTCTCCAAGTCAGTTCTTAGTGTAGAAAAGGTAGCTAAGATCCGGGAAATCTTAATTCCAGTTAAAATCACATGAAACACTGTATGAATCCTATATTCTTTACTGAAAGGATACTAGAGTGGTAAATGTTTGTTATACAAGGCAGAATACCATTGAAATAGAGAAAGAAACACATTCGGCAGCTTTGGAAAGCCTTACACTTCACTGAAATGTAGTACTACACTCTATAACACAGTTGAGAGACAATGTTCCCTACTTGCCTCAGTTCATAACAGTGTGTAGGAAGTTGTTTGATAATGTGGGCAAAGCTTATACTTGGGCCAGAAGGCAGAATATAGGAAACTACATGAAAACATGAATAATTCAATGAAAATGACTGTAAACAGATGAGAACTTGTTTAGAACAGCTGAAAGAGAATCTCCAAGTCAGTTCTTAGTGTAGAAAAGGTAGCTAAGATAAGGGAAATCCATAATTCCAGTTAATATCACATGAAACACTGTATGAATCCTATATTCATTACTTAAAGGAGACTAGAGTGGTAAATGTGTGTTATAGAAGGCAGAATACCATTGAAATAGAGAAAGAACCACGTTCGGCAGCTTTGGAAAGCCTTACTCTTCACTGAAATGTAGTACTACACTCTATAACACAGTTGAGAGACAATGTTCCCGAGCTGCCTCAGTTCATAACAGTGTGTAGGAAGTTGTTTGATAAAGTGGGCAAAGCTTATACTTGGACCAGAAGGCAGAGTATGGGAAACTACATGAAAACATGAATAATTCAGTGAAAATGACTGTAAACAGATGAGAACTTGTTTAGAACAGCTGAAAGAGATTCTCCAAGTCAGTTCTTAGTGTAGAAAAGGTAGCTAAGATCCGGGAAATCTTAATTCCAGTTAAGATCACATGAAACACTGTATGAATCCTATATTCTTTACTGAAAGGAGACTAGAGTGGTAAATGTGTGTTATACAAGGTAGAATACCATTGAAATAGAGAAAGAAACACGTTCGGCAGCTTTGGAAAGCCTTACACTTCACTGAAATGTAGTACTACACTCTATAACACAGTTGAGAGACAATGTTCCCGAGCTGCCTCAGTTCATAACAGTGTGTAGGAAGTTGTTTGATAAAGTGGGCAAAGCTTATACTTGGGCCAGAAGGCAGAATATGGGAAACTACATGAAAACAAGAATAATTCAGTGAAAATGACTGTAAACAGATCAGAACTTGTTTTAGAACAGCTGAAAGACATTCTCCAAGTCAGTTCTTAGTGTAGAAAAGGTAGCTAAGATCCGGAAATCTTAATTCCAGTTAAAATCACATGAAACACTGTATGAATCCTATATTCTTTACTGAAAGGATACTAGAGTGGTAAATGTTTGTTATACCAGGCAGAATACCATTGAAATAGAGAAAGAAACACATTCGGCAGCTTTGGAAAGCCTTACACTTCACTGAAATGTAGTACTACACTCTATAACACAATTGAGAGACAATGTTCCCTACTTGCCTCAGTTCACAACATTGTGTAGGAAGTTGTTTGATAAAGTGGGCAAAGCTTATACTTGGGCCAGAAGGCAGAATATAGGAAACTACATGAAAACATGAATAATTCAGTGAAAATGACTGTAAACAGATGAGAACTTGTTTAGAACAGCTGAAAGAGAATCTCCAAGTCAGTTCTTAGTGTAGAAAAGGTAGCTAAGAACCAGGAAATCTTAATTCCAGTTAAGATCACATGAAACACTGTATGAATCCTATATTCTTTACTGAAAGGAGACTAGAGTGGTAAATGTTTGTTATACAAGGTAGAATACCATTGAAATAGAGAAAGAAACACGTTCGGCAGCTTTGGAAAGCCTTACACTTCACTGAAATGTAGTACTACACTCTATAACACAGTTGAGAGACAATGTTCCCGAGCTGCCTCAGTTCATAACAGTGTGTAGGAAGTTGTTTGATAAAGTGGGCAAAGCTTATACTTGGGCCAGAAGGCAGAATATGGGAAACTACATGAAAACAAGAATAATTCAGTGAAAATGACTGTAAACAGATGAGAACTTGTTTTAGAACAGCTGAAAGACATTCTCCAAGTCAGTTCTTAGTGTAGAAAAGGTAGCTAAGATCCGGAAATCTTAATTCCAGTTAAAATCACATGAAACACTGTATGAATCCTATATTCTTTACTGAAAGGATACTAGAGTGGTAAATGTTTGTTATACCAGGCAGAATACCATTGAAATAGAGAAAGAAACACATTCGGCAGCTTTGGAAAGCCTTACACTTCACTGAAATGTAGTACTACACTCTATAACACAATTGAGAGACAATGTTCCCTACTTGCCTCAGTTCACAACATTGTGTAGGAAGTTGTTTGATAAAGTGGGCAAAGCTTATACTTGGGCCAGAAGGCAGAATATAGGAAACTACATGAAAACATGAATAATTCAGTGAAAATGACTGTAAACAGATGAGAACTTGTTTAGAACAGCTGAAAGAGAATCTCCAAGTCAGTTCTTAGTGTAGAAAAGGTAGCTAAGATAAGGGAAATCCATAATACCAGTTAAGATCACATGAAACACTGTATGAATCCTATATTCATTACTTAAAGGAGACTAGAGTGGTAAATGTGTGTTATAGACGGCAGAATACCATTGAAATAGAGAAAGAAACACGTTTGGCAGCTTTGGAAAGCCTTACTCTTCACTGAAATATGGTACTACACTCTATAACACAGTTGAGAGACAATGTTCTCGAGCTGCCTCAGTTCATAACAGTGTGTAGGAAGTTGTTTGATAAAGTGGGCAAAGCTTATACTTGGACCAGAAGGCAGAATATAGGAAACTACATGAAAACATGATTAATTCAGTGAAAATGACTGTAAACAGATGAGAACTTGTTTTAGAACAGCTGAAAGAGATTCTCCAAGTCAGTTCTTAGTGTAGAAAAGGTAGCTAAGAACCAGGAAATCTTAATTCCAGTTAAGATCACATGAAACACTGTATGAATCCTATATTCTTTACTGAAAGGATACTAGAGTGGTAAATGTTTGTTATACAAGGCAGAATACCATTGAAATAGAGAAAGGAACACATTCGGCAGCTTTGGAAAGCCTTACACTTCACTGAAATGTAGTACTACACTCTATAACACAATTGAGAGACAATGTTCCCTACTTGCCTCAGTTCATAACAGTGTGTAGGAAGTTGTTTGATAAAGTGGGCAAAGCTTATACTTGGGCCAGAAGGCAGAATATAGGAAACTACATGAAAACATGAATAATTCAGAAAGAAAATGACTGTAAACAGATGAGAACTTGTTTAGAACAGCTGAAAGAGAATCTCCAAGTCAGTTCTTAGTGTAGAAAAGGTAGCTAAGATAAGGGAAATCCATAATACCAGTTAAGATCACATGAAACACTGTATGAATCCTATATTCATTACTTAAAGGAGACTAGAGTGGTAAATGTGTGTTATGGACGGCAGAATACCATTGAAATAGAGAAAGAAACACATTCGGCAGCTTTGGAAAGCCTTACTCTTCACTGAAATGTGGTACTACACTCTATAACACAGTTGAGAGACAATGTTCTCGAGCTGCCTCAGTTCATAACAGTGTGTAGGAAGTTGTTTGATAAAGTGGGCAAAGCTTATACTTGGACCAGAAGGCAGAATATAGGAAACTACATGAAAACATGATTAATTCAGTGAAAATGACTGTAAACAGATGAGAACTTGTTTTAGAACAGCTGAAAGAGATTCTCCAAGTCAGTTCTTAGTGTAGAAAATGTAGCTAAGAACCAGGAAATCTTAATTCCAGTTAAGATCACATGAAACACTGTATGAATCCTATATTCTTTACTGAAAGGAGTCTAGAGTGGTAAATGTGTGTTATACAAGGCAGAATACCATTGAAATAGACAAAGAAACACGTTCGGCAGCTTTAAAAAGCCTTACACTTCACTGAAATGTAGTACTACACTCTATAACACAGTTGAGAGACAATGTTCCCTACTTGCCTCAGTTCATAACAGTGTGTAGGAAGTTGTTTGATAATGTGGGCAAAGCTTATACTTGGGCCAGAAGGCAGAATATAGGAAACTACATGAAAACATGAATAATTCAGTGAAAATGACTGTAAACAGATGAGAACTTGTTTAGAACAGCTGAAAGAGAATCTCCAAATCAGTTCTTAGTGTAGAAAAGGTAGCTAAGATAAGGGAAATCCATAATTCCAGTTAATATCACATGAAACACTGTATGAATCCTATATTCATTACTTAAAGGAGACTAGAGTGGTAAATGTGTGTTATAGAAGGCAGAATACCATTGAAATAGAGAAAGAAACACGTTCGGCAGCTTTGGAAAGCCTTACTCTTCACTGAAATGTAGTACTACACTCTATAACACAGTTGAGAGACAATGTTCCCGAGCTGCCTCAGTTCATAACAGTGTGTAGGAAGTTGTTTGATAAAGTGGGCAAAGCTTATACTTGGACCAGAAGGCAGAGTATGGGAAACTACATGAAAACATGAATAATTCAGTGAAAATGACTGTAAACAGATGAGAACTTGTTTAGAACAGCTGAAAGAGATTCTCCAAGTCAGTTCTTAGTGTAGAAAAGGTAGCTAAGATCCGGGAAATCTTAATTCCAGTTAAGATCACATGAAACACTGTATGAATCCTATATTCTTTACTGAAAGGAGACTAGAGTGGTAAATGTGTGTTATACAAGGTAGAATACCATTGAAATAGAGAAAGAAACACGTTCGGCAGCTTTGGAAAGCCTTACACTTCACTGAAATGTAGTACTACACTCTATAACACAGTTGAGAGACAATGTTCCCGAGCTGCCTCAGTTCATAACAGTGTGTAGGAAGTTGTTTGATAAAGTGGGCAAAGCTTATACTTGGGCCAGAAGGCAGAATATAGGAAACTACATGAAAACATGAATAATTCAGTGAAAATGACTGTAAACAGATGAGAACTTGTTTAGAACAGCTGAAAGAGAATCTCCAAGTCAGTTCTTAGTGTAGAAAGGGTAGCTAAGATAAGGGAAATCCATAATTCCAGTTAAGATCACATGAAACACTGTATGAATCCTATATTCATTACTTAAAGGAGACTAGAGTGGTAAATGTGTGTTATACAAGGCAGAATACCATTGAAATAGAGAAAGAAACACGTTCGGCAGCTTTGGAAAGCCTTACTCTTCACTGAAATGTAGTACTACACTCTATAACACAGTTGAGAGACAATGTTCCCTACTTGCCTCAATTCATAACAGTGTGTAGGAAGTTGTTTGATAAAGTGGGCAAAGCTTATACTTGGGCCAGAAGGCAGAATATAGGAAACTACATGAAAACATGAATAATTCAGAGAAAATGACTGTAAACAGATGAGAACTTGTTTAGAACAGCTGAAAGAGAATCTCCAAGTCAGTTCTTAGTGTAGAAAAGGTAGCTAAGATAAGGGAAATCCATAATTCCAGTTAAGATCACATGAAACACTGTTTGAATCATATATTCATTACTTAAAGGAGACTACAGTGGTAAATGTGTGTTATACAAGGCAGAATACCATTGAAATAGAGAAAGAAACACGTTCGGCAGCTTTGGAAATCCTTACACTTCACTGAAATGTAGTACTACACTCTATAACACAGTTGAGAGACAATGTTCCCTACTTGCCTCAGTTCATAACAGTGTGTAGGAAGTTGTTTGATAAAGTGGGCAAAGCTTATACTTGGGCCAGAAGGCAGAATATAGGAAACTAAATGAAAACATGAATAATTCAGTGAAAATGACTGTAAACAGATGAGAACTTGTTTTAGAACAGCTGAAAGACATTCTCCAAGTCAGTTCTTAGTGTAGAAAAGGTAGCTAAGATCCGGGAAATCTTAATTCCAGTTAAAATCACATGAAACACTGTATGAATTCTATATTCTTTACTGAAAGGATACTAGAGTGGTAAATGTTTGTTATACAAGGCAGAATACCATTGAAATAGAGAAAGAAACACATTCAGCAGCTTTGGAAAGCCTTACACTTCACTGAAATGTAGTACTACACTCTATAACACAATTGAGAGACAATGTTCCCTACTTGCCTCAGTTCATAACAGTGTGTAGGAAGTTGTTTGATAAAGTGGGCAAAGCTTATACTTGGGCCAGAAGGCAGAATATAGGAAACTACATGAAAACATGAATAATTCAGTGAAAATGACTGTAAACAGATGAGAACTTGTTTAGAACAGCTGAAAGAGAATCTCCAAGTCAGTTCTTATTGTAGAAAAGGTAGCTAAGATAAGGGAAATCCATAATACCAGTTAAGATCACATGAAACACTGTATGAATCCTATATTCATTACTTAAAGGAGACTAGAGTGGTAAATGTGTGTTATAGACGGCAGAATACCATTGAAATAGAGAAAGAAACACGTTCGGCAGCTTTGGAAAGCCTTACTCTTCACTGAAATATGGTACTACACTCTATAACACAGTTGAGAGACAATGTTCTCGAGCTGCCTCAGTTCATAACAGTGTGTAGGAAGTTGTTTGATAAAGTGGGCAAAGCTTATACTTGGACCAGAAGGCAGAATATAGGAAACTACATGAAAACATGATTAATTCAGTGAAAATGACTGTAAACAGATGAGAACTTGTTTTAGAACAGCTGAAAGAGATTCTCCAAGTCAGTTCTTAGTGTAGAAAAGGTAGCTAAGAACCAGGAAATCTTAATTCCAGTTAAGATCACATGAAACACTGTATGAATCCTATATTCTTTACTGAAAGGAGTCTAGAGTGGTAAATGTGTGTTATACAAGGCAGAATACCATTGAAATAGACAAAGAAACACGTTCGGCAGGTTTAAAAAGCCTTACACTTCACTGAAATGTAGTACTACACTCTATAACACAGTTGAGAGACAATGTTCCCTACTTGCCTCAGTTCATAACAGTGTGTAGGAAGTTGTTTGATAATTTGGGCAAAGCTTATACTTGGGCCAGAAGGCAGAATATAGGAAACTACATGAAAACATGAATAATTCAGTGAAAATGACTGTAAACAGATGAGAACTTGTTTAGAACAGCTGAAAGAGAATCTCCAAGTCATTTCTTAGTGTAGAAAAGGTAGCTAAGATAAGGGAAATCCATAATTCCAGTTAATATCACATGAAACACTGTATGAATCCTATATTCATTACTTAAAGGAGACTAGAGTGGTAAATGTGTGTTATAGAAGGCAGAATACCATTGAAATAGAGAAAGAAACACGTTCGGCAGCTTTGGAAAGCCTTACTCTTCACTGAAATGTAGTACTACACTCTATAACACAGTTGAGAGACAATGTTCCCGAGCTGCCTCAGTTCATAACAGTGTGTAGGAAGTTGTTTGATAAAGTGGGCAAAGCTTATACTTGGACCAGAAGGCAGAGTATGGGAAACTACATGAAAACATGAATAATTCAGTGAAAATGACTGTAAACAGATGAGAACTTGTTTAGAACAGCTGAAAGAGATTCTCCAAGTCAGTTCTTAGTGTAGAAAAGGTAGCTAAGATCCGGGAAATCTTAATTCCAGTTAAGATCACATGAAACACTGTATGAATCCTATATTCTTTACTGAAAGGAGACTAGAGTGGTAAATGTGTGTTATACAAGGTAGAATACCATTGAAATAGAGAAAGAAACACGTTCGGCAGCTTTGGAAAGCCTTACACTTCACTGAAATGTAGTACTACACTCTATAACACAGTTGAGAGACAATGTTCCCGAGCTGCCTCAGTTCATAACAGTGTGTAGGAAGTTGTTTGATAAAGTGGGCAAAGCTTATACTTGGGCCAGAAGGCAGAATATGGGAAACTACATGAAAACATGAATAATTCAGTGAAAATGACTGTAAACAGATGAGAACTTGTTTTAGAACAGCTGAAAGACATTCTCCAAGTCAGTTCTTAGTGTAGAAAAGGTAGCTAAGATCCGGGAAATCTTAATTCCAGTTAAAATCACATGAAACACTGTATGAATCCTATATTCTTTACTGAAAGGATACTAGAGTGGTAAATGTTTGTTATACAAGGCAGAATACCATTGAAATAGAGAAAGAAACACATTCGGCAGCTTTGGAAAGCCTTACACTTCACTGAAATGTAGTACTACACTCTATAACACAAATGAGAGACAATGTTCCCTACTTGCCTCAGTTCATAACAGTGTGTAGGAAGTTGTTTGATAAAGTGGGCAAAGCTTATACTTGGGCCAGAAGGCAGAATATAGGAAACTACATGAAAACATGAATAATTCAGTGAAAATGACTGTAAACAGATGAGAACTTGTTTAGAACAGCTGTAAGAGAATCTCCAAGTCAGTTCTTAGTGTAGAAAAGGTAGCTAAGATAAGGGAAATCCATAATACCAGTTAAGATCACATGAAACACTGTATGAATCCTATATTCATTACTTAAAGGAGACTAGAGTGGTAAATGTGTGTTATAGACGGCAGAATACCATGGAAATAGAGAAAGAAACACGTTCGGCAGCTTTGGAAAGCCTTACTCTTCACTGAAATATGGTACTACACTCTATAACATAGTTGAGAGACAATGTTCTCGAGCTGCCTCAGTTCATAACAGTGTGTAGGAAGTTGTTTGATAAAGTGGGCAAAGCTTATACTTGGACCAGAAGGCAGAATATAGGAAACTACATGAAAACATGATTAATTCAGTGAAAATGACTGTAAACAGATGAGAACTTGTTTTAGAACAGCTGAAAGAGATTCCCAAGTCAGTTCTTAGTGTAGAAAAGGTAGCTAAGAACCAGGAAAATTTAATTCCAGTTAAGATCACATGAAACACTGTATGAATCCTATATTCTTTACTGAAAGGATACTAGAGTGGTAAATGTTTGTTATACAAGGCAGAATACCATTGAAATAGAGAAAGAAACACATTCGGCAGCTTTGGAAAGCCTTACACTTCACTGAAATGTAGTACTACACTCTATAACACAATTGAGAGACAATGTTCCCTACTTGCCTCAGTTCATAACAGTGTGTAGGAAGTTGTTTGATAAAGTGGGCAAAGCTTATACTTGGGCCAGAAGGCAGAATATAGGAAACTACATGAAAACATGAATAATTCAGTGAAAATGACTGTAAACAGATGAGAACTTGTTTAGAACAGCTGAAAGAGAATCTCCAAGTCAGTTCTTAGTGTAGAAAAGGTAGCTAAGATAAGGGAAATCCATAATACCAGTTAAGATCACATGAAACACTGTATGAATCCTATATTCATTACTTAAAGGAGACTAGAGTGGTAAATGTGTGTTATACAAGGCAGAATACCATTGAAATAGAGAAAGAAACACGTTCGGCAGCTTTGGAAAGCCTTACACTTCACTGAAATGTAGTACTACACTCTATAACACAGTTGAGAGACAATGTTCCCGAGCTGCCTCAGTTCACAACAGTGTGTAGGAAGTTGTTTGATAAAGTGGGCAAAGCTTATACTTGGACCAGAAGGCAGAATATAGGAAACTACATGAAAACATGATTAATTCAGTGAAAATGACTGTAAACAGATGAGAACTTGTTTTAGAACAGCTGAAAGAGATTCTCCAAGTCAGTTCTTAGTGTAGAAAAGGTAGCTAAGAACCAGGAAATCTTAATTCCAGTTAAGATCACATGAAACACTGTATGAATCCTATATTCTTTACTGAAAGGAGTCTAGAGTGGTAAATGTGTGTTATACAAGGCAGAATACCATTGAAATAGACAAAGAAACACGTTCGGCAGCTTTAAAAAGCCTTACACTTCACTGAAATGTAGTACTACACTCTATAACACAGTTGAGAGACAATGTTCCCTACTTGCCTCAGTTCATAACAGTGTGTAGGAAGTTGTTTGATAATGTGGGCAAAGCTTATACTTGGGCCAGAAGGCAGAATATAGGAAACTACATGAAAACATGAATAATTCAGTGAAAATGACTGTAAACAGATGAGAACTTGTTTAGAACAGCTGAAAGAGAATCTCCAAGTCAGTTCTTAGTGTAGAAAAGGTAGCTAAGATAAGGGAAATCCATAATTCCAGTTAATATCACATGAAACACTGTATGAATCCTATATTCATTACTTAAAGGAGACTAGAGTGGTAAATGTGTGTTATAGAAGGCAGAATACCATTGAAATAGAGAAAGAAACACGTTCGGCAGCTTTGGAAAGCCTTACTCTTCACTGAACTGTAGTACTACACTCTATAACACAGTTGAGAGACAATGTTCCCGAGCTGCCTCAGTTCACAACAGTGTGTAGGAAGTTGTTTGATAAAGTGGGCAAAGCTTATACTTGGACCAGAAGGCAGAGTATGGGAAACTACATGAAAACATGAATAATTCAGTGAAAATGACTGTAAACAGATGAGAACTTGTTTAGAACAGCTGAAAGAGATTCTCCAAGTTTGTTCTTAGTGTAGAAAAGGTAGCTAAGATCCGGGAAATCTTAATTCCAGTTAAGATCCCATGAAACACTGTATGAATCCTATATTCTTTACTGAAAGGAGACTAGAGTGGTAAATGTGTGTTATACAAGGTAGAATACCATTGAAATAGAGAAAGAAACACGTTCCGCAGCTTTGGAAAGCCTTACACTTCACTGAAATGTAGTACTACACTCTATAATACAGTTGAGAGACAATGTTCCCGAGCTGCCTCAGTTCATAACAGTGTGTAGGAAGTTGTTTGATAAACTGGGCAAAGCTTATACTTGGGCCAGAAGGCAGAATATGGGAAACTACATGAAAACATGAATAATTCAGTGAAAATGACTGTAAACAGATGAGAACTTGTTTAGAACAGCTAAAATAGATTCTCCAAGTAAGTTCTCAGTGTGGAAAAGGTAGCTAAGATAAGGGTAATCCATAAATCCAGTTAAGATTACATGAAACACTGTATGAATTCTATATTCTTTACTTAAAGGAGACTAGAGTGGTAAATGTGTGTTATACAAGGCAGAATACCATTAAAATAGAGAAGGAAACACGTTCGGCAGCTTTGGAAATCCTTACACTTCACTGAAATGTAGTACTACACTCTATAACACAGTTGAGAGACAATGTTCCCTACTTGCCTCAATTCATAACAGTGTGTAGGAAGTTGTTTGATAAAGTGGGCAAAGCTTATACTTGGACCAGAAGGCAGAATATAGGAAACTACATGAAAACATGAATAATTCAGTGAAAATGACTATAAAAAGATGAGAACTTGTTTTAGAACAGCTGAAAGAGATTCTCCAAGTCAGTTCTTAGTGTAGAAAAGGTAGCTAAGATCCGGGAAATCTTAATTCCAGTTAGGATCACATGAAACACTGTATGAATCCTATATTCTTTACTTAAAGGAGACTAGAGTGGTAAATGTGTGTTATACAAGGCAGAATACCATTGAAATAGAGAAAGAAACACGTTCGGCAGCTTTGGAAAGCCTTACACTTCACTGAAATGTAGTACTACACTCTATAACACAGTTGAGAGACAATGTTCCCGAGCTGCCTCAGTTCATAACAGTGTGTAGCAAGTTGTTTGATAAAGTGGGCAAAGCTTATACTTGGACCAGAAGGCAGAATATAGGAAACTACATGAAAACATGAATAATTCAGTGAAAATGACTGTAAACAGATGAGAACTTGTTTAGAACAGCTGAAAGAGATTCTCCAAGTCAGTTCTCAGTGTAGAAACGGAAGCTAAATCCGGAAAATCCTTAATTCCAGTTAAGATCACATGAAACACTGTATGAATCCTGTATTCTTTACTTTAAGGAGACTATAGTGGTAAATGTGTGTTATATAAGGCAGATTACCATTGATTTAGAGAAAGAAACACGTTCGGCAGCTTTGGAAAGGCTTACACTTCACTGAAATGTAGTACTACACTCCATAACACAGTTGAGAGACAATGTTCCCTAGCTGCCTCAGTTCATAACAGTGTGTAGGAAGTGGTTTGATAAAGTGGGCAAAGCTTATACTTGGGCCAGAAGGCAGAATATAGGAAACTACATGAAAACATGAATAATTCAGAGAAAATGACTGTAAACAGATGAGAACTTGTTTAGAACAGCTGAAAGAGAATCTCCAAGTCAGTTCTTAGTGTAGAAAAGGTAGCTAAGATAAGGGAAATCCATAATTCCAGTTAAGATCACATGAAACACTGTTTGAATCATATATTCATTACTTAAAGGAGACTACAGTGGTAAATGTGTGTTATACAAGGCAGAATACCATTGAAATAGAGAAAGAAACACGTTTGGCAGCTTTGGAAAGGCTTACACTTCACTGAAATGTAGTACTACACTCCATAACACAGTTGAGAGACAATGTTCCTGAGCTGCCTCAGTTCATAACAGTGTGTAGGAAGTGGTTTGATAAAGTGGGCAAAGCTTATACTTGGACCAGAAGGCAGAATATAGGAAACTACATGAAAACATGAATAATTCAGTGAAAATGACTATAAAAAGATGAGAACTTGTTTTAGAACAGCTGAAAGAGATTCTCCAAGTCAGTTCTTAGTGTAGAAAAGGTAGCTAAGATCCGGGAAATCTTAATTCCAGTTAGGATCACATGAAACACTGTATGAATCCTATATTCTTTACTTAAAGGAGACTAGAGTGGTAAATGTGTGTTATACAAGGCAGAATACCATTGAAATAGAGAAAGAAACACGTTCGGCAGCTTTGGAAAGCCTTACACTTCACTGAAATGTAGTACTACACTCTATAACACAGTTGAGAGACAATGTTCCCGAGCTGCCTCAGTTCATAACAGTGTGTAGGAAGTTGTTTGATAAAGTGGGCAAAGCTTATACTTGGGCCAGAAGGCAGAATATAGGAAACTACATGAAAACATGAATAATTCAGTGAAAATGACTGTAAACAGATGAGAACTTGTTTAGAACAGCTGAAAGAGAATCTCCAAGTCATTTCTTAGTGTAGAAAAGGTAGCTAAGATAAGGGAAATCCATAATTCCAGTTAATATCACATGAAACACTGTATGAATCCTATATTCATTACTTAAAGGAGACTAGAGTGGTAAATGTGTGTTATAGAAGGCAGAATACCATTGAAATAGAGTAAGAAACACGTTCGGCAGCTTTGGAAAGCCTTACTCTTCACTGAAATGTAGTACTACACTCTATAACACAGTTGAGAGACAATTTTCCTGAGCTGCCTCAGTTCACAACAGTGTGTAGGAATTTGTTTGATAAAGTGGGCAAAGCTTATACTTGGACCAGAAGGCAGAGTATGGGAAACTACATGAAAACATGAATAATTCAGTGAAAATGACTGTAAGCAGATGAGAACTTGTTTAGAACAGCTGAAAGAGATTCTCCAAGTCAGTTCTTAGTGTAGAAAAGGTAGCTAAGATAACGGAAATCCATAAATCCAGTTAATATCACATGAAACACTGTATAAATCCTATATTCATTACTTAAAGGAGACTAGAGTGGTAAATGTGTGTTATACAAGGCAGAATACCATTGAAATAGAGAAAGAAACACGTTCGGCAGCTTTGGAAAGCCTTACTCTTCACTGAAATGTAGTACTACACTCTATAACACAGTTGAGAGACAATGTTCCCTACTTGCCTCAGTTCATAACTGTGTGTAGGAAGTTGTTTGATAAAGTGGGCAAAGCTTATACTTGGACAAGAAGGCAGAATATAGGAAACTACATGAAAACATGATTAATTCAGTGAAAATGACTGTAAACAGATGAGAACTTGTTTAGAACAGCTGAAAGAGATTCTCCAAGTCAGTTCTCAGTGTAGAAAAGGTAGCTAAGATAAGGGAAATCCATAATACCAGTTAAGATCACATGAAACACTGTATGAATCCTATATTCATTACTTAAAGGAGACTAGAGTGGTAAATGTGTGTTATAGAAGGCAGAATACCATTGAAATAGAGAAAGAAACACGTTCGGCAGCTTTGGAAAGCCTTACTCTTCACTGAAATGTAGTACTACACTCTATAACACAGTTGAGAGACAATGTTCCCGAGCTGCCTCAGTTCACAACAGTGTGTAGGAAGTTGTTTGATAAAGTGGGCAAAGCTTATACTTGGACCAGAAGGCAGAGTATGGGAAACTACATGAAAACATGAATAATTCAGTGATAATGACTGTAAACAGATGAGAACTTGTTTAGAACAGCTGAAAGAGATTCTCCAAGTCAGTTCTTAGTGTAGAAAAGGTAGCTAAGATCCGGGAAATCTTAATTCCAGTTAAGATCACATGAAACACTTTATGAATCCTATATTCTTTACTGAAAGGAGACTAGAGTGGTAAATGTGTGTTATACAAGGTATAATACCATTGAAATAGAGAAAGAAACACGTTCGGCAGCTTTGGAAAGCCTTACACTTCACTGAAATGTAGTACTACACTCTATAACACAGTTGAGAGACAATGTTCCCTACTTGCCTCAGTTCATAACAGTGTGTAGGAAGTTGTTTGATAAAGTGGGCAAAGCTTATACTTGGGCCAGAAGGCAGAATATAGGAAACTACATGAAAACATGAATAATTCAGTGAAAATGACTGTAAACAGATGAGAACTTGTTTAGAACAGCTGAAAGAGAATCTCCAAGTCAGTTCTTAGTGTAGAAAGGGTAGCTAAGATAAGGGAAATCCATAATTCCAGTTAAGATCACATGAAACACTGTATGAATCCTATATTCATTACTTAAAGGAGACTAGAGTGGTAAATGTGTGTTATACAAGGCAGAATACCATTGAAATAGAGAAAGAAACACGTTCGGCAGCTTTGGAAAGCCTTACTCTTCACTGAAATGTAGTACTACACTCTATAACACAGTTGAGAGACAATGTTCCCGAGCTGCCTCAGTTCATAACAGTGTGTAGGAAGTTGATTGATAAAGTGGGCAAAGCTTATACTTGGGCCAGAAGGCAGAATATAGGAAACTACATAAAAACATGATTAATTCAGTGAAAATGACTGTAAACAGATGAGAACTTGTTTTAGAACAGCTGAAAGAGATTCTCCAAGTCAGTTCTTAGTGTAGAAAAGGTAGCTAAGAACCAGGAAATCTTAATTCCAGTTAAGATCACATGAAACACTGTATGAATACTATATTCTTTACTGAAAGGAGTCTAGAGTGGTAAATGTGTGTTATACAAGGCAGAATACCATTGAAATAGACAACGAAACACGTTCGGCAGCTTTGGAAAGCCTTACACTTCACTGAAATGTAGTACTACACTCTATAACACAGTTGAGAGACAATGTTCCCTACTTGCCTCAGTTCATAACAGTGTGTAGGAAGTTGTTTGATAAAGTGGGCAAAGCTTATACTTGGGCCAGAAGGCAGAATATAGGAAACTACATGAAAACATGAATAATTCAGTGAAAATGACTGTAAACAGATGAGAACTTGTTTAGAACAGATGAAAGAGAATCTCCAAGTCAGTTCTTAGTGTAGAAAAGGTAGCTAAGATAAGGGAAATCCATAATTCCAGTTAATATCACATGAAACACTGTATGAATCCTATATTCATTACTTAAAGGAGACTAGAGTGGTAAATGTGTGTTATAGAAGGCAGAATACCATTGAAATAGAGTAAGAAACACGTTCGGCAGCTTTGGAAAGCCTTACTCTTCACTGAAATGTAGTACTACACTCTATAACACAGTTGAGAGACAATTTTCCTGAGCTGCCTCAGTTCACAACAGTGTGTAGGAAGTTGTTTGATAAAGTGGGCAAAGCTTATACTTGGACCAGAAGGCAGAGTATGGGAAACTACATGAAAACATGAATAATTCAGTGAAAATGACTGTAAGCAGATGAGAACTTGTTTAGAACAGCTGAAAGAGATTCTCCAAGTCAGTTCTTAGTGTAGAAAAGGTAGCTAAGATAACGGAAATCCATAAATCCAGTTAATATCACATGAAACACTGTATAAATCCTATATTCATTACTTAAAGGAGACTAGAGTGGTAAATGTGTGTTATACAAGGCAGAATACCATTGAAATAGAGAAAGAAACACGTTCGGCAGCTTTGGAAAGCCTTACTCTTCACTGAAATGTAGTACTACACTCTATAACACAGTTGAGAGACAATGTTCCCTACTTGCCTCAGTTCATAACAGTGTGTAGGAAGTTGTTTGATAAAGTGGGCAAAGCTTATACTTGGGCCAGAAGGCAGAATATAGGAAACTACATGAAAACATGAATAATTCAGAGAAAATGACTGTAAACAGATGAGAATTTGTTTAGAACAGCTAAAAGAGAATCTCCAAGTCAGTTCTTAGTGTAGAAAAGGTAGCTAAGATAAGGGAAATCCATAATTCCAGTTAAGATCACATGAAACACTGTTTGAATCCTATATTCATTACTTAAAGGAGACTACAGTGGTAAATGTGTGTTATACAAGGCAGAATACCATTGAAATAGAGAAAGAAACACGTTTGGCAGCTTTGGAAAGGCTTACACTTCACTGAAATGTAGTACTACACTCCATAACACAGTTGAGAGACAATGTTCCTGAGCTGCCTCAGTTCATAACAGTGTGTAGGAAGTGGTTTGATAAAGTGGGCAAAGCTTATACTTGGACCAGAAGGCAGAATATAGGAAACTACATGAAAACATGAATAATTCAGTGAAAATGACTATAAAAAGATGAGAACTTGTTTTAGAACAGCTGAAAGAGATTCTCCAAGTCAGTTCTTAGTGTAGAAAAGGTAGCTAAGATCCGGGAAATCTTAATTCCAGTTAGGATCACATGAAACACTGTATGAATCCTATATTCTTTACTTAAAGGAGACTAGAGTGGTAAATGTGTGTTATATAAGGCAGAATACCATTGAAATAGAGAAAGAAACACGTTCGGCAGCTTTGGAAAGCCTTACACTTCACTGAAATGTAGTACTACACTCTATAACACAGTTGAGAGACAATGTTCCCGAGCTGCCTCAGTTCATAACAGTGTGTAGGAAGTTGTTTGATAAAGTGGGCAAAGCTTATACTTGGACCAGAAGGCAGAATATAGGAAACTACATGAAAACATGAATAATTCAGTGAAAATGACTGTAAACAGATGAGAACTTGTTTAGAACAGCTGAAAGAGATTCTCCAAGTCAGTTCTCAGTGTAGAAACGGAAGCTAAATCCGGAAAATCCTTAATTCCAGTTAAGATCACATGAAACACTGTATGAATCCTGTATTCTTTACTTTAAGGAGACTATAGTGGTAAATGTGTGTTATATAAGGCAGATTACCATTGATATAGAGAAAGAAACACGTTCGGCAGCTTTGGAAAGGCTTACACTTCACTGAAATGTAGTACTACACTCCATAACACAGTTGAGAGACAATGTTCCCTAGCTGCCTCAGTTCATAACAGTGTGTAGGAAGTGGTTTGATAAAGTGGGCAAAGCTTATACTTGGACCAGAAGGCAGAATATTGGGAACTACATGAAAACATGAATAATTCAGTGAAAATGAGTGTAAAAAGATGAGAACTTGTTTAGAACAGCTGAAAGAGAATCTCCAAGTCAGTTCTTAGTGTAGAAAGGGTAGCTAAGATAAGGGAAATCCATAATTCCAGTTAAGATCACATGAAACACTGTATGAATCCTATATTCATTACTTAAAGGAGACTAGAGTGGTAAATGTGTGTTATACAAGGCAGAATACCATTGAAATAGAGAAAGAAACACGTACCGCAGCTTTGGAAAGCCTTACTGTTCACTGAAATGTAGTACTACACTCTATAACACAGTTGAGAGACAATGTTCCCGAGCTGCCTCAGTTCATAACAGTGTGTAGGAAGTTGTTTGATAAAGTGGGCAAAGCTTATACTTGGACCAGAAGGCAGAATATAGGAAACTACATGAAAACATGATTAATTCAGTGAAAATGACTGTAAACAGATGAGAACTTGTTTAGAACAGCTGAAAGAGATTCTCCAAGTCAGTTCTCAGTGTAGAAAAGGTAGCTAAGATAAGGGAAATCCATAATACCAGTTAAGATCACATGAAACACTGTATGAATCCTATATTCATTACTTAAAGGAGACTAGAGTGGTAAATGTGTGTTATAGAAGGCAGAATACCATTGAAATAGAGAAAGAAACACGTTCGGCAGCTTTGGAAAGCCTTACTCTTCACTGAAATGTAGTACTACACTCTATAACACAGTTGAGAGACAATGTTCCCGAGCTGCCTCAGTTCACAACAGTGTGTAGGAAGTTGTTTGATAAAGTGGGCAAAGCTTATACTTGAACCAGAAGGCAGAGTATGGGAAACTACATGAAAACATGAATAATTCAGTGATAATGACTGTAAACAGATGAGAACTTGGTTAGAACAGCTGAAAGAGATTCTCCAAGTCAGTTCTTAGTGTAGAAAAGGTAGCTAAGATCCGGGAAATCTTAATTCCAGTTAAGATCACATGAAACACTTTATGAATCCTATATTCTTTACTGAAAGGAGACTAGAGTGGTAAATGTGTGTTATACAAGGTATAATACCATTGAAATAGAGAAAGAAACACGTTCGGCAGCTTTGGAAAGCCTTACACTTCACTGAAATGTAGTACTACACTCTATAACACAGTTGAGAGACAATGTTCCCTACTTGCCTCAGTTCATAACAGTGTGTAGGAAGTTGTTTGATAAAGTGGGCAAAGCTTATACTTGGGCCAGAAGGCAGAATATAGGAAACTACATGAAAACATGAATAATTCAGTGAAAATGACTGTAAACAGATGAGAACTTGTTTAGAACAGCTGAAAGAGAATCTCCAAGTCAGTTCTTAGTGTAGAAAGGGTAGCTAAGATAAGGGAAATCCATAATTCCAGTTAAGATCACATGAAACACTGTATGAATCCTATATTCATTACTTAAAGGAGACTAGAGTGGTAAATGTGTGTTATACAAGGCAGAATACCATTGAAATAGAGAAAGAAACACGTTCGGCAGCTTTGGAAAGCCTTACTCTTCACTGAAATGTAGTACTACACTCTATAACACAGTTGAGAGACAATGTTCCCGAGCTGCCTCAGTTCATAACAGTGTGTAGGAAGTTGATTGATAAAGTGGGCAAAGCTTATACTTGGGCCAGAAGGCAGAATATAGGAAACTACATAAAAACATGATTAATTCAGTGAAAATGACTGTAAACAGATGAGAACTTGTTTTAGAACAGCTGAAAGAGATTCTCCAAGTCAGTTCTTAGTGTAGAAAAGGTAGCTAAGAACCAGGAAATCTTAATTCCAGTTAAGATCACATGAAACACTGTATGAATACTATATTCTTTACTGAAAGGAGTCTAGAGTGGTAAATGTGTGTTATACAAGGCAGAATACCATTGAAATAGACAACGAAACACGTTCGGCAGCTTTGGAAAGCCTTACACTTCACTGAAATGTAGTACTACACTCTATAACACAGTTGAGAGACAATGTTCCCTACTTGCCTCAGTTCATAACAGTGTGTAGGAAGTTGTTTGATAAAGTGGGCAAAGCTTATACTTGGGCCAGAAGGCAGAATATAGGAAACTACATGAAAACATGAATAATTCAGTGAAAATGACTGTAAACAGATGAGAACTTGTTTAGAACAGCTGAAAGAGAATCTCCAAGTCAGTTCTTAGTGTAGAAAAGGTAGCTAAGATAAGGGAAATCCATAATTCCAGTTAATATCACATGAAACACTGTATGAATCCTATATTCATTACTTAAAGGAGACTAGAGTGGTAAATGTGTGTTATAGAAGGCAGAATACCATTGAAATAGAGTAAGAAACACGTTCGGCAGCTTTGGAAAGCCTTACTCTTCACTGAAATGTAGTACTACACTCTATAACACAGTTGAGAGACAATTTTCCTGAGCTGCCTCAGTTCACAACAGTGTGTAGGAAGTTGTTTGATAAAGTGGGCAAAGCTTATACTTGGACCAGAAGGCAGAGTATGGGAAACTACATGAAAACATGAATAATTCAGTGAAAATGACTGTAAGCAGATGAGAACTTGTTTAGAACAGCTGAAAGAGATTCTCCAAGTCAGTTCTTAGTGTAGAAAAGGTAGCTAAGAACCAGGAAATCTTAATTCCAGTTAAGATCACATGAAACACTGTATGAATACTATATTCTTTACTGAAAGGAGTCTAGAGTGGTAAATGTGTGTTATACAAGGCAGAATACCATTGAAATAGACAACGAAACACGTTCGGCAGCTTTGGAAAGCCTTACACTTCACTGAAATGTAGTACTACACTCTATAACACAGTTGAGAGACAATGTTCCCTACTTGCCTCAGTTCATAACAGTGTGTAGGAAGTTGTTTGATAAAGTGGGCAAAGCTTATACTTGGGCCAGAAGGCAGAATATAGGAAACTACATGAAAACATGAATAATTCAGTGAAAATGACTGTAAACAGATGAGAACTTGTTTAGAACAGCTGAAAGAGAATCTCCAAGTCAGTTCTTAGTGTAGAAAAGGTAGCTAAGATAAGGGAAATCCATAATTCCAGTTAATATCACATGAAACACTGTATGAATCCTATATTCATTACTTAAAGGAGACTAGAGTGGTAAATGTGTGTTATAGAAGGCAGAATACCATTGAAATAGAGTAAGAAACACGTTCGGCAGCTTTGGAAAGCCTTACTCTTCACTGAAATGTAGTACTACACTCTATAACACAGTTGAGAGACAATTTTCCTGAGCTGCCTCAGTTCACAACAGTGTGTAGGAAGTTGTTTGATAAAGTGGGCAAAGCTTATACTTGGACCAGAAGGCAGAGTATGGGAAACTACATGAAAACATGAATAATTCAGTGAAAATGACTGTAAGCAGATGAGAACTTGTTTAGAACAGCTGAAAGAGATTCTCCAAGTCAGTTCTTAGTGTAGAAAAGGTAGCTAAGAACCAGGAAATCTTAATTCCAGTTAAGATCACATGAAACACTGTATGAATACTATATTCTTTACTGAAAGGAGTCTAGAGTGGTAAATGTGTGTTATACAAGGCAGAATACCATTGAAATAGACAACGAAACACGTTCGGCAGCTTTGGAAAGCCTTACACTTCACTGAAATGTAGTACTACACTCTATAACACAGTTGAGAGACAATGTTCCCTACTTGCCTCAGTTCATAACAGTGTGTAGGAAGTTGTTTGATAAAGTGGGCAAAGCTTATACTTGGGCCAGAAGGCAGAATATAGGAAACTACATGAAAACATGAATAATTCAGTGAAAATGACTGTAAACAGATGAGAACTTGTTTAGAACAGCTGAAAGAGAATCTCCAAGTCAGTTCTTAGTGTAGAAAAGGTAGCTAAGATAAGGGAAATCCATAATTCCAGTTAATATCACATGAAACACTGTATGAATCCTATATTCATTACTTAAAGGAGACTAGAGTGGTAAATGTGTGTTATAGAAGGCAGAATACCATTGAAATAGAGTAAGAAACACGTTCGGCAGCTTTGGAAAGCCTTACTCTTCACTGAAATGTAGTACTACACTCTATAACACAGTTGAGAGACAATTTTCCTGAGCTGCCTCAGTTCACAACAGTGTGTAGGAAGTTGTTTGATAAAGTGGGCAAAGCTTATACTTGGACCAGAAGGCAGAGTATGGGAAACTACATGAAAACATGAATAATTCAGTGAAAATGACTGTAAGCAGATGAGAACTTGTTTAGAACAGCTGAAAGAGATTCTCCAAGTCAGTTCTTAGTGTAGAAAAGGTAGCTAAGATAACGGAAATCCATAAATCCAGTTAATATCACATGAAACACTGTATAAATCCTATATTCATTACTTAAAGGAGACTAGAGTGGTAAATGTGTGTTATACAAGGCAGAATACCATTGAAATAGAGAAAGAAACACGTTCGGCAGCTTTGGAAAGCCTTACTCTTCACTGAAATGTAGTACTACACTCTATAACACAGTTGAGAGACAATGTTCCCTACTTGCCTCAGTTCATAACAGTGTGTAGGAAGTTGTTTGATAAAGTGGGCAAAGCTTATACTTGGGCCAGAAGGCAGAATATAGGAAACTACATGAAAACATGAATAATTCAGAGAAAATGACTGTAAACAGATGAGAATTTGTTTAGAACAGCTAAAAGAGAATCTCCAAGTCAGTTCTTAGTGTAGAAAAGGTAGCTAAGATAAGGGAAATCCATAATTCCAGTTAAGATCACATGAAACACTGTTTGAATCCTATATTCATTACTTAAAGGAGACTACAGTGGTAAATGTGTGTTATACAAGGCAGAATACCATTGAAATAGAGAAAGAAACACGTTTGGCAGCTTTGGAAAGGCTTACACTTCACTGAAATGTAGTACTACACTCCATAACACAGTTGAGAGACAATGTTCCTGAGCTGCCTCAGTTCATAACAGTGTGTAGGAAGTGGTTTGATAAAGTGGGCAAAGCTTATACTTGGACCAGAAGGCAGAATATAGGAAACTACATGAAAACATGAATAATTCAGTGAAAATGACTATAAAAAGATGAGAACTTGTTTTAGAACAGCTGAAAGAGATTCTCCAAGTCAGTTCTTAGTGTAGAAAAGGTAGCTAAGATCCGGGAAATCTTAATTCCAGTTAGGATCACATGAAACACTGTATGAATCCTATATTCTTTACTTAAAGGAGACTAGAGTGGTAAATGTGTGTTATATAAGGCAGAATACCATTGAAATAGAGAAAGAAACACGTTCGGCAGCTTTGGAAAGCCTTACACTTCACTGAAATGTAGTACTACACTCTATAACACAGTTGAGAGACAATGTTCCCGAGCTGCCTCAGTTCATAACAGTGTGTAGGAAGTTGTTTGATAAAGTGGGCAAAGCTTATACTTGGACCAGAAGGCAGAATATAGGAAACTACATGAAAACATGAATAATTCAGTGAAAATGACTGTAAACAGATGAGAACTTGTTTAGAACAGCTGAAAGAGATTCTCCAAGTCAGTTCTCAGTGTAGAAACGGAAGCTAAATCCGGAAAATCCTTAATTCCAGTTAAGATCACATGAAACACTGTATGAATCCTGTATTCTTTACTTTAAGGAGACTATAGTGGTAAATGTGTGTTATATAAGGCAGATTACCATTGATATAGAGAAAGAAACACGTTCGGCAGCTTTGGAAAGGCTTACACTTCACTGAAATGTAGTACTACACTCCATAACACAGTTGAGAGACAATGTTCCCTAGCTGCCTCAGTTCATAACAGTGTGTAGGAAGTGGTTTGATAAAGTGGGCAAAGCTTATACTTGGACCAGAAGGCAGAATATTGGGAACTACATGAAAACATGAATAATTCAGTGAAAATGAGTGTAAAAAGATGAGAACTTGTTTAGAACAGCTGAAAGAGAATCTCCAAGTCAGTTCTTAGTGTAGAAAGGGTAGCTAAGATAAGGGAAATCCATAATTCCAGTTAAGATCACATGAAACACTGTATGAATCCTATATTCATTACTTAAAGGAGACTAGAGTGGTAAATGTGTGTTATACAAGGCAGAATACCATTGAAATAGAGAAAGAAACACGTACCGCAGCTTTGGAAAGCCTTACTGTTCACTGAAATGTAGTACTACACTCTATAACACAGTTGAGAGACAATGTTCCCTACTTGCCTCAGTTCATAACAGTGTGTAGGAAGTTGTTTGATAAAGTGGGCAAAGCTTATACTTGGGCCAGAAGGCAGAATATAGGAAACTACATGAAAACATGAATAATTCAGAGAAAATGACTGTAAACAGATGAGAATTTGTTTAGAACAGCTAAAAGAGAATCTCCAAGTCAGTTCTTAGTGTAGAAAAGGTAGCTAAGATAAGGGAAATCCATAATTCCAGTTAAGATCACATGAAACACTGTTTGAATCCTATATTCATTACTTAAAGGAGACTACAGTGGTAAATGTGTGTTATACAAGGCAGAATACCATTGAAATAGAGAAAGAAACACGTTTGGCAGCTTTGGAAAGGCTTACACTTCACTGAAATGTAGTACAACACTCCATAACACAGTTGAGAGACAATGTTCCCGAGCTGCCTCAGTTCATAACAGTGTGTAGGAAGTGGTTTGATAAAGTGGGCAAAGTTTATACTTGGACCAGAAGGCAGAATATAGGAAACTACATGAAAACATGAATAATTCAGTGAAAATGACAGTAAACAGATGAGAACTTGTTTAGAACAGCTGAAATAGATTCTCCAAGTCAGTTCTTAGTGTAGAAAAGGTAGCTAAGATAAGGGAAATCCATAAATCCAGTTAAGATTACATGAAACACTGTATGAATTCTATATTCATTACTTAAAGGAGACTAGAGTGGTAAATGTGTGTTATACAAGGCAGAATACCATTGAAATAGAGAAAGAAACACGTTCGGCAGCTTTGGAAAGGCTTACTCTTCACTGAAATGTAGTACTACACTCTATAACACAGTTGAGAGACAATGTTCCCGAGCTGCCTCAGTTCATAACAGTGTGTAGGAAGTTGATTGATAAAGTGGCCAAAGCTTATACTTGGGCCAGAAGGCAGAATATAGGAAACTACATGAAAACATGATTAATTCAGTGAAAATGACTGTAAACAGATGAGAACTTGTTTTAGAACAGCTGAAAGAGATTCTCCAAGTCAGTTCTTAGTGTAGAAAAGGTAGCTAAGAACCAGGAAATCTTAATTCCAGTTAAGATCACATGAAACACTGTATGAATACTATATTCTTTACTGAAAGGAGTCTAGAGTGGTAAATGTGTGTTATACAAGGCAGAATACCATTGAAATAGACAACGAAACACGTTCGGCAGCTTTGGAAAGCCTTACACTTCACTGAAATGTAGTACTACACTCTATAACACAGTTGAGAGACAATGTTCCCTACTTGCCTCAGTTCATAACAGTGTGTAGGAAGTTGTTTGATAAAGTGGGCAAAGCTTATACTTGGGCCAGAAGGCAGAATATAGGAAACTACATGAAAACATGAATAATTCAGTGAAAATGACTGTAAACAGATGAGAACTTGTTTAGAACAGCTGAAAGAGAATCTCCAAGTCAGTTCTTAGTGTAGAAAAGGTAGCTAAGATAAGGGAAATCCATAATTCCAGTTAATATCACATGAAACACTGTATGAATCCTATATTCATTACTTAAAGGAGACTAGAGTGGTAAATGTGTGTTATAGAAGGCAGAATACCATTGAAATAGAGTAAGAAACACGTTCGGCAGCTTTGGAAAGCCTTACTCTTCACTGAAATGTAGTACTACACTCTATAACACAGTTGAGAGACAATTTTCCTGAGCTGCCTCAGTTCACAACAGTGTGTAGGAAGTTGTTTGATAAAGTGGGCAAAGCTTATACTTGGACCAGAAGGCAGAGTATGGGAAACTACATGAAAACATGAATAATTCAGTGAAAATGACTGTAAGCAGATGAGAACTTGTTTAGAACAGCTGAAAGAGATTCTCCAAGTCAGTTCTTAGTGTAGAAAAGGTAGCTAAGATAACGGAAATCCATAAATCCAGTTAATATCACATGAAACACTGTATAAATCCTATATTCATTACTTAAAGGAGACTAGAGTGGTAAATGTGTGTTATACAAGGCAGAATACCATTGAAATAGAGAAAGAAACACGTTCGGCAGCTTTGGAAAGCCTTACTCTTCACTGAAATGTAGTACTACACTCTATAACACAGTTGAGAGACAATGTTCCCTACTTGCCTCAGTTCATAACAGTGTGTAGGAAGTTGTTTGATAAAGTGGGCAAAGCTTATACTTGGGCCAGAAGGCAGAATATAGGAAACTACATGAAAACATGAATAATTCAGAGAAAATGACTGTAAACAGATGAGAATTTGTTTAGAACAGCTAAAAGAGAATCTCCAAGTCAGTTCTTAGTGTAGAAAAGGTAGCTAAGATAAGGGAAATCCATAATTCCAGTTAAGATCACATGAAACACTGTTTGAATCCTATATTCATTACTTAAAGGAGACTACAGTGGTAAATGTGTGTTATACAAGGCAGAATACCATTGAAATAGAGAAAGAAACACGTTTGGCAGCTTTGGAAAGGCTTACACTTCACTGAAATGTAGTACTACACTCCATAACACAGTTGAGAGACAATGTTCCTGAGCTGCCTCAGTTCATAACAGTGTGTAGGAAGTGGTTTGATAAAGTGGGCAAAGCTTATACTTGGACCAGAAGGCAGAATATAGGAAACTACATGAAAACATGAATAATTCAGTGAAAATGACTATAAAAAGATGAGAACTTGTTTTAGAACAGCTGAAAGAGATTCTCCAAGTCAGTTCTTAGTGTAGAAAAGGTAGCTAAGATCCGGGAAATCTTAATTCCAGTTAGGATCACATGAAACACTGTATGAATCCTATATTCTTTACTTAAAGGAGACTAGAGTGGTAAATGTGTGTTATATAAGGCAGAATACCATTGAAATAGAGAAAGAAACACGTTCGGCAGCTTTGGAAAGCCTTACACTTCACTGAAATGTAGTACTACACTCTATAACACAGTTGAGAGACAATGTTCCCGAGCTGCCTCAGTTCATAACAGTGTGTAGGAAGTTGTTTGATAAAGTGGGCAAAGCTTATACTTGGACCAGAAGGCAGAATATAGGAAACTACATGAAAACATGAATAATTCAGTGAAAATGACTGTAAACAGATGAGAACTTGTTTAGAACAGCTGAAAGAGATTCTCCAAGTCAGTTCTCAGTGTAGAAACGGAAGCTAAATCCGGAAAATCCTTAATTCCAGTTAAGATCACATGAAACACTGTATGAATCCTGTATTCTTTACTTTAAGGAGACTATAGTGGTAAATGTGTGTTATATAAGGCAGATTACCATTGATATAGAGAAAGAAACACGTTCGGCAGCTTTGGAAAGGCTTACACTTCACTGAAATGTAGTACTACACTCCATAACACAGTTGAGAGACAATGTTCCCTAGCTGCCTCAGTTCATAACAGTGTGTAGGAAGTGGTTTGATAAAGTGGGCAGAGCTTATACTTGGACCAGAAGGCAGAATATTGGGAACTACATGAAAACATGAATAATTCAGTGAAAATGAGTGTAAAAAGATGAGAACTTGTTTAGAACAGCTGAAAGAGATTCTCCAAGTCAGTTCTCAGTGTAGAAAAGGTAGCTAAGATAAGGGAAATCCATAATACCAGTTAAGATCACATGAAACACTGTATGAATCCTATATTCATTACTTAAAGGAGACTAGAGTGGTAAATGTGTGTTATAGAAGGCAGAATACCATTGAAATAGAGAAAGAAACACGTTCGGCAGCTTTGGAAAGCCTTACTCTTCACTGAAATGTAGTACTACACTCTATAACACAGTTGAGAGACAATGTTCCCGAGCTGCCTCAGTTCACAACAGTGTGTAGGAAGTTGTTTGATAAAGTGGGCAAAGCTTATACTTGAACCAGAAGGCAGAGTATGGGAAACTACATGAAAACATGAATAATTCAGTGATAATGACTGTAAACAGATGAGAACTTGTTTAGAACAGCTGAAAGAGATTCTCCAAGTCAGTTCTTAGTGTAGAAAAGGTAGCTAAGATCCGGGAAATCTTAATTCCAGTTAAGATCACATGAAACACTTTATGAATCCTATATTCTTTACTGAAAGGAGACTAGAGTGGTAAATGTGTGTTATACAAGGTATAATACCATTGAAATAGAGAAAGAAACACGTTCGGCAGCTTTGGAAAGCCTTACACTTCACTGAAATGTAGTACTACACTCTATAACACAGTTGAGAGACAATGTTCCCTACTTGCCTCAGTTCATAACAGTGTGTAGGAAGTTGTTTGATAAAGTGGGCAAAGCTTATACTTGGGCCAGAAGGCAGAATATAGGAAACTACATGAAAACATGAATAATTCAGTGAAAATGACTGTAAACAGATGAGAACTTGTTTAGAACAGCTGAAAGAGAATCTCCAAGTCAGTTCTTAGTGTAGAAAGGGTAGCTAAGATAAGGGAAATCCATAATTCCAGTTAAGATCACATGAAACACTGTATGAATCCTATATTCATTACTTAAAGGAGACTAGAGTGGTAAATGTGTGTTATACAAGGCAGAATACCATTGAAATAGAGAAAGAAACACGTTCGGCAGCTTTGGAAAGCCTTACTCTTCACTGAAATGTAGTACTACACTCTATAACACAGTTGAGAGACAATGTTCCCGAGCTGCCTCAGTTCATAACAGTGTGTAGGAAGTTGATTGATAAAGTGGCCAAAGCTTATACTTGGGCCAGAAGGCAGAATATAGGAAACTACATGAAAACATGATTAATTCAGTGAAAATGACTGTAAACAGATGAGAACTTGTTTTAGAACAGCTGAAAGAGATTCTCCAAGTCAGTTCTTAGTGTAGAAAAGGTAGCTAAGAACCAGGAAATCTTAATTCCAGTTAAGATCACATGAAACACTGTATGAATACTATATTCTTTACTGAAAGGAGTCTAGAGTGGTAAATGTGTGTTATACAAGGCAGAATACCATTGAAATAGACAACGAAACACGTTCGGCAGCTTTGGAAAGCCTTACACTTCACTGAAATGTAGTACTACACTCTATAACACAGTTGAGAGACAATGTTCCCTACTTGCCTCAGTTCATAACAGTGTGTAGGAAGTTGTTTGATAAAGTGGGCAAAGCTTATACTTGGGCCAGAAGGCAGAATATAGGAAACTACATGAAAACATGAATAATTCAGTGAAAATGACTGTAAACAGATGAGAACTTGTTTAGAACAGCTGAAAGAGAATCTCCAAGTCATTTCTTAGTGTAGAAAAGGTAGCTAAGATAAGGGAAATCCATAATTCCAGTTAATATCACATGAAACACTGTATGAATCCTATATTCATTACTTAAAGGAGACTAGAGTGGTAAATGTGTGTTATAGAAGGCAGAATACCATTGAAATAGAGTAAGAAACACGTTCGGCAGCTTTGGAAAGCCTTACTCTTCACTGAAATGTAGTACTACACTCTATAACACAGTTGAGAGACAATTTTCCTGAGCTGCCTCAGTTCACAACAGTGTGTAGGAAGTTGTTTGATAAAGTGGGCAAAGCTTATACTTGGACCAGAAGGCAGAGTATGGGAAACTACATGAAAACATGAATAATTCAGTGAAAATGACTGTAAGCAGATGAGAACTTGTTTAGAACAGCTGAAAGAGATTCTCCAAGTCAGTTCTTAGTGTAGAAAAGGTAGCTAAGATAACGGAAATCCATAAATCCAGTTAATATCACATGAAACACTGTATAAATCCTATATTCATTACTTAAAGGAGACTAGAGTGGTAAATGTGTGTTATACAAGGCAGAATACCATTGAAATAGAGAAAGAAACACGTTCGGCAGCTTTGGAAAGCCTTACTCTTCACAGAAATGTAGTACTACACTCTATAACACAGTTGAGAGACAATGTTCCCGAGCTGCCTCAGTTCATAACAGTGTGTAGGAAGTTGTTTGATAAAGTGGGCAAAGCTTATACTTGGGCCAGAAGGCAGAATATAGGAAACTACATGAAAACATGAATAATTCAGTGAAAATGACTGTAAACAGATGAGAACTTGTTTAGAACAGCTGAAATAGATTCTCCAAGTCAGTTCTTAGTGTAGAAAAGGTAGCTAAGATAAGGGAAATCCATAAATCCAGTTAAGATTACATGAAACACTGTATGAATTCTATATTCATTACTTAAAGGAGACTAGAGTGGTAAATGTGTGTTATACAAGGCAGAATACCATTGAAATAGAGAAAGAAACACGTTCGGCAGCTTTGGAAAGCCTTACACTTCACTGAAATGTAGTACTACACTCTATAACACAGTTTAGAGACATTGTTCCCGAGCTGCCTCAGTTCATAACAGTGTGTAGGAAGTTGTTTGAAAAAGTGGTCAAAGCTTATACTTGGACCAGAAGGCAGAATATAGGAATCTACATGACAACATGAATAATTCAGTGAAAATGACTGTAAACAGATGAGAACTTGTTTAGAACAACTGAAAGAGAATCTCCAAGTCAGTTCTTAGTGTAGAAAAGGTAGCTAAGATAAGGGAAATCCATAATTCCTGTTAAGATCACATGAAACACTGTTTGAATCCTATATTCATTACTTAAAGGAGACTACAGTGGTAAATGTGTGTTATACAAGGCAAAATACCATTGAAATAGAGAAAGACACACGTTTGGCAGCTTTGGAAAGGCTTACACTTCACTGAAATGTAGTACAACACTCCATAACACAGTTGAGAGACAATGTTCCCGAGCTGCCTCAGTTCATAACAGTGTGTAGGAAGTGGTTTGATAAAGTGGGCAAAGCTTATACTTGGACCAGAAGGCAGAATATAGGAAACTACATGAAAACATGAATAATTCAGTGAAAATGACTATAAAAAGATGAGAACTTGTTTTAGAACAGCTGAAAGAGATTCTCCAAGTCAGTTCTTAGTGTAGAAAAGGTAGCTAAGATCCGGGAAATCTTAATTCCAGTTAAGATCACATGAAACACTGTATGAATCCTATATTCTTTACTTAAAGGAGACTAGAGTGGTAAATGTGTGTTATACAAGGCAGAATAACATTGAAATAGAGAAAGAAACACGTTCGGCAGCTTTGGAAAGCCTTACACTTCACTGAATTGTAGTACTACAGTCTATAACACAGTTGAGAGACAATGTTCCCTACTTGCCTCAGTTCATAACAGTGTGTAGGAAGTTGTTTGATAAAGTGGGCAAAGCTTATACTTGGGCCAGAAGGCAGAATATAGGAAACTACATGAAAACATGAATAATTCAGTGAAAATGACTGTAAACAGATGAGAACTTGTTTAGAACAGCTGAAAGAGAATCTCCAAGTCAGTTCTTAGTGTAGAAAGGGTAGCTAAGATAAGGGAAATCCATAATTCTAGTTAAGATCACATGAAACACTGTATGAATCCTATATTCATTACTTAAAGGAGACTAGAGTGGTAAATGTGTGTTATACAAGGCAGAATACCATTGAAATAGAGAAAGAAACACGTTCAGCAGCTTTGGAAAGCCTTACTGTTCACTGAAATGTAGTACTACACTCTATAACACAGTTGAGAGACAATGTTCCCGAGCTGCCTCAGTTCATAACAGTGTGTAGGAAGTTGTTTGATAAAGTGGGCAAAGCTTATACTTGGGCCAGAAGGCAGAATATAGGAAACTACATGAAAACATGAATAATTCAGTGAAAATGACTGTAAACAGATGAGAACTTGTTTAGAACAGCTGAAATAGATTCTCCAAGTCAGTTCTTAGTGTAGAAAAGGTAGCTAAGATAACGGAAATCCATAAATCCAGTTAATATCACATGAAACACTGTATAAATCCTATATTCATTACTTAAAGGAGACTAGAGTGGTAAATGTGTGTTATACAAGGCAGAATACCATTGAAATAGAGAAAGAAACACGTTCGGCAGCTTTGGAAAGCCTTACTCTTCACTGAAATGTAGTACTACACTCTATAACACAGTTGAGAGACAATGTTCCCTACTTGCCTCAGTTCATAACAGTGTGTAGGAAGTTGTTTGATAAAGTGGGCAAAGCTTATACTTGGGCCAGAAGGCAGAATATAGGAAACTACATGAAAACATGAATAATTCAGAGAAAATGACTGTAAACAGATGAGAATTTGTTTAGAACAGCTAAAAGAGAATCTCCAAGTCAGTTCTTAGTGTAGAAAAGGTAGCTAAGATAAGGGAAATCCATAATTCCAGTTAAGATCACATGAAACACTGTTTGAATCCTATATTCATTACTTAAAGGAGACTACAGTGGTAAATGTGTGTTATACAAGGCAGAATACCATTGAAATAGAGAAAGAAACACGTTTGGCAGCTTTGGAAAGGCTTACACTTCACTGAAATGTAGTACAACACTCCATAACACAGTTGAGAGACAATGTTCCCGAGCTGCCTCAGTTCATAACAGTGTGTAGGAAGTGGTTTGATAAAGTGGGCAAAGTTTATACTTGGACCAGAAGGCAGAATATAGGAAACTACATGAAAACATGAATAATTCAGTGAAAATGACAGTAAACAGATGAGAACTTGTTTAGAACAGCTGAAATAGATTCTCCAAGTCAGTTCTTAGTGTAGAAAAGGTAGCTAAGATAAGGGAAATCCATAAATCCAGTTAAGATTACATGAAACACTGTATGAATTCTATATTCATTACTTAAAGGAGACTAGAGTGGTAAATGTGTGTTATACAAGGCAGAATACCATTGAAATAGAGAAAGAAACACGTTCGGCAGCTTTGGAAAGGCTTACTCTTCACTGAAATGTAGTACTACACTCTATAACACAGTTGAGAGACAATGTTCCCGAGCTGCCTCAGTTCATAACAGTGTGTAGGAAGTTGATTGATAAAGTGGCCAAAGCTTATACTTGGGCCAGAAGGCAGAATATAGGAAACTACATGAAAACATGATTAATTCAGTGAAAATGACTGTAAACAGATGAGAACTTGTTTTAGAACAGCTGAAAGAGATTCTCCAAGTCAGTTCTTAGTGTAGAAAAGGTAGCTAAGAACCAGGAAATCTTAATTCCAGTTAAGATCACATGAAACACTGTATGAATACTATATTCTTTACTGAAAGGAGTCTAGAGTGGTAAATGTGTGTTATACAAGGCAGAATACCATTGAAATAGACAACGAAACACGTTCGGCAGCTTTGGAAAGCCTTACACTTCACTGAAATGTAGTACTACACTCTATAACACAGTTGAGAGACAATGTTCCCTACTTGCCTCAGTTCATAACAGTGTGTAGGAAGTTGTTTGATAAAGTGGGCAAAGCTTATACTTGGGCCAGAAGGCAGAATATAGGAAACTACATGAAAACATGAATAATTCAGTGAAAATGACTGTAAACAGATGAGAACTTGTTTAGAACAGCTGAAAGAGAATCTCCAAGTCAGTTCTTAGTGTAGAAAAGGTAGCTAAGATAAGGGAAATCCATAATTCCAGTTAATATCACATGAAACACTGTATGAATCCTATATTCATTACTTAAAGGAGACTAGAGTGGTAAATGTGTGTTATAGAAGGCAGAATACCATTGAAATAGAGTAAGAAACACGTTCGGCAGCTTTGGAAAGCCTTACTCTTCACTGAAATGTAGTACTACACTCTATAACACAGTTGAGAGACAATTTTCCTGAGCTGCCTCAGTTCACAACAGTGTGTAGGAAGTTGTTTGATAAAGTGGGCAAAGCTTATACTTGGACCAGAAGGCAGAGTATGGGAAACTACATGAAAACATGAATAATTCAGTGAAAATGACTGTAAGCAGATGAGAACTTGTTTAGAACAGCTGAAAGAGATTCTCCAAGTCAGTTCTTAGTGTAGAAAAGGTAGCTAAGATAACGGAAATCCATAAATCCAGTTAATATCACATGAAACACTGTATAAATCCTATATTCATTACTTAAAGGAGACTAGAGTGGTAAATGTGTGTTATACAAGGCAGAATACCATTGAAATAGAGAAAGAAACACGTTCGGCAGCTTTGGAAAGCCTTACTCTTCACTGAAATGTAGTACTACACTCTATAACACAGTTGAGAGACAATGTTCCCTACTTGCCTGAGTTCATAACAGTGTGTAGGAAGTTGTTTGATAAAGTGGGCAAAGCTTATACTTGGGCCAGAAGGCAGAATATAGGAAACTACATGAAAACATGAATAATTCAGAGAAAATGACTGTAAACCGATGAGAATTTGTTTAGAACAGCTAAAAGAGAATCTCCAAGTCAGTTCTTAGTGTAGAAAAGGTAGCTAAGATAAGGGAAATCCATAATTCCAGTTAAGATCACATGAAACACTGTTTGAATCCTATATTCATTACTTAAAGGAGACTACAGTGGTAAATGTGTGTTATACAAGGCAGAATACCATTGAAATAGAGAAAGAAACACGTTTGGCAGCTTTGGAAAGGCTTACACTTCACTGAAATGTAGTACAACACTCCATAACACAGTTGAGAGACAATGTTCCCGAGCTGCCTCAGTTCATAACATTGTGTAGGAAGTGGTTTGATAAAGTGGGCAAAGTTTATACTTGGACCAGAAGGCAGAATATAGGAAACTACATGAAAACATGAATAATTCAGTGAAAATGACTGTAAACAGATGAGAACTTGTTTAGAACAGCTGAAATAGATTCTCCAAGTCAGTTCTTAGTGTAGAAAAGGTAGCTAAGATAAGGGAAATCCATAAATCCAGTTAAGATTACATGAAACACTGTATGAATTCTATATTCATTACTTAAAGGAGACTAGAGTGGTAAATGTGTGTTATACAAGGCAGAATACCATTGAAATAGAGAAAGAAACACGTTCGGCAGCTTTGGAAAGCCTTACACTTCAATGAAATGTAGTACTACACTCTATAACACAGTTTAGAGACATTGTTCCCGAGCTGCCTCAGTTCATAACAGTGTGTAGGAAGTTGTTTGAAAAAGTGGTCAAAGCTTATACTTGGACCAGAAGGCAGAATATAGGAATCTACATGACAACATGAATAATTCAGTGAAAATGACTGTAAACAGATGAGAACTTGTTTAGAACAGCTGAAAGAGAATCTCCAAGTCAGTTCTTAGTGTAGAAAAGGTAGCTAAGATAAGGGAAATCCATAATTCCAGTTAAGATCACATGAAACACTGTTTGAATCCTATATTCATTACTTAAAGGAGACTACAGTGGTAAATGTGTGTTATACAAGGCAGAATACCATTGAAATAGAGAAAGAAACACGTTTGGCAGCTTTGGAAAGGCTTACACTTCACTGAAATGTAGTACAACACTCCATAACACAGTTGAGAGACAATGTTCCCGAGCTGCCTCAGTTCATAACAGTGTGTAGGAAGTGGTTTGATAAAGTGGGCAAAGCTTATACTTGGACCAGAAGGCAGAATATAGGAAACTACATGAAAACATGAATAATTCAGTGAAAATGACTATAAAAAGATGAGAACTTGTTTTAGAACAGCTGAAAGAGATTCTCCAAGTCAGTTCTTAGTGTGGAAAAGGTAGCTAAGATCCGGGAAATCTTAATTCCAGTTAAGATCACATGAAACACTGTATGAATCCTATATTCATTACTTAAAGGAGACTAGAATGGTAAATGTGTGTTATAGAAGGCAGAATACCATTGAAATAGAGAAAGAAACACGTTCGGCAGCTTTGGAAAGCCTTACTCTTCACTGAAATGTAGTACTACACTCTATAACACAGTTGAGAGACAATGTTCCCGAGCTGCCTCAGTTCACAACAGTGTGTAGGAAGTTGTTTGATAAAGTGGGCAAAGCTTATACTTGGACCAGAAGGCAGAGTATGGGAAACTACATGAAAACATGAATAATTGAGTGAAAATGACTGTAAACAGATGAGAACTTGTTTAGAACAGCTGAAAGAGATTCTCCAAGTCAGTTCTTAGTGTAGAAAAGGTAGCTAAGATCCGGGAAATCTTAATTCCAGTTAAGATCACATGAAACACTGTATGAATCCTATATTCTTTACTGAAAGGAGACTAGAGTGGTAAATGTGTGTTATACAAGGTAGAATACCATTAAAATAGAGAAAGAAACATGTTCGGCAGCTTTGGAAAGCCTTATACTTCACTGAAATGTAGTACTACACTCTATAACACAGTTGAGAGACAATGTTCCCTACTTGCCTCAGTTCATAACAGTGTGTAGGAAGTTGTTTGATAAAGTGGGCAAAGCTTATACTTGGGCCAGAAGGCAGAATATAGGAAACTACATGAAAACATGAATAATTCAGTGAAAATGACTGTAAACAGATGAGAACTTGTTTAGAACAGCTGAAAGAGAATCTCCAAGTCAGTTCTTAGTGTAGAAAGGGTAGCTAAGATAAGGGAAATCCATAATTCTAGTTAAGATCACATGAAACACTGTATGAATCCTATATTCATTACTTAAAGGAGACTAGAGTGGTAAATGTGTGTTATACAAGGCAGAATACCATTGAAATAGAGAAAGAAACACGTTCAGCAGCTTTGGAAAGCCTTACTCTTCACTGAAATGTAGTACTACACTCTATAACACAGTTGAGAGACAATGTTCCCGAGCTGCCTCAGTTCATAACAGTGTGTAGGAAGTTGTTTGATAAAGTGGGCAAAGCTTATACTTGGGCCAGAAGGCAGAATATAGGAAACTACATGAAAACATGAATAATTCAGTGAAAATGACTGTAAACAGATGAGAACTTGTTTAGAACAGCTGAAATAGATTCTCCAAGTCAGTTCTTAGTGTAGAAAAGGTAGCTAAGATAACGGAAATCCATAAATCCAGTTAATATCACATGAAACACTGTATAAATCCTATATTCATTACTTAAAGGAGACTAGAGTGGTAAATGTGTGTTATACAAGGCAGAATACCATTGAAATAGAGAAAGAAACACGTTCGGCAGCTTTGGAAAGCCTTACTCTTCACTGAAATGTAGTACTACACTCTATAACACAGTTGAGAGACAATGTTCCCTACTTGCCTCAGTTCATAACAGTGTGTAGGAAGTTGTTTGATAAAGTGGGCAAAGCTTATACTTGGACCAGAAGGCAGAATATAGGAAACTACATGAAAACATGAATAATTCAGTGAAAATGACAGTAAACAGATGAGAACTTGTTTAGAACAGCTGAAATAGATTCTCCAAGTCAGTTCTTAGTGTAGAAAAGGTAGCTAAGATAAGGGAAATCCATAAATCCAGTTAAGATTACATGAAACACTGTATGAATTCTATATTCATTACTTAAAGGAGACTAGAGTGGTAAATGTGTGTTATACAAGGCAGAATACCATTGAAATAGAGAAAGAAACACGTTCGGCAGCTTTGGAAAGGCTTACTCTTCACTGAAATGTAGTACTACACTCTATAACACAGTTGAGAGACAATGTTCCCGAGCTGCCTCAGTTCATAACAGTGTGTAGGAAGTTGTTTGATAAAGTGGGCAAAGCTTATACTTGGGCCAGAAGGCAGAATATAGGAAACTACATGAAAACATGAATAATTCAGTGAAAATGACTGTAAACAGATGAGAACTTGTTTAGAAGAGCTGAAAGAGAATCTCCAAGTCAGTTCTTAGTGTAGAAAAGGTAGCTAAGATAAGGGAAATCCATAATTCCAGTTAAGATCACATGAAACACTGTTTGAATCCTATATTCATTACTTAAAGGAGACTACAGTGGTAAATGTGTGTTATACAAGGCAGAATACCATTGAAATAGAGAAAGAAACACGTTTGGCAGCTTTGGAAAGGCTTACACTTCACTGAAATGTAGTACAACACTCCATAACACAGTTGAGAGACAATGTTCCCGAGCTGCCTCAGTTCATAACAGTGTGTAGGAAGTGGTTTGATAAAGTGGGCAAAGCTTATACTTGGACCAGAAGGCAGAATATAGGAAACTACATGAAAACATGAATAATTCAGTGAAAATGACTATAAAAAGATGAGAACTTGTTTTAGAACAGCTGAAAGAGATTCTCCAAGTCAGTTCTTAGTGTAGAAAAGGTAGCTAAGATCCGGGAAATCTTAATTCCAGTTAAGATCACATGAAACACTGTATGAATCCTATATTCTTTACTTAAAGGAGACTAGAGTGGTAAATGTGTGTTATACAAGGCAGAATAACATTGAAATAGAGAAAGAAACACGTTCGGCAGCTTTGGAAAGCCTTACTCTTCACTGAATTGTAGTACTACACTCTATAACACAGTTGAGAGACAATGTTCCCGAGCTGCCTCAGTTCATAACAGTGTGTAGGAAGTTGTCTGATAAAGTGGGCAAAGCTTATACTTGGGCCAGAAGGCAGAATATAGGAAACTACATGAAAACATGAATAATTCAGTGAAAATGACTGTAAACAGATGAGAACTTGTTTAGAACAGCTGAAATAGATTCTCCAAGTCAGTTCTTAGTGTAGAAAAGGTAGCTAAGATAACGGAAATCCATAAATCCAGTTAATATCACATGAAACACTGTATAAATCCTATATTCATTACTTAAAGGAGACTAGAGTGGTAAATGTGTGTTATACAAGGCAGAATACCATTGAAATAGAGAAAGAAACACGTTCGGCAGCTTTGGAAAGCCTTACTCTTCACTGAAATGTAGTACTACACTCTATAACACAGTTGAGAGACAATGTTCCCTACTTGCCTCAGTTCATAACAGTGTGTAGGAAGTTGTTTGATAAAGTGGGCAAAGCTTATACTTGGGCCAGAAGGCAGAATATAGGAAACTACATGAAAACATGAATAATTCAGAGAAAATGACTGTAAACAGATGAGAATTTGTTTAGAACAGCTAAAAGAGAATCTCCAAGTCAGTTCTTAGTGTAGAAAAGGTAGCTAAGATAAGGGAAATCCATAATTCCAGTTAAGATCACATGAAACACTGTTTGAATCCTATATTCATTACTTAAAGGAGACTACAGTGATAAATGTGTGTTATACAAGGCAGAATACCATTGAAATAGAGAAAGAAACACGGTTGGCAGCTTTGGAAAGGCTTACACTTCACTGAAATGTAGTACAACACTCCATAACACAGTTGAGAGACAATGTTCCCGAGCTGCCTCAGTTCATAACAGTGTGTAGGAAGTGGTTTGATAAAGTGGGCAAAGCTTATACTTGGACCAGAAGGCAGAATATAGGAAACTACATGAAAACATGATTAATTCAGTGAAAATGACAGTAAACAGATGAGAACTTGTTTAGAACAGCTGAAAGAGATTCTCCAAGTCAGTTCTTAGTGTAGAAAAGGTAGCTAAGATCCGGAAATCCTTAATTGGAGTTAAGATTACATGAAACACTGTATGAATCCTATATTCTTTACTTAAAGGAGACTAGAGTGGTAAATGTGTGTTATACAAGGCAGAATACCATTGAAATAGAGAAAGAAACACGTTCGGCAGCTTTGGAAAGCCTTACACTTCACTGAAATATAGTACTACACTCTATAACACAGTTTAGAGACATTGTTCCCGAGCTGCCTCAGTTCATAACAGTGTGTAGGAAGTTGTTTGAAAAAGTGGTCAAAGCTTATACTTGGACCAGAAGGCAGAATATAGGAATCTACATGAAAACATGAATAATTCAGTGAAAATGACTGTAAACAGATGAGAACTTGTTTAGAACAGCTGAAAGAGAATCTCCAAGTCAGTTCTTAGTGTAGAAAAGGTAGCTAAGATAAGGGAAATCCATAATTCCAGTTAATATCACATGAAACACTGTATGAATCCTATATTCATTACTTAAAGGAGACTAGAGTGGTAAATGTCTGTTATACAAGGCAGAATACCATTGAAATAGAGAAAGAAACACGTTCGGCAGCTTTGGAAAGCCTTACTCTTCACTGAAATGTAGTACTACACTCTATAACACAGTTGAGAGACAATGTTCCCTACTTGCCTCAGTTCATAACAGTGTGTAGGAAGTTGTTTGATAAAGTGGGCAAAGCTTATACTTGGGCCAGAAGGCAGAATATAGGAAACTACATGAAAACATGAATAATTCAGAGAAAATGACTGTAAACAGATGAGAACTTGCTTAGAACAGCTGAAAGAGAATCTCCAAGTCAGTTCTTAGTGTAGAAAAGTTAGCTAAGATAAGGGAAATCCATAATTCCAGTTAAGATCACATGAAACACTGTTTGAATCCTATATTCATTACTTAAAGGAGACTACAGTGGTAAATGTGTGTTATACAAGGCAGAATACCATTGAAATAGAGAAAGAAACACGTTTGGCAGCTTTGGAAAGGCTTACACTTCACTGAAATGTAGTACAACACTCCATAACACAGTTGAGAGACAATGTTCCCGAGCTGCCTCAGTTCATAACAGTGTGTAGGAAGTGGTTTGATAAAGTGGGCAAAGCTTATACTTGGACCAGAAGGCAGAATATAGGAAACTACATGAAAACATGAATTATTCAGTGAAAATGACTATAAAAAGATGAGAACTTGTTTTAGAACACCTGAAAGAGATTCACCAAGTCACTTCTTAGTGTAGAAAAGGTAGCTAAGATCCGGGAAATCTTAATTCCAGTTAAGATCACATGAAACACTGTATGAATCCTATATTCTTTACTTAAAGGAGACTAGAGTGGTAAATGTGTGTTATACAAGGCAGAATAACATTGAAATAGAGAAAGAAACACGTTCGGCAGCTTTGGAAAGCCTTACACTTCACTGAATTGTAGTACTACAGTCTATAACACAGTTGAGAGACAATGTTCCCTACTTGCCTCAGTTCATAACAGTGTGTAGGAAGTTGTTTGATAAAGTGGGCAAAGCTTATACTTGGGCCAGAAGGCAGAATATAGGAAACTACATGAAAATATGAATAATTCAGTGAAAATGACTATAAACAGATGAGAACTTGTTTAGAACAGCTGAAAGAGAATCTCCAAGTCAGTTCTTAGTGTAGAAAAGGGAGCTAAGATAAGGGAAATCCATAATTCCAGTTAAGATTACATGAAACACTATGAATCCTATATTCTTTACTTAAAGGAGACTAGAGTGGTAAATGTGTGTTATACAAGGCAGAATACCATTGAAATAGAGAAAGAAACACGTTCGGAAGCTTTGGAAAGCCTTACACTTCACTGAATTGTAGTACTACAGTCTATAACACAGTTGAGAGACAATGTTCCCTACTTGCCTCAGTTCATAACAGTGTGTAGGAAGTTGTTTGATAAAGTGGGCAAAGCTTATACTTGGGCCAGAAGGCAGAATATAGGAAACTACATGAAAACATGAATAATTCAGTGAAAATGACTGTAAACAGATGAGAACTTGTTTAGAACAGCTGAAAGAGAATCTCCAAGTCAGTTCTTAGTGTAGAAAGGGTAGCTAAGATAAGGGAAATCCATAATTCCAGTTAAGATCACATGAAACACTGTATGAATCCTATATTCATTACTTAAAGGAGACTAGAGTGGTAAATGTGTGTTATACAAGGCAGAATACCATTGAAATAGAGAAAGAAACACGTTCGGCAGCTTTGGAAAGCCTTACTCTTCACTGAAATGTAGTACTACACTCTATAACACAGTTGAGAGACAATGTTCCCGAGCTGCCTCAGTTCATAACAGTGTGTAGGAAGTTGTCTGATAAAGTGGGCAAAGCTTATACTTGGGCCAGAAGGCAGAATATAGGAAACTACATGAAAACATGAATAATTCAGTGAAAATGACTGTAAACAGATGAGAACTTGTTTAGAACAGCTGAAATAGATTCTCCAAGTCAGTTCTTAGTGTAGAAAAGGTAGCTAAGATAACGGAAATCCATAAATCCAGTTAATATCACATGAAACACTGTATAAATCCTATATTCATTACTTAAAGGAGACTAGAGTGGTAAATGTGTGTTATACAAGGCAGAATACCATTGAAATAGAGAAAGAAACACGTTCGGCAGCTTTGGAAAGCCTTACTCTTCACTGAAATGTAGTACTACACTCTATAACACAGTTGAGAGACAATGTTCCCTACTTGCCTCAGTTCATAACAGTGTGTAGGAAGTTGTTTGATAAAGTGGGCAAAGCTTATACTTGGGCCAGAAGGCAGAATATAGGAAACTACATGAAAACATGAATAATTCAGAGAAAATGACTGTAAACAGATGAGAATTTGTTTAGAACAGCTAAAAGAGAATCTCCAAGTCAGTTCTTAGTGTAGAAAAGGTAGCTAAGATAAGGGAAATCCATAATTCCAGTTAAGATCACATGAAACACTGTTTGAATCCTATATTCATTACTTAAAGGAGACTACAGTGATAAATGTGTGTTATACAAGGCAGAATACCATTGAAATAGAGAAAGAAACACGTTTGGCAGCTTTGGAAAGGCTTACACTTCACTGAAATGTAGTACAACACTCCATAACACAGTTGAGAGACAATGTTCCCGAGCTGCCTCAGTTCATAACAGTGTGTAGGAAGTGGTTTGATAAAGTGGGCAAAGCTTATACTTGGACCAGAAGGCAGAATATAGGAAACTACATGAAAACATGATTAATTCAGTGAAAATGACAGTAAACAGATGAGAACTTGTTTAGAACAGCTGAAAGAGATTCTCCAAGTCAGTTCTTAGTGTAGAAAAGGTAGCTAAGATCCGGAAATCCTTAATTGGAGTTAAGATTACATGAAACACTGTATGAATCCTATATTCTTTACTTAAAGGAGACTAGAGTGGTAAATGTGTGTTATACAAGGCAGAATACCATTGAAATAGAGAAAGAAACACGTTCGGCAGCTTTGGAAAGCCTTACACTTCACTGAAATATAGTACTACACTCTATAACACAGTTTAGAGACATTGTTCCCGAGCTGCCTCAGTTCATAACAGTGTGTAGGAAGTTGTTTGAAAAAGTGGTCAAAGCTTATACTTGGACCAGAAGGCAGAATATAGGAATCTACATGAAAACATGAATAATTCAGTGAAAATGACTGTAAACAGATGAGAACTTGTTTAGAACAGCTGAAAGAGAATCTCCAAGTCAGTTCTTAGTGTAGAAAAGGTAGCTAAGATAAGGGAAATCCATAATTCCAGTTAATATCACATGAAACACTGTATGAATCCTATATTCATTACTTAAAGGAGACTAGAGTGGTAAATGTCTGTTATACAAGGCAGAATACCATTGAAATAGAGAAAGAAACACGTTCGGCAGCTTTGGAAAGCCTTACTCTTCACTGAAATGTAGTACTACACTCTATAACACAGTTGAGAGACAATGTTCCCTACTTGCCTCAGTTCATAACAGTGTGTAGGAAGTTCTTTGATAAAGTGGGCAAAGCTTATACTTGGGCCAGAAGGCAGAATATAGGAAACTACATGAAAACATGAATAATTCAGAGAAAATGACTGTAAACAGATGAGAACTTGCTTAGAACAGCTGAAAGAGAATCTCCAAGTCAGTTCTTAGTGTAGAAAAGTTAGCTAAGATAAGGGAAATCCATAATTCCAGTTAAGATCACATGAAACACTGTTTGAATCCTATATTCATTACTTAAAGGAGACTACAGTGGTAAATGTGTGTTATACAAGGCAGAATACCATTGAAATAGAGAAAGAAACACGTTTGGCAGCTTTGGAAAGGCTTACACTTCACTGAAATGTAGTACAACACTCCATAACACAGTTGAGAGACAATGTTCCCGAGCTGCCTCAGTTCATAACAGTGTGTAGGAAGTGGTTTGATAAAGTGGGCAAAGCTTATACTTGGACCAGAAGGCAGAATATAGGAAACTACATGAAAACATGAATTATTCAGTGAAAATGACTATAAAAAGATGAGAACTTGTTTTAGAACACCTGAAAGAGATTCACCAAGTCACTTCTTAGTGTAGAAAAGGTAGCTAAGATCCGGGAAATCTTAATTCCAGTTAAGATCACATGAAACACTGTATGAATCCTATATTCTTTACTTAAAGGAGACTAGAGTGGTAAATGTGTGTTATACAAGGCAGAATAACATTGAAATAGAGAAAGAAACACGTTCGGCAGCTTTGGAAAGCCTTACACTTCACTGAATTGTAGTACTACAGTCTATAACACAGTTGAGAGACAATGTTCCCTACTTGCCTCAGTTCATAACAGTGTGTAGGAAGTTGTTTGATAAAGTGGGCAAAGCTTATACTTGGGCCAGAAGGCAGAATATAGGAAACTACATGAAAATATGAATAATTCAGTGAAAATGACTATAAACAGATGAGAACTTGTTTAGAACAGCTGAAAGAGAATCTCCAAGTCAGTTCTTAGTGTAGAAAAGGGAGCTAAGATAAGGGAAATCCATAATTCCAGTTAAGATTACATGAAACACTATGAATCCTATATTCTTTACTTAAAGGAGACTAGAGTGGTAAATGTGTGTTATACAAGGCAGAATACCATTGAAATAGAGAAAGAAACACGTTCGGAAGCTTTGGAAAGCCTTACACTTCACTGAAATGTAGTACTACACTCTATAACACAGTTGAAGACAATGTTCCCGAGCTGCCTCAGTTCATAACAGTGTGTAGGAAGTTGTTTGATAAAGTGGTCAAAGCTTATACTTGGACCAGAAGGCAGAATATAGGAAACTACATGAAAACATGATTAATTCAGTGAAAATGACTCTAAACAGATGAGAACTTGTTTAGAACAGCTGAAAGAGAATCTCCAAGTCAGTTCTTAGTGTAGAAAAGGTAGCTAAGATAAGGGAAATCCATAATTCCAGTTAATATCACATGAAACACTGTATGAATCCTATATTCATTACTTAAAGGAGACTAGAGTGGTAAATGTGTGTTATACAAGGCAGAATACCATTGAAATAGAGAAAGAAACACGTTCGGCAGCTTTGGAAAGCCTTACACTTCACTGAAATGTAGTAATACACTCTATAACACAGTTGAGAGACAATGTTCCCTACTTGCCTCAGTTCATAACAGTGTGTAGGAAGTTGTTTGATAAAGTGGGCAAAGCTTATACTTGGGCCAGAAGGCAGAATATAGGAAACTACATGAAAACATGAATAATTCAGAGAAAATGACTGTAAACAGATGAGAACTTGCTTAGAACAGCTGAAAGAGAATCTCCAAGTCAGTTCTTAGTGTAGAAAAGTTAGCTAAGATAAGGGAAATCCATAATTCCAGTTAAGATCACATGAAACACTGTTTGAATCCTATATTCATTACTTAAAGGAGACTACAGTGGTAAATGTGTGTTATACAAGGCAGAATACCATTGAAATAGAGAAAGAAACACGTTTGGCAGCTTTGGAAAGGCTTACACTTCACTGAAATGTAGTACAACACTCCATAACACAGTTGAGAGACAATGTTCCCGAGCTGCCTCAGTTCATAACAGTGTGTAGGAAGTGGTTTGATAAAGTGGGCAAAGCTTATACTTGGACCAGAAGGCAGAATATAGGAAACTACATGAAAACATGAATTATTCAGTGAAAATGACTATAAAAAGATGAGAACTTGTTTTAGAACACCTGAAAGAGATTCACCAAGTCACTTCTTAGTGTAGAAAAGGTAGCTAAGATCCGGGAAATCTTAATTCCAGTTAAGATCACATGAAACACTGTATGAATCCTATATTCTTTACTTAAAGGAGACTAGAGTGGTAAATGTGTGTTATACAAGGCAGAATAACATTGAAATAGAGAAAGAAACACGTTCGGCAGCTTTGGAAAGCCTTACACTTCACTGAATTGTAGTACTACAGTCTATAACACAGTTGAGAGACAATGTTCCCTACTTGCCTCAGTTCATAACAGTGTGTAGGAAGTTGTTTGATAAAGTGGGCAAAGCTTATACTTGGGCCAGAAGGCAGAATATAGGAAACTACATGAAAATATGAATAATTCAGTGAAAATGACTATAAACAGATGAGAACTTGTTTAGAACAGCTGAAAGAGAATCTCCAAGTCAGTTCTTAGTGTAGAAAAGGGAGCTAAGATAAGGGAAATCCATAATTCCAGTTAAGATTACATGAAACACTATGAATCCTATATTCTTTACTTAAAGGAGACTAGAGTGGTAAATGTGTGTTATACAAGGCAGAATACCATTGAAATAGAGAAAGAAACACGTTCGGAAGCTTTGGAAAGCCTTACACTTCACTGAAATGTAGTACTACACTCTATAACACAGTTGAAGACAATGTTCCCGAGCTGCCTCAGTTCATAACAGTGTGTAGGAAGTTGTTTGATAAAGTGGTCAAAGCTTATACTTGGACCAGAAGGCAGAATATAGGAAACTACATGAAAACATGATTAATTCAGTGAAAATGACTCTAAACAGATGAGAACTTGTTTAGAACAGCTGAAAGAGAATCTCCAAGTCAGTTCTTAGTGTAGAAAAGGTAGCTAAGATAAGGGAAATCCATAATTCCAGTTAATATCACATGAAACACTGTATGAATCCTATATTCATTACTTAAAGGAGACTAGAGTGGTAAATGTGTGTTATACAAGGCAGAATACCATTGAAATAGAGAAAGAAACACGTTCGGCAGCTTTGGAAAGCCTTACACTTCACTGAAATGTAGTAATACACTCTATAACACAGTTGAGAGACAATGTTCCCTACTTGCCTCAGTTCATAACAGTGTGTAGGAAGTTGTTTGATAAAGTGGGCAAAGCTTATACTTGGGCCAGAAGGCAGAATATAGGAAACTACATGAATACATGAATAATTCAGTGAAAATGACTGTAAACAGATGAGAACTTGTTTTAGAACAGATTAAAGAGATTCTCCAAGTCAGTTCTCAGTGTAGAAACGGAAGCTAAATCCGGAAAATCCTTAATTCCAGTTAAGATCACATGAAACACTGTATGAATCCTATATTCTTTACTTTAAGGAGACTATAGTGGTAAATGTGTGTTATAGAAGGCAGATTACCATTGAAATAGAGAAAGAAACCCGTTCGGCAGCTTTGGAAAGGCTTACACTTCACTGAAATGTAGTACTACACTCCATAACACAGTTGAGAGACAATTTTCCCTAGCTGCCTCAGTTCATAACAGTGTGTAGGAAGTGGTTTGATAAAGTGGGCAAAGCTTATACTTGGACCAGAAGGCAGAATATAGGAAACTACATGAAAACATGAATAATTCAGTGAAAATGACTGTAAAAAGATGAGAACTTGTTTTAGAACAGCTGAAAGAGATTCTCCAAGTCAGTTCTTAGTGTAGAAAAGGTAGCTAAGATCCAGGAAATCTTAATTCCAGTTAAGATCACATGAAACACTGTATGAATCCTATATTCTTTACTTAAAGGAGACTAGAGTGGTAAATGTGTGTTATACAAGGCAGAATACCATTGAAATAGAGAAAGAAACACGTTCGGCAGCTTTGGAAAGCCTTACTCTTCACTGAAATGTAGTACTACACTCTATAACAGAGTTGAGAGACAATGTTCCCGAGCTGCCTCAGTTCATAACAGTGTGTAGGAAGTTGTTTGATAAAGTGGGCAAAGCTTATACTTGGGCCAGAAGGCAGAATATAGGAAACTACATGAAAACATGAATAATTCAGTGAAAATGACTGTAAACAGATGAGAACTTGTTTAGAACAGCTGAAATAGATTCTCCAAGTCAGTTCTTAGTGTAGAAAAGGTAGCTAAGATAAGGGAAATCCATAAATCCAGTTAAGATTACATGAAACACTGTATGAATTCTATATTCATTACTTAAAGGAGACTAGAGTGGTAAATGTGTGTTATACAAGGCAGAATATCATTGAAATAGAGAAAGAAACACGTTCGGCAGCTTTGGAAAGCCTTACACTTCACTGGAATGTAGTACTACACTCTATAACACAGTTTAGAGACATTGTTCCCGAGCTGCCTCAGTTCATAACAGTGTGTAGGAAGTTGTTAGATAAAGTGGTCAAAGCTTATACTTGGACCAGAAGGCAGAATATAGGAATCTACATGAAAACATGAATAATTCAGTGAAAATGACTGTAAACAGATGAGAACTTGTTTAGAACAGCTGAAAGAGAATCTCCAAGTCAGTTCTTAGTGTAGAAAAGGTAGCTAAGATAAGGGAAATCCATAATTCCAGTTAATATCACATGAAAAACTGTATGAATCCTATATTCATTACTTAAAGGAGACTAGAGTGGTAAATGTGTGTTATACAAGGCAGAATACCATTGAAATAGAGAAAGAAACACGTTCGGCAGCTTTGGAAAGCCTTACTCCTCACTGAAATGTAGTACTACACTCTATAACACAGTTGAGAGACAATGTTCCCTACTTGCCTCAATTCATAACAGTGTGTAGGAAGTTGTTTGATAAAGTGGGAAAAGCTTATACTTGGGCCAGAAGGCAGAATATAGGAAACTACATGAAAACATGAATAATTCAGAGAAAATGACTGTAAACAGATGAGAACTTGTTTAGAACAGCTGAAAGAGAATCTCCAAGTCAGTTCTTAGTGTAGAAAAGGTAGGTAAGATAAGGGAAATCCATAATTCCAGTTAAGATCACATGAAACACTGTTTGAATCCTATATTCATTACTTAAAGGAGACTACAGTGGTAAATGTGTGTTATACAAGGCAGAATACCATTGAAATAGAGAAAGAAACACGTTTGGCAGCTTTGGAAAGGCTTACACTTCACTGAAATGTAGTACTACACTCCATAACACAGTTGAGAGACAATGTTCCCGAGCTGCCTCAGTTCATAACAGTGTGTAGGAAGTTGTTTGATAAAGTGGGCAAAGCTTATACTTGGACCAGAAGGCAGAATATAGGAAACTACATGAAAACATGATTAATTCAGTGAAAATGACTGTAAACAGATGAGAACTTGTTTAGAACAGCTGAAAGAGATTCTCCAAGTCAGTTCTCAGTGTAGAAACGGAAGCTAAATCCGGAAAATCCTTAATTCCAGTTAAGATCACATGAAACACTGTATGAATCCTATATTCTTTACTTTAAGGAGACTATAGTGGTAAATGTGTGTTATATAAGGCAGATTACCATTGAAATAGAGAAAGAAACACGTTCGGCAGCTTTGGAAAGGCTTACACTTCACTGAAATGTAGTACTACACTCTATAACACAATTGAGAGACAATGTTCCCTACTTGCCTCAGTTCATAACAGTGTGTAGGAAGTTGTTTGATAAAGTGGGCAAAACTTATACTTGGGCCAGAAGGCAGAATATAGGAAACTACATGAAAACATGATTAATTCAGTGAAAATGACTGTAAACAGATGAGAACTCGTTTAGAACAGCTGAAAGAGAATCTCCAAGTCAGTTCTTAGTGTAGAAAAGGTAGCTAAGATAAGGGAAATCCATAATTACAGTTAAGATCACATGAAACACTGTATGAATCCTATATTCATTACTTAAAGGAGACTAGAGTGGTAAATGTGTGTTATAGAAGGCAGAATACCATTGAAATAGAGAAAGAAACACGTTCGGCAGCTTTGGAAAGCCTTACTCTTCACTGAAATGTGGTACTACACTCTATAACACAGTTGAGAGACAATGTTCTCGAGCTGCCTCAGTTCATAACAGTGTGTAGGAAGTTGTTTGATAAAGTGGGCAAAGCTTATACTTGGACCAGAAGGCAGAATATAGGAAACTACATGAAAACATGATTAATTCAGTGAAAATGACTGTAAACAGATGAGAACTTGTTTTAGAACAGCTGAAAGAGATTCTCCAAGTCAGTTCTTAGTGTAGAAAAGGTAGCTAAGAACCAGGAAATCTTAATTCCAGTTAAGATCACATGAAACACTGTATGAATCCTATATTCTTTACTGAAAGGAGACTAGAGTGGTAAATGTGTGTTATACAAGGTAGAATACCATTGAAATAGAGAAAGAAACACGTTCGGCAGCTTTGGAAAGCCTTACTCTTCACTGAAATGTGGTACTACACTCTATAACACAGTTGAGAGACAATGTTCTCGAGCTGCCTCAGTTCATAACAGTGTGTAGGAAGTTGTTTGATAAAGTGGGCAAAGCTTATACTTGGGCCAGAAGGCAGAATATAGGAAACTACATGAAAACATGAATAATTCAGTGAAAATGACTGTAAACAGATGAGAACTTGTTTAGAACAGCTGAAAGAGAATCTCCAAGTCAGTTCTTAGTGTAGAAAGGGTAGCTAAGATAAGGGAAATCCATAATTCCAGTTAAGATCACATGAAACACTGTATGAATCCTATATTCATTAGTTAAAGGAGACTAGAGTGGTAAATGTGTGTTATACAAGGCAGAATACCATTGAAATAGAGAAAGAAACACGTTCGGCAGCTTTGGAAAGCCTTACTCTTCACTGAAATGTAGTACTACACTCTATAACACAGTTGAGAGACAATGTTCCCGAGCTGCCTCAGTTCATAACAGTGTGTAGGAAGTTGTTTGATAAAGTGGGCAAAGCTTATACTTGGGCCACAAGGCAGAATATAGGAAACTTCATGAAAACATGAATAATTCAGTGAAAATGGCTGTAAACAGATGAGAACTTGTTTAGAACAGCTGAAATAGATTCTCCAAGTCAGTTCTTAGTGTAGAAAAGGTAGCTAAGATAAGGGAAATCCATAAATCCAGTTAAGATTACATGAAACACTGTATGAATTCTACATTCATTACTTAAAGGAGACTAGAGTGGTAAATGTGTGTTATACAAGGCAGAATACCATTGAAATAGAGAAAGAAACACGTTCGGCAGCTTTGGAAAGCCTTACACTTCACTGAAATGTAGTACTACACTCTATAACACAGTTTAGAGACATTGTTCCCGAGCTGCCTCAGTTCATAACAGTGTGTAGGAAGTTGTTTGATAAAGTGGTCAAAGCTTATACTTGGACCAGAAGGCAGAATATAGGAATCTACATGAAAACATGAATAATTCAGTGAAAATGACTGTAAACAGATGAGGACTTGTTTAGAACAGCTGAAAAAGAATCTCCAAGCCAGTTCTAGTGTAGAAAAGGTAGCTAAGATCCGGAAATCCTTAATTGCAGTTAAGATTATATGAAACACTGTATGAATCCTATATTCTTTACTTAAAGGAGACTAGAGTGGTAAATGTGTGTTATACAAGGCAGAATACCATTAAAATGGAGAAAGAAACACGTTCGGCAGTTTTGGAAATCCTTACACGTGACTGAAATGTAGTACTACACTCTATAACACAGTTGAGAGACAATGTTCCCGAGCTGCCTCAGTTCATAACAGTGTGTAGGAAGTTGTTTGATAAAGTGGGCAAAGCTTATACTTGGACCAGAAGGCAGAATATAGGAATCTACATGAAAACATGAATAATTCAGTGAAAATGACTGTAAACAGATGAGAACTTGTTTAGAACAGCTGAAAGAGAATCTCCAAGTCAGTTCTTAGTGTAGAAAAGGTAGCTAAGATCCGGAAATCCTTAATTGGAGTTAAGATTACATGAAACACTGTATGAATCCTATATTCTTTACTTAAAGGAGACTAGAGTGGTAAATGTGTGTTATACAAGGCAGAATACCATTAAAATAGAGAAAGAAACACGTTCGGCAGCTTTGGAAAGCCTTACACTTCACTGAAATGTAGTACTACACTCTATAACACAGTTGAGAGACAATGTTCCCTACTTGCCTTAGTTCATAACAGTGTGTAGGAAGTTGTTTGATAAAGTGGGCAAAGCTTATACTTGGGCCAGAAGGCAGAATATAGGAAACTACATGAAAACATGAATAATTCAGTGAAAATGACTGTAAACAGATGAGAACTTGTTTAGAACAGCTGAAAGAGAATCTCCAAGTCAGTTCTTAGTGTAGAAAAGGTAGCTAAGATAAGGGAAATCCATAATTCCAGTTAAGATCACATGAAACACTGTATGAATCCTATATTCTTTACTGAAAGGAGTCTAGAGTGGTAAATGTGTTTTATAGAAGGCAGAATACCATTGAAATAGAGAAAGAAACACGTTCGGCAGCTTGAAAAAGCCTTACACTTCACTGAAATGTAGTACTACACTCTATAACACAGTTGAGAGACAATGTTCCCTACTTGCCTCAGTTCATAACAGTGTGTAGGAAGTTGTTTGATAAAGTGGGCAAAGCTTATACTTGGGCCAGAAGGCAGAATATAGGAAACTACATGAAAATATGAATAATTCAGTGAAAATGACTATAAACAGATGAGAACTTGTTTAGAACAGCTGAAAGAGAATCTCCAAGTCAGTTCTTAGTGTAGAAAAGGGAGCTAAGATAAGGGAAATCCATAATTCCAGTTAAGATCACATGAAACACTATGAATCCTATATTCTTTACTTAAAGGAGACTAGAGTGGTAAATGTGTGTTATACAAGGCAGAATACCATTGAAATAGAGAAAGAAACACGTTGGGCAGCTTTGGAAAGCTTTACACTTCACTGAAATGTAGTACTACACTCTATAACACAGTTGAAGACAATGTTCCCGAGCTGCCTCAGTTCATAACAGTGTGTAGGAAGTTGTTTGATAAAGTGGGCAAAGCTTATACTTGGACCAGAAGGCAGAATATAGGAAACTACATGAAAACATGATTAATTCAGTGAAAATGACTGTAAACAGATGAGAACTTGTTTAGAACAACTGAAAGAGAATCTCCAAGTCAGTTCTTAGTGTAGAAAAGGTAGCTAAGATAAGGGAAAACCATAATTCCAGTTAATATCACATGAAAAACTGTATAAATCATATATTCATTACTTAAAGGAGACTAGAGTGGTAAATGTGTGTTATACAAGGCAGAATACCATTGAAATAGAGAAAGAAACACGTTCGGCAGCTTTGGAAAGCCTTACTCTTCACTGAAATGTAGTACTACACTCTATAACACAGTTGAGAGACAATGTTCCCTACTTGCCTCAATTCATAACAGTGTGTAGGAAGTTGTTTGATAAAGTGGGCAAAGCTTATACTTGGGACAGAAGGCAGAATATAGGAAACTACATGAAAACATGAATAATTCAGAGAAAATGACTGTTAGCAGATGAGAACTTGTTTAGAACAGCTGAAAGAGAATCTCCAAGTCAGTTCTTAGTGTAGAAAAGGTAGCTAAGATAAGGGAAATCCATAATTCCAGTTAAGATCACATGAAACATTGTTTGAATCCTATATTCATTACTTAAAGGAGACTACAGTGGTAAATGTGTGTTATACAAGGCAGAATACCATTGAAATAGAGAAAGAAACACGTTTGTCAGCTTTGGAAAGGCTTACACTTCACTGAAATGTAGTACTACACTCCATAACACAGTTGAGAGACAATGTTCCCGAGCTGCCTCAGTTCATAACAGTGTGTAGGAAGTTGTTTGATAAAGTGGGCAAAGCTTATACTTGGACCAGAAGGCAGAATATAGGAAACTACATGAAAACATGATTAATTCAGTGAAAATGACTGTAAACAGATGAGAACTTGTTTAGAACAGCTGAAAGAGATTCTCCAAGTCAGTTCTCAGTGTAGAAACGGAAGCTAAATCCGGAAAATCCTTAATTCCAGTTAAGATCACATGAAACACTGTATGAATCCTATATTCTTTACTTTAAGGAGACTATAGTGGTAAATGTGTGTTATATAAGGCAGATTACCATTGAAATAGAGAAAGAAACACGTTCGGCAGCTTTGGAAAGGCTTACACTTCACTGAAATGTAGTACTACACTCCATAACACAGTTGAGAGACAATGTTCCCTAGCTGCCTCAGTTCATAACAGTGTGTAGGAAGTGGTTTGATAAAGTGGGCAAAGCTTATACTTGGACCAGAAGGCAGAATATTGGGAACTACATGAAAACATGAATAATTCAGTGAAAATGACTGTAAAAAGATGAGAACTTGTTTAGAACAGCTGAAAGAGAATCTCCAAGTCAGTTCTTAGTGTAGAAAGGGTAGCTAAGATAAGGGAAATCCATAATTCCAGTTAAGATCACATGAAACACTGTATGAATCCTATATTCATTACTTAAAGGAGACTAGAGTGGTAAATGTGTGTTATACAAGGCAGAATACCATTGAAATAGAGAAAGAAACACCTTCCGCAGCTTTGGAAAGCCTTACTGTTCACTGAAATGTAGTACTACACTCTATAACACAGTTGAGAGACAATGTTCCCGAGCTGCCTCAGTTCATAACAGTGTGTAGGAAGTTGTTTGATAAAGTGGGCAAAGCTTATACTTGGGCCAGAAGGCAGAATATAGGAAACTACATGAAAACATGAATAATTCAGTGAAAATGACTGTAAACAGATGAGAACTTGTTTTAGAACAGCTGAAAGAGATTCTCCAAGTCAGTTCTTAGTGTAGAAAAGGTAGCTAAGATCCGGGAAATCTTAATTCCAGTTAAAATCACATGAAACACTGTATGAATCCTATATTCTTTACTGAAAGGAGTCTAGAGTGGTAAATGTGTTTTATACAAGGCAGAATACCATTGAAATAGAGAAAGAAACACGTTCGGCAGCTTGAAAAAGCCTTACACTTCACTGAAATGTAGTACTACACTCTATAACACAGTTGAGAGACAATGTTCCCGAGCTGCCTCAGTTCATAACAGTGTGTAGGAAGTTGTTTGATAAAGTGGGCAAAGCTTATACTTGGGCGAGAAGGCAGAATATAGGAAACTACATGAAAACATGAATAATTCAGTGAAAATGACTGTAAACAGATGAGAACTTGTTTAGAACAGCTGAAAGAGAATCTCCAAGTCAGTTCTTTGTGTAGAAAAGGTAGCTAAGATAAGGGAAATCCATAATTCCAGTTAGGATCACATGAAACACTGTTTGAATCCTATATTCATTACTTAAAGGAGACTACAGTGGTAAATGTGTGTTATACAAGGCAGAATACCATTGAAATAGAGAAAGAAACACGTTTGGCAGCTTTGGAAAGGCTTACACTTCACTGAAATGTAGTACAAAACTCCATAACACAGTTGAGAGACAATGTTCCCGAGCTGCCTCAGTTCATAACAGTGTGTAGGAAGTGGTTTGATAAAGTGGGCAAAGCTTATACTTGGACCAAAAGGCAGAATATAGGAAACTACATGAAAACATGAATAATTCAGTGAAAATGACTATAAAAAGATGAGAACTTGTTTTAGAACAGCTGAAAGAGATTCTCCAAGTCAGTTCTTAGTGTAGAAAAGGTAGCTAAGATCCGGGAAATCTTAATTCCAGTTAAGATCACATGAAACACTGTATGAATCCTATATTCTTTACTTAAAGGAGACTAGAGTGGTAAATGTGTGTTAAACAAGGCAGAATAACATTGAAATAGAGAAAGAAACACGTTCGGCAGCTTTGCAAAGCCTTACACTTCACTGAAATGTAGTACTACACTCTATAACACAGTTGAGAGACAATGTTCCCTACTTGCCTCAGTTCATAACAGTGTGTAGGAAGTTGTTTGATAAAGTGGGCAAAGCTTATACTTGGGCCAGAAGGCAGAATATAGGAAACTACATGAAAATATGAATAATTCAGTGAAAATGACTATAAACAGATGAGAACTTGTTTCGAACAGCTGAAAGAGAATCTCCAAGTCAGTTCTTAGTGTAGAAAAGGGAGCTAAGATAAGGGAAATCCATAATTCCAGTTAAGATCACATGAAACACTATGAATCCTATATTCTTTACTTAAAGGAGACTAGAGTGGTAAATGTGTTATACAAGGCAGAATACCATTGAAATAGAGAAAGAAACACGTTGGGCAGCTTTGGAAAGCTTTACACTTCACTGAAATGTAGTACTACACTCTATAACACAGTTGAAGACAATGTTCCCGAGCTGCCTCAGTTCATAACAGTGTGTAGGAAGTTGTTTGATAAAGTGGGCAAAGCTTATACTTGGACCAGAAGGCAGAATATAGGAAACTACATGAAAACATGATTAATTCAGTGAAAATGACTGTAAACAGATGAGAACTTGTTTAGAACAGCTGAAAGAGAATCTCCAAGTCAGTTCTTAGTGTAGAAAAGGTAGCTAAGATAAGGGAAATCTTAATTACAGTTAAAATCACATGAAACACTGTATGAATCCTATATTCTTTACTGAAAGGATACTAGAGTGGTAAATGTTTGTTATACAAGGCAGAATACCATTGAAATAGAGAAAGAAACACGTTCGGCAGCTTTGGAAAGCCTTACTCTTCACTGAAATGTAGTACTACACTCTATAACACAGTTGAGAGACAATGTTCCCTACTTGCCTCAATTCATAACAGTGTGTAGGAAGTTGTTTGATAAAGTGGGCAAAGCTTATACTTGGGCCAGAAGGCAGAATATAGGAAACTACATGAAAACATGAATAATTCAGAGAAAATGACTGTAAACAGATGAGAACTTGTTTAGAACAGCTGAAAGAGAATCTCCAAGTCAGTTCTTAGTGTAGAAAAGGTAGCTAAGATAAGGGAAATCCATAATTCCAGTTAAGATCACATGAAACACTGTTTGAATCCTATATTCATTCCTTAAAGGAGACTACAGTGGTAAATGTGTGTTATACAAGGCAGAATACCATTGAAATAGAGAAAGAAACACGTTTGGCAGCTTTGGAAAGGCTTACACTTCACTGAAATGTAGTACTACACTCCATAACACAGTTGAGAGACAATGTTCCTGAGCTGCCTCAGTTCATAACAGTGTGTAGGAAGTTGTTTGATAAAGTGGGCAAAGCTTATACTTGGACCAGAAGGCAGAATATAGGAAACTACATGAAAACATGAATAATTCAGTGAAAATGACTATAAAAAGATGAGAACTTGTTTTAGAACAGCTGAAAGAGATTCTCCAAGTCAGTTCTTAGTGTAGAAAAGGTAGCTAAGATCCGGGAAATCTTAATTCCAGTTAAGATCACATGAAACACTGTATGAATCCTATATTCTTTACTTAAAGGAGACTATAGTGGTAAATGTGTGTTTTATAAGGCAGATTACCATTGAAATAGAGAAAGAAACACGTTCGGCAGCTTTGGAAAGGCTTACACTTCACTGAAATGTAGTACTACACTCCATAACACAGTTGAGAGACAATGTTCCCTAGCTGCCTCAGTTCATAACAGTGTGTAGGAAGTGGTTTGATAAAGTGGGCAAAGCTTATACTTGGACCAGAAGGCAGAATATTGGGAACTACATGAAAACATGAATAATTCAGTGAAAATGACTGTAAAAAGATGAGAACTTGTTTAGAACAGCTGAAAGAGAATCTCCAAGTCAGTTCTTAGTGTAGAAAGGGTAGCTAAGATAAGGGAAATCCATAATTCCAGTTAAGATCACATGAAACACTGTATGAATCCTATATTCATTACTTAAAGGAGACTAGAGTGGTAAATGTGTGTTATACAAGGCAGAATACCATTGAAATAGAGAAAGAAACACCTTCCACAGCTTTGGAAAGCCTTACTGTTCACTGAAATGTAGTACTACACTCTATAACACAGTTGAGAGACAATGTTCCCGAGCTGCCTCAGTTCATAACAGTGTGTAGGAAGTTGTTTGATAAAGTGGGCAAAGCTTATACTTGGGCCAGAAGGCAGAATATAGGAAACTACATGAAAACATGAATAATTCAGTGAAAATGACTGTAAACAGATGAGAACTTGTTTTAGAACAGCTGAAAGAGATTCTCCAAGTCAGTTCTTAGTGTAGAAAAGGTAGCTAAGATCCGGGAAATCTTAATTCCAGTTAAAATCACATGAAACACTGTATGAATCCTATATTCTTTACTGAAAGGATACTAGAGTGGTAAATGTTTGTTATACAAGGCAGAATACCATTGAAATAGAGAAAGAAACACGTTCGGCAGCTTTGGAAAGCCTTACACTTCACTGAAATGTAGTACTACACTCTATAACACAATTGAGAGACAATGTTCCCTACTTGCCTCACTTCATAACAGTGTGTAGGAAGTTGTTTGATAAAGTGGGCAAAGCTTATACTTGGGCCAGAAGGCAGAATATAGGAAACTACATGAAAACATGAATAATTCAGTGAAAATGACTGTAAACAGATGAGAACTTGTTTAGAACAGCTGAAAGAGAATCTCCAAGTCAGTTCTTAGTGTAGAAAAGGTAGCTAAGATAAGGGAAATCCATAATTCCAGTTAAGATCACATGAAACACTGTATGAATCCTATATTCATTACTTAAAGGAGACTAGAGTGGTAAATGTGTGTTATGGAAGGAAGAATACCATTGAAATAGAGAAAGAAACACGTTCGGCAGCTTTGGAAAGCCTTACTCTTCACTGAAATGTGGTACTACACTCTATAACACAGTTGAGAGACAATGTTCTCGAGCTGCCTCAGTTCATAACAGTGTGTAGGAAGTTGTTTGATAAAGTGGGCAAAGCTTATACTTGGACCAGAAGGCAGAATATAGGAAACTACATGAAAACATGATTAATTCAGTGAAAATGACTGTAAACAGATGAGAACTTGTTTTAGAACAGCTGAAAGAGATTCTCCAAGTCAGTTCTTAGTGTAGAAAAGGTAGCTAAGAACCAGGAAATCTTAATTCCAGTTAAGATCACATGAAACACTGTATGAATCCTATATTCTTTACTGAAAGGAGACTAGAGTGGTAAATGTGTGTTATACAAGGTAGAATACCATTGAAATAGAGAAAGAAACACGTTCGGCAGCTTTGGAAAGCCTTACACTTCACGGAAATGTAGTACTACACTCTATAACACAGTTGAGAGACAATGTTCCCTACTTGCCTCAGTTCATAACAGTGTGTAGGAAGTTGTTTGATAAAGTGGGCAAAGCTTATACTTGGGCCAGAAGGCAGAATATAGGAAACTACATGAAAACATGAATAATTCAGTGAAAATGACTGTAAACAGATGAGAACTTGTTTAGAACAGCTGAAAGAGAATCTCCAAGTCAGTTCTTAGTGTAGAAAGGATAGCTAAGATAAGGGAAATCCATAATTACAGTTAAGATCACATGAAACACTGTATGAATCCTATATTCATTACTTAAAGGAGACTAGAGTGGTAAATGTGTGTTATACAAGGCAGAATACCATTGAAATAGAGAAAGAAACACGTTCGGCAGCTTTGGAAAGCCTTACTCTTCACTGAAGTGTAGTACTACACTCTATAACACAGTTGAGAGACAATGTTCCCGAGCTGCCTCAGTTCATAACAGTGTGTAGGAAGTTGTTTGATAAAGTGGGCAAAGCTTATACTTGGGCCACAAGGCAGAATATAGGAAACTTCATGAAAACATGAATAATTCAGTGAAAATGGCTGTAAACAGATGAGAACTTGTTTAGAACAGCTGAAATAGATTCTCCAAGTCAGTTCTTAGTGTAGAAAAGGTTGCTAAGATAAGGGAAATCCATAACTCCAGTTAATATCACATGAAAAACTGTATAAATCATATATTCATTACTTAAAGGAGACTAGAGTGGTAAATGTGTGTTATACAAGGCAGAATACCATTGAAATAGAGAAAGAAACACGTTCGGCAGCTTTGGAAAGCCTTACTCTTCACTGAAATGTAGTACTACACTCTATAACACAGTTGAGAGACAATGTTCCCTACTTGCCTCAATTCATAACAGTGTGTAGGAAGTTGTTTGATAAAGTGGGCAAAGCTTATACTTGGGCCAGAAGGCAGAATATAGGAAACTACATGAAAACATGAATAATTCAGAGAAAATGACTGTAAACAGATGAGAACTTGTTTAGAACAGCTGAAAGAGAATCTCCAAGTCAGTTCTTAGTGTAGAAAAGGTAGCTAAGATAAGGGAAATCCATAATTCCAGTTAAGATCACATGAAACACTGTTTGAATCCTATATTCATTACTTAAAGGAGACTACAGTGGTAAATGTGTGTTATACAAGGCAGAATACCATTGAAATAGAGAAAGAAACACGTTTGGCAGCTTTGGAAAGCCTTACACTTCACTGAAATGTAGTACTACACTCCATAACACAGTTGAGAGACAATGTTCCTGAGCTGCCTCAGTTCATAACAGTGTGTAGGAAGTTGTTTGATAAAGTGGGCAAAGCTTATACTTGGACCAGAAGGCAGAATATAGGAAACTACATGAAAACATGAATAATTCAGTGAAAATGACTATAAAAAGATGAGAACTTGTTTTAGAACAGCTGAAAGAGATTCTCCAAGTCAGTTCTTAGTGTAGAAAAGGTAGCTAAGATCCGGGAAATCTTAATTCCAGTTAAGATCACATGAAACACTGTATGAATCCTATATTCTTTACTTAAAGGAGACTAGAGTGGTAAATGTGTGTTATACAAGGCAGAATACCATTGAAATAGAGAAAGAAACACGTTCGGCAGCTTTGGAAAGCCTTACACTTCACTGAAATGTAGTACTACACTCTATAACACAGTTGAGAGACAATGTTCCCGAGCTGCCTCAGTTCATAACAGTGTGTAGGAAGTTGTTTGATAAAGTGGGCAAAGCTTATACTTGGGCCAGAAGGCAGAATATAGGAAATTACATGAAAACATGAATAATTCAGTGAAAATGACTGTAAACAGATGAGAACTTGTTTAGAACAGCTGAAAGAGAATCTCCAAGTCAGTTCTTAGTGTAGAAAAGGTAGCTAAGATAAGGGAAATCCATAATTCCAGTTAAGATCACATGAAACACTGTATGAATCCTATATTCATTACTTAAAGGAGACTAGAGTGGTAAATGTGTGTTATGGAAGGCAGAATACCATTGAAATAGAGAAAGAAACACATTCGGCAGCTTTGGAAAGCCTTACTCTTCACTGAAATGTGGTACTACACTCTATAACACAGTTGAGAGACAATGTTCGCGAGCTGCCTCAGTTCATAACAGTGTGTAGGAAGTTGTTTGATAAAGTGGGCAAAGCTTATACTTGGACCAGAAGGCAGAATATAGGAAACTACATGAAAACATGATTAATTCAGTGAAAATGACTGTAAACAGATGGGAACTTGTTTTAGAACAGCTGAAAGAGATTCTCCAAGTCAGTTCTTAGTGTAGAAAAGGTAGCTAAGAACCAGGAAATCTTAATTCCAGTTAAGATCACATGAAACACTGTATGAATCCTATATTCTTTACTGAAAGGAGACTAGAGTGGTAAATGTGTGTTATACAAGGTAGAATACCATTGAAATAGAGAAAGAAACACGTTCGGCAGCTTTGGAAAGCCTTACACTTCACTGAAATGTAGTACTACACTCTATAACACAGTTGAGAGACAATGTTCCCTACTTGCCTCAGTTCATAACAGTGTGTAGGAAGTTGTTTGATAAAGTGGGCAAAGCTTATACTTGGGCCAGAAGGCAGAATATAGGAAACTACATGAAAACATGAATAATTCAGTGAAAATGACTGTAAACAGATGAGAACTTGTTTAGAACAGCTGAAAGAGAATCTCCAAGTCAGTTCTTAATGTAGAAAGGATAGCTAAGATAAGGGAAATCCATAATTACAGTTAAGATCACATGAAACACTGTATGAATCCTATATTCATTACTTAAAGGAGACTAGAGTGGTAAATGTGTGTTATACAAGGCAGAATACCATTGAAATAGAGAAAGAAACACGTTCGGCAGCTTTGGAAAGCCTTACTCTTCACTGAAATGTAGTACTACACTCTATAACACAGTTGAGAGACAATGTTCCTGAGCTGCCTCAGTTCATAACAGTGTGTAGGAAGTTGTTTGATAAAGTGGGCAAAGCTTATACTTGGGCCACAAGGCAGAATATAGGAAACTTCATGAAAACATGAATAATTCAGTGAAAATGGCTGTAAACAGATGAGAACTTGTTTAGAACAGCTGAAATAGATTCTCCAAGTCAGTTCTTAGTGTAGAAAAGGTAGCTAAGATAAGGGAAATCCATAAATCCAGTTAAGATTACATGAAACACTGTATGAATTCTATATTCATTACTTAAAGGAGACTAGAGTGGTAAATGTGTGTTATACAAGGCAGAATACCATTGAAATAGAGAAAGAAACACGTTCGGCAGCTTTGGAAAGCCTTACACTTCACTGAAATGTAGTACTACACTCTATAACACAGTTTAGAGACATTGTTCCCGAGCTGCCTCAGTTCATAACAGTGTGTAGGAAGTTGTTTGATAAAGTGGTCAAAGCTTATACTTGGACCAGAAGGCAGAATATAGGAATCTACATGAAAACATGAATAATTCAGTGAAAATGACTGTAAACAGATGAGGACTTGTTTAGAACAGCTGAAAAAGAATCTCCAAGTCAGTTCTTAGTGTAGAAAAGGTAGCTAAGATCCGGAAATCCTTAATTGCAGTTAAGATTATATGAAACACTGTATGAATCCTATATTCTTTACTTAAAGGAGACTAGAGTGGTAAATGTGTGTTATACAAGGCAGAATACCATTAAAATGGAGAAAGAAACACGTTCGGCAGTTTTGGAAATCCTTACACGTGACTGAAATGTAGTACTACACTCTATAACACAGTTGAGAGACAATGTTCCCGAGCTGCCTCAGTTCATAACAGTGTGTAGGAAGTTGTTTGATAAAGTGGGCAAAGCTTATACTTGGACCAGAAGGCAGAATATAGGAATCTACATGAAAACATGAATAATTCAGTGAAAATGACTGTAAACAGATGAGAACTTGTTTAGTACAGCTGAAAGAGAATCTCCAAGTCAGTTCTTAGTGTAGAAAAGGTAGCTAAGATCCGGAAATCTTAATTGGAGTTAAGATTACATGAAACACTGTATGAATCCTATATTCTTTACTTAAAGGAGACTAGAGTGGTAAATGTGTGTTATACAAGGCAGAATACCATTAAAATAGAGAAAGAAACACGTTCGGCAGCTTTGGAAAGCCTTACACTTCACTGAAATGTAGTACTACACTCTATAACACAGTTGAGAGACAATGTTCCCTACTTGCCTCAGTTCATAACAGTGTGTAGGAAGTTGTTTGATAAAGTGGGCAAAGCTTATACTTGGGCCAGAAGGCAGAATATAGGAAACTACATGAAAACATGAATAATTCAGTGAAAATGACTGTAAACAGATGAGAACTTGTTTAGAACAGCTGAAAGAGAATCTCCAAGTCAGTTCTTAGTGTAGAAAAGGTAGCTAAGATAAGGGAAATCCATAATTCCAGTTAAGATCACATGAAACACTGTATGAATCCTTTATTCATTACTTAAAGGAGACTAGAGTGGTAAATGTGTGTTATGGAAGGCAGAATACCATTGAAATAGAGAAAGAAACACATTCGGCAGCTTTGGAAAGCCTTACTCTTCACTGAAATGTGGTACTACACTCTATAACACAGTTGAGAGACAATGTTCTCGAGCTGCCTCAGTTCATAACAGTGTGTAGGAAGTTTTTTGATAAAGTGGGCAAAGCTTATACTTGGACCAGAAGGCAGAATATAGGAAACTACATGAAAACATGATTAATTCAGTGAAAATGACTGTAAACAGATGAGAACTTGTTTTAGAACAGCTGAAAGAGATTCTCCAATTCAGTTCTTAGTGTAGAAAAGGTAGCTAAGAACCAGGAAATCTTAATTCCAGTTAAGATCACATGAAACACTGTATGAATCCTATATTCTTTACTGAAAGGAGTCTAGAGTGGTAAATGTGTTTTATACAAGGCAGAATACCATTGAAATAGAGAAAGAAACACGTTCGGCAGCTTTAAAAAGCCTTACACTTCACTGAAATGTAGTACTACACTCTATAACACAGTTGAGAGACAATGTTCCCTACTTACCTCAGTTCATAACAGTGTGTAAGAAGTTGTTTGATAAAGTGGGCAAAGCTTATACTTGGGCCAGAAGGCAGAATATAGGAAACTACATGAAAACATGAATAATTCAGTGAAAATGACTGTAAACAGATGAGAACTTGTTTAGAACAGCTGAAAGAGAATCTCCAAGTCAGTTCTTAGTGTAGAAAAGGTAGCTAAGATAAGGGAAATCCATAATTCCAGTTAAGATCACATGAAACACTGTTTGAATCCTATATTCATTACTTAAAGGAGACTACAGTGGTAAATGTGTGTTATACAAGGCAGAATACCATTGAAATAGAGAAAGAAACACGTTTGGCAGCTTTGGAAAGGCTTACACTTCACTGAAATGTAGTACAACACTCCATAACACAGTTGAGAGACAATGTTCCCGAGCTGCCTCAGTTCATAACAGTGTGTAGGAAGTGGTTTGATAAAGTGGGCAAAGCTTATACTTGGGCCAGAAGGCAGAATATAGGAAACTACATGAAAACATGAATAATTCAGTGAAAATGACTGTAAACAGATGAGAACTTGTTTTAGAACAGCTGAAAGAGATTCTCCAAGTCAGTTCTTAGTGTAGAAAAGGTAGCTAAGATCCGGGAAATCTTAATTCCAGTTAAAATCACATGAAACACTGTATGAATCCTATATTCTTTACTGAAAGGATACTAGAGTGGTAAATGTTTGTTATACAAGGCAGAATACCATTGAAATAGAGAAAGAAACACGTTCGGCAGCTTTGGAAAGCCTTACACTTCACTGAAATGTAGTACTACACTCTATAACACAATTGAGAGACAATGTTCCCTACTTGCCTCAGTTCATAACAGTGTGGAGGAAGTTGTTTGATAAAGTGGGCAAAGCTTATACTTGGGCCAGAAGGCAGAATATAGGAAACTAAATGAAAACATGAATAATTCAGTGAAAATGACTGTAAACAGATGAGAACTTGTTTAGAACAGCTGAAAGAGAATCTCCAAGTCAGTTCTTAGTGTAGAAAAGGTAGCTAAGATAAGGGAAATCCATAATTCCAGTTAAGATCACATGAAACACTGTATGAATCCTATATTCATTACTTAAAGGAGACTAGAGTGGTAAATGTGTGTTATGGAAGGCAGAATACCATTGAAATAGAGAAAGAAACACGTTCGGCAGCTTTGGAAAGCCTTACTCTTCACTGAAATGTGGTACTACACTCTATAACACAGTTGAGAGACAATGTTCTAGAGCTGCCTCAGTTCATAACAGTGTGTAGGAAGTTGTTTGATAAAGTGGGCAAAGCTTATACTTGGACCAGAAGGCAGAATATAGGAAACTACATGAAAACATGAATAATTCAGTGAAAATGACTGTAAACAGATGAGAACTTGTTTAGAACAGCTGAAAGAGAATCTCCAAGTCAGTTCTTAGTGTAGAAAGGATAGCTAAGATAAGGGAAATCCATAATTCCAGTTAAGATCACATGAAACACTGTTTGAATCCTATATTCATTACTTAAAGGAGACTAGAGTGGTAAATGTGTGTTATACAAGGCAGAATACCATTGAAATAGAGAAAGAAACACGTTCGGCAGCTTTGGAAAGCCTTACTCTTCACTGAAATGTAGTACTACACTCTATAACACAGTTGAGAGACAATGTTCCCGAGCTGCCTCAGTTCATAACAGTGTGTAGGAAGTTGTTTGATAAAGTGGGCAAAGCTTATACTTGGGCCACAAGGCAGAATATAGGAAACTTCATGAAAACATGAATAATTCAGTGAAAATGGCTGTAAACAGATGAGAACTTGTTTAGAACAGCTGAAATAGATTCTCCAAGTCAGTTCTTAGTGTAGAAAAGGTAGCTAAGATAAGGGAAATCCATAAATCCAGTTAAGATTACATGAAACACTGTATGAATTCTATATTCATTACTTAAAGGAGACTAGAGTGGTAAATGTGTGTTATACAAGGCAGAATACCATTGAAATAGAGAAAGAAACACGTTCGGCAGCTTTGGAAAGCCTTACACTTCACTGAAATGTAGTACTACACTCTATAACACAGTTGAGAGACATTGTTCCCGAGCTGCCTCAGTTCATAACAGTGTGTAGGAAGTTGTTTGATAAAGTGGTCAAAGCTTATACTTGGACCAGAAGGCAGAATATAGGAATCTACATGAAAACATGAATAATTCAGTGAAAATGACTGTAAACAGATGAGGACTTGTTTAGAACAGCTGAAAAAGAATCTCCAAGTCAGTTCTTAGTGTAGAAAAGGTAGCTAAGATCCGGAAATCCTTAATTGCAGTTAAGATTATATGAAACACTGTATGAATCCTATATTCTTTACTTAAAGGAGACTAGAGTGGTAAATGTGTGTTATACAAGGCAGAATACCATTAAAATGGAGAAAGAAACACGTTCGGCAGTTTTGGAAATCCTTAAACGTGACTGAAATGTAGTACTACACTCTATAACACAGTTGAGAGACAATGTTCCCGAGCTGCCTCAGTTCATAACAGTGTGTAGGAAGTTGTTTGATAAAGTGGGCAAAGCTTATACTTGGACCAGAAGGCAGAATATAGGAATCTACATGAAAACATGAATAATTCAGTGAAAATGACTGTAAACAGATGAGAACTTGTTTAGTACAGCTGAAAGAGAATCTCCAAGTCAGTTCTTAGTGTAGAAAAGGTAGCTAAGATCCGGAAATCCTTAATTGGAGTTAAGATTACATGAAACACTGTATGAATCCTATATTCTTTACTTAAAGGGACTAGAGTGGTAAATGTGTGTTATAGAAGGCAGAATACCATTGAAATAGAGAAAGAAACACGTTCGGCAGCTTTGGAAAGCCTTACTCTTCACTGAAATGTGGTACTACACTCTATAACACAGTTGAGAGACAATGTTCTCGAGCTGCCTCAGTTCATAACAGTGTGTAGGAAGTTGTTTGATAAAGTGGGCAAAGCTTATACTTGGACCAGAAGGCAGAATATAGGAAACTACATGAAAACATGATTAATTCAGTGAAAATGACTGTAAACAGATGAGAACTTGTTTTAGAACAGCTGAAAGAGATTCTCCAAGTCAGTTCTTAGTGTAGTAAAGGTAGCTAAGAACCAGGAAATCTTAATTCCAGTTAAGATCACATGAAACACTGTATGAATCCTATATTCTTTACTGAAAGGAGTCTAGAGTGGTAAATGTGTTTTATACAAGGCAGAATACCATTGAAATAGAGAAAGAAACACGTTCGGCAGCTTTGGAAAGCCTTACACTTCACTGAAATGTAGTACTACACTCTATAACACAGTTGAGAGACAATGTTCCCTACTTGCCTCAGTTCATAACAGTGTGTAGGAAGTTGTTTGATAAAGTGGGCAAAGCTTATACTTGGGCCAGATGGCAGAATATAGGAAACTACATGAAAATATGAATAATTCAGTGAAAATGACTATAAAAAGATGAGAACTTGTTTAGAACACCTGAAAGAGAATCTCCAAGTCAGTTCTTAGTGTAGAAAAAGGAGCTAAGATAAGGGAAATCCATAATTCCAGTTAAGATCACATGAAACACTATGAATCCTATATTCTTTACTTAAAGGAGACTAGAGTGGTAAATGTGTGTTATACAAGGCAGAATACCATTGAAATAGAGAAAGAAACACGTTGGGCAGCTTTGGAAAGCTTTACACTTCACTGAAATGTAGTACTACACTCTATAACACAGTTGAAGACAATGTTCCCGAACTGCCTCAGTTCATAACAGTGTGTAGGAAGTTGTTTGATAAAGTGGGCAAAGCTTATACTTGGACCTGAAGGCAGAATATAGGAAACTACATGAAAACATGATTAATTCAGTGAAAATGACTGTAAACAGATGAGAACTTGTTTAGAACAGCTGAAATAGATTCTCCAAGTCAGTTCTTAGTGTAGAAAAGGGAGCTAAGATAAGGGAAATCCATAATTCCAGTTAAGATCACATGAAACACTATGAATCCTATATTCTTTACTTAAAGGAGACTAGAGTGGTAAATGTGTGTTATACAAGGCAGAATACCATTGAAATAGAGAAAGAAACACGTTGGGCAGCTTTGGAAAGCTTTACACTTCACTGAAATGTAGTACTACACTCTATAACACAGTTGAAGACAATGTTCCCGAACTGCCTCAGTTCATAACAGTGTGTAGGAAGTTGTTTGATAAAGTGGGCAAAGCTTATACTTGGACCTGAAGGCAGAATATAGGAAACTACATGAAAACATGATTAATTCAGTGAAAATGACTGTAAACAGATGAGAACTTGTTTAGAACAGCTGAAAGAGATTCTCCAAGTCAGTTCTTAGTGTAGAAAAGGTAGCTAAGATCCGGAAATCCTTAATTGGAGTTAAGATTACATGAAACACTGTATGAATCCTATATTCTTTACTTAAAGGAGACTAGAGTGGTAAATGTGTGTTATACAAGGCAGAATACCATTAAAATAGAGAAAGAAACACGTTCGGCAGCTTTGGAAAGCCTTACACTTCACTGAAATGTAGTACTACACTCTATAACACAGTTGAGAGACAATGTTCCCTACTTGCCTCAGTTCATAACAGTGTGTAGGAAGTTGTTTGATAAAGTGGGCAAAGCTTATACTTGGGCCAGAAGGCAGAATATAGGAAACTACATGAAAACATGAATAATTCAGTGAAAATGACTGTAAACAGATTAGAACTTGTTTAGAACAGCTGAAAGAGAATCTCCAAGTCAGTTCTTAGTGTAGAAAAGGTAGCTAAGATAAGGGAAATCCATAATTCCAGTTAAGGTCACATGAAACACTGTATGAATCCTATATTCATTACTTAAAGGAGACTAGAGTGGTAAATGTGTGTTATAGAAGGCAGAATACCATTGAAATAGAGAAAGAAACACGTTCGGCAGCTTTGGAAAGCCTTACTGTTCACTGAAATGTAGTACTACACTCTATAACACAGTTGAGAGACAATGTTCCCGAGCTGCCTCAGTTCATAACAGTGTGTAGGAAGTTGTTTGATAAAGTGGGCAAAGCTTATACTTGGGCCAGAAGGCAGAATATAGGAAACTACATGAAAACATGAATAATTCAGTGAAAATGACTGTAAACAGATGAGAACTTGTTTTAGAACAGCTGAAAGAGATTATCCAAGTCAGTTCTTAGTGTAGAAAAGGTAGCTAAGATCCGGGAAATCTTAATTCCAGTTAAAATCACATGAAACACTGTATGAATCCTATATTCTTTACTGAAAGGATACTAGAGTGGTAAATGTTTGTTATACAAGGCAGAATACCATTGAAATAGAGAAAGAAACACGTTCGGCAGCTTTGGAAAGCCTTACACTTCACTGAAATGTAGTACTACACTCTATAACACAATTGAGAGACAATGTTCCCTACTTGCCTCAGTTCATAACAGTGTGTAGGAAGTTGTTTGATAAAGTGGGCAAAGCTTATACTTGGGCCAGAAGGCAGAATATAGGAAACTACATGAAAACATGAATAATTCAGTGAAAATGACTGTAAACAGATGAGAACTTGTTTAGAACAGCTGAAAGAGAATCTCCAATTCAGTTCTTAGTGTAGAAAAGGTAGCTAAGATAAGGGAAATCCATAATTCCAGTTAAGATCACATGAAACACTGTTTGAATCCTATATTCATTACTTAAAGGAGACTACAGTGGTAAATGTGTGTTATACAAGGCAGAATACCATTGAAATAGAGAAAGAAACACGTTGGGCAGCTTTGGAAAGCTTTACACTTCACTGAAATGTAGTACTACACTCTATAACACAGTTGAAGACAATGTTCCCAAACTGCCTCAGTTCATAACAGTGTGTAGGAAGTTGTTTGATAAAGTGGGCAAAGCTTATACTTGGACCTGAAGGCAGAATATAGGAAACTACATGAAAACATGATTAATTCAGTGAAAATGACTGTAAACAGATGAGAACTTGTTTAGAACAGCTGAAACAGATTCTCCAAGTCAGTTCTTAGTGTAGAAAAGGTAGCTAAGATCCGGAAATCCTTAATTGGAGTTAAGATTACATGAAACACTGTATGAATCCTATATTCTTTACCTAAAGGAGACTAGAGTGGTAAATGTGTGTTATACAAGGCAGAATACCATTAAAATAGAGAAAGAAACACGTTCGGCAGCTTTGGAAAGCCTTACACTTCACTGAAATGTAGTACTACACTCTATAACACAGTTGAGAGACAATGTTCCCTACTTGCCTCAGTTCATAACAGTGTGTAGGAAGTTGTTTGATAAAGTGGGCAAAGCTTATACTTGGGCCAGAAGGCAGAATATAGGAAACTACATGAAAACATGAATAATTCAGTGAAAATGACTGTAAACAGATGAGAACTTGTTTAGAACAGCTGAAAGAGAATCTCCAAGTCAGTTCTTAGTGTAGAAAAGGTAGCTAAGATAAGGGAAATCCATAATTCCAGTTAAGATCACATGAAACACTGTATGAATCCTATATTCTTTACTTAAAGGAGACTAGAGTGGTAAATGTGTGTTATAGAAGGCAGAATACCATTGAAATAGAGAAAGAAACACGTTCGGCAGCTTTGGAAAGCCTTACTGTTCACTGAAATGTAGTACTACACTCTATAACACAGTTGAGAGACAATGTTCCCGAGATGCCTCAGTTCATAACAGTGTGTAGGAAGTTGTTTGATAAAGTGGGCAAAGCTTATACTTGGGCCAGAAGGCAAAATATAGGAAACTACATGAAAACATGAATAATTCAGTGAAAATGACTGTAAACAGATGAGAACTTGTTTTAGAACAGCTGAAAGAGATTCTCCAAGTCAGTTCTTAGTGTAGAAAAGGTAGCTAAGATCCGGGAAATCTTAATTCCAGTTAAAATCACATGAAACACGGTATGAATCCTATATTCTTTACTGAAAGGATACTAGAGTGGTAAATGTTTGTTATACAAGGCAGAATACCATTGAAATAGAGAAAGAAACACGTTCGGCAGCTTTGGAAAGCCTTACACTTCACTGAAATGTAGTACTACACTCTATAACACAATTGAGAGACAATGTTCCCTACTTGCCTCAGTTCATAACAGTGTGTAGGAAGTTGTTTGATAAAGTGGGCAAAGCTTATACTTGGGCCAGAAGGCAGAATATAGGAAACTACATGAAAACATGAATAATTCAGTGAAAATGACTGTAAACAGATGAGAACTTGTTTAGAACAGCTTAAAGAGAATCTCCAAGTCAGTTCTTAGTGTAGAAAAGGTAGCTAAGATAAGGGAAATCCATAATTCCAGTTAAGATCACATGAAACACTGTATGAATCCTATATTCATTACTTAAAGGAGACTAGAGTGGTAAATGTGTGTTATGGAAGGCAGAATACCATTGAAATAGAGAAAGAAACACGTTCGGCAGCTTTGGAAAGCCTTACTCTTCACTGAAATGTGGTACTACACTCTATAACACAGTTGAGAGACAATGTTCTCGAGCTGCCTCAGTTCATAACAGTGTGTAGGAAGTTGTTTGATAAAGTGGGCAAAGCTTATACTTGGACCAGAAGGCAGAATATAGGAAACTACATGAAAACATGATTAATTCAGTGAAAATGACTGTAAACAGATGAGAACTTGTTTTAGAACAGCTGAAAGAGATTCTCCAAGTCAGTTCTTAGTGTAGAAAAGGTAGCTAAGAACCAGGAAATCTTAATTCCAGTTAAGATCACATGAAACACTGTATGAATCCTATATTCTTTACTGAAAGGAGACTAGAGTGGTAAATGTGTGTTATACAAGGTAGAATACCATTGAAATAGAGAAAGAAACACGTTCGGCAGCTTTGGAAAGCCTTACACTTCACTGAAATGTAGTACTACACTCTATAACACAGTTGAGAGACAATGTTCCCTACTTGCCTCAGTTCATAACAGTGTGTAGGAAGTTGTTTGATAAAGTGGGCAAAGCTTATACTTGGGCCAGAAGGCAGAATATAGGAAACTACATGAAAACATGAATAATTCAGTGAAAATGACTGTAAACAGATGAGAACTTGTTTAGAACAGCTGAAAGAGAATCTCCAAGTCAGTTCTTAGTGTAGAAAGGGTAGCTAAGATAAGGGAAATCCATAATTACAGTTAAGATCACATGAAACACTGTATGAATCCTATATTCATTACTTAAAGGAGACTAGAGTGGTAAATGTGTGTTATACAAGGCAGAATACCATTGAAATAGAGAAAGAAACACGTTCGGCAGCTTTGGAAAGCCTTACTCTTCACTGAAATGTAGTACTACACTCTATAACACAGTTGAGAGACAATGTTCCCGAGCTGCCTCAGTTCATAACAGTGTGTAGGAAGTTGTTTGATAAAGTGGGCAAAGCTTATACTTGGGCCACAAGGCAGAATATAGGAAACTTCATGAAAACATGAATAATTCAGTGAAAATGGCTGTAAACAGATGAGAACTTGTTTAGAACAGCTGAAATAGATTCTCCAAGTCAGTTCTTAGTGTAGAAAAGGTAGCTAAGATAAGGGAAATCCATAAATCCAGTTAAGATTACATGAAACACTGTATGAATTCTATATTCATTACTTAAAGGAGACTAGAGTGGTAAATGTGTGTTATACAAGGCAGAATACCATTGAAATAGAGAAAGAAACACGTTCGGCAGCTTTGGAAAGCCTTACACTTCACTGAAATGTAGTACTACACTCTATAACACAGTTTAGAGACATTGTTCCCGAGCTGCCTCAGTTCATAACAGTGTGTAGGAAGTTGTTTGATAAAGTGGTCAAAGCTTATACTTGGACCAGAAGGCAGAATATAGGAATCTACATGAAAACATGAATAATTCAGTGAAAATGACTGTAAACAGATGAGGACTTGTTTAGAACAGCTGAAAAAGAATCTCCAAGTAAGTTCTTAGTGTAGAAAAGGTAGCTAAGATCCGGAAATCCTTAATTGCAGTTAAGATTATATGAAACACTGTATGAATCCTATATTCTTTACTTAAAGGAGACTAGAGTGGTAAATGTGTGTTATACAAGGCAGAATACCATTAAAATGGAGAAAGAAACACGTTCCGCAGTTTTGGAAATCCTTACACGTGACTGAAATGTAGTACTACACTCTATAACACAGTTGAGAGACAATGTTCCCGAGCTGCCTCAGTTCATAACAGTGTGTAGGAAGTTTTTTGATAAAGTGGGCAAAGCTTATACTTGGACCAGAAGGCAGAATATAGGAATCTACATGAAAACATGAATAATTCAGTGAAAATGACTGTAAACAGATGAGAACTTGTTTAGTACAGCTGAAAGAGAATCTCCAAGTCAGTTCTTAGTGTAGAAAAGGTAGCTAAGATCCGGAAATCCTTAATTGGAGTTAAGATTACATGAAACACTGTATGAATCCTATATTCTTTACTTAAAGGAGACTAGAGTGGTAAATGTGTGTTATACAAGGCAGAATACCATTAAAATAGAGAAAGAAACACGTTCGGCAGCTTTGGAAAGCCTTACACTTCACTGAAATGTAGTACTACACTCTATAACACAGTTGAGAGACAATGTTCCCTACTTGCCTCAGTTCATAACAGTGTGTAGGAAGTTGTTTGATAAAGTGGGCAAAGCTTATACTTGGGCCAGAAGGCAGAATATAGGAAACTACATGAAAACATGAATAATTCAGTGAAAATGACTGTAAACAGATGAGAACTTGTTTAGAACAGCTGAAAGAGAATCTCCAAGTCAGTTCTTAGTGTAGAAAAGGTAGCTAAGATAAGGGAAATCCATAATTCCAGTTAAGATCACATGAAACACTGTATGAATCCTATATTCATTACTTAAAGGAGACTAGAGTGGTAAATGTGTGTTATGGAAGGCAGAATACCATTGAAATAGAGAAAGAAACACGTTCGGCAGCTTTGGAAGCCTTACTCTTCACTGAAATGTGGTACTACACTCTATAACACAGTTGAGAGACAATGTTCTCGAGCTGCCTCAGTTCATAACAGTGTGTAGGAAGTTTTTTGATAAAGTGGGCAAAGCTTATACTTGAACCAGAAGGCAGAATATAGGAAACTACATGAAAACATGATTAATTCAGTGAAAATGACTGTAAACAGATGAGAACATGTTTTAGAACAGCTGAACGAGATTCTCCTAGTCAGTTCTTATTGTAGAAAAGGTAGCTAAGAACCAGGAAATCTTAATTCCAGTTAAGATCACATGAAACACTGTATGAATCCTATATTCTTTACTGAAAGGAGTCTAGAGTGGTAAATGTGTTTTATACAAGGCAGAATACCATTGAAATAGAGAAAGAAACACGTTCGGCAGCTTTAAAAAGCCTTACACTTCACTGAAATGTAGTACTACACTCTATAACACAGTTGAGAGACAATGTTCCCTACTTGCCTCAGTTCATAACAGTGTGTAGGAAGTTGTTTGATAAAGTGGGCAATGCTTATACTTGGGCCAGAAGGCAGAATATAGGAAACTACATGAAAACATGAATAATTCAGTGAAAATGACTGTAAACAGATGAGAACTTGTTTAGAACAGCTGAAAGAGAATCTCCAAGTCAGTTCTTAGTGTAGAAAAGGTAGCTAAGATAAGGGAAATCCATAATTCCAGTTAAGATCACATGAAACACTGTTTGAATCCTATATTCATTACTTAAAGGAGACTACAGTGGTAAATGTGTGTTATAGAAGGCAGAATACCATTGAAATAGAGAAAGAAACACGTTCGGCAGCTATGGAAAGCCTTACACTTCACTGAAATGTAGTACTACACTCTATAACACAGTTGAGAGACAATGTTCCCTACTTGCCTCAGTTCATAACAGTGTGTAGGAAGTTGTTTGATAAAGTGGGCAAAGCTTATACTTGGGCCAGAAGGCAGAATATAGGAAACTACATGAAAACATGAATAATTCAGTGAAAATGACTGTAAACAGATGAGAACTTGTTTTAGAACAGCTGAAAGAGATTCTCCAAGTCAGTTCTTAGGGTAGAAAAGGTAGCTAAGATCCGGGAAATCTTAATTCCAGTTAAGATCACATGAAACACTGTATGAATCCTATATTCTTTACTTAAAGGAGACTAGAGTGGTAAATGTGTGTTATACAAGGCAGAATACCATTAAAATGGAGAAAGAAACACGTTCGGCAGTTTTGGAAATCCTTACACGTGACTGAAATGTAGTACTACACTCTATAACACAGTTGAGAGACAATGTTCCCGAGCTGCCTCAGTTCATAACAGTGTGTAGGAAGTTGTTTGATAAAGTGGGCAAAGCTTATACTTGGACCAGAAGGCAGAATATAGGAATCTACATGAAAACATGAATAATTCAGTGAAAATGACTGTAAACAGATGAGAACTTGTTTAGTACAGCTGAAAGAGAATCTCCAAGTCAGTTCTTAGTGTAGAAAAGGTAGCTAAGATCCGGAAATCTTAATTGGAGTTAAGATTACATGAAACACTGTATGAATCCTATATTCTTTACTTAAAGGAGACTAGAGTGGTAAATGTGTGTTATACAAGGCAGAATACCATTAAAATAGAGAAAGAAACACTTTCGGCAGCTTTGGAAAGCCTTACACTTCACTGAAATGTAGTACTACACTCTATAACACAGTTGAGAGACAATGTTCCCTACTTGCCTCAGTTCATAACAGTGTGTAGGAAGTTGTTTGATAAAGTGGGCAAAGCTTATACTTGGGCCAGAAGGCAGAATATAGGAAACTACATGAAAACATGAATAATTCAGTGAAAATGACTGTAAACAGATGAGAACTTGTTTAGAACAGCTGAAAGAGAATCTCCAAGTCAGTTCTTAGTGTAGAAAAGGTAGCTAAGATAAGGGAAATCCATAATTCCAGTTAAGATCACATGAAACACTGTATGAATCCTTTATTCATTACTTAAAGGAGACTAGAGTGGTAAATGTGTGTTATGGAAGGCAGAATACCATTGAAATAGAGAAAGAAACACATTCGGCAGCTTTGGAAAGCCTTACTCTTCACTGAAATGTGGTACTACACTCTATAACACAGTTGAGAGACAATGTTCTCGAGCTGCCTCAGTTCATAACAGTGTGTAGGAAGTTTTTTGATAAAGTGGGCAAAGCTTATACTTGGACCAGAAGGCAGAATATAGGAAACTACATGAAAACATGATTAATTCAGTGAAAATGACTGTAAACAGATGAGAACTTGTTTTAGAACAGCTGAAAGAGATTCTCCAATTCAGTTCTTAGTGTAGAAAAGGTAGCTAAGAACCAGGAAATCTTAATTCCAGTTAAGATCACATGAAACACTGTATGAATCCTATATTCTTTACTGAAAGGAGTCTAGAGTGGTAAATGTGTTTTATACAAGGCAGAATACCATTGAAATAGAGAAAGAAACACGTTCGGCAGCTTTAAAAAGCCTTACACTTCACTGAAATGTAGTACTACACTCTATAACACAGTTGAGAGACAATGTTCCCTACTTACCTCAGTTCATAACAGTGTGTAAGAAGTTGTTTGATAAAGTGGGCAAAGCTTATACTTGGGCCAGAAGGCAGAATATAGGAAACTACATGAAAACATGAATAATTCAGTGAAAATGACTGTAAACAGATGAGAACTTGTTTAGAACAGCTGAAAGAGAATCTCCAAGTCAGTTCTTAGTGTAGAAAAGGTAGCTAAGATAAGGGAAATCCATAATTCCAGTTAAGATCACATGAAACACTGTTTGAATCCTATATTCATTACTTAAAGGAGACTACAGTGGTAAATGTGTGTTATACAAGGCAGAATACCATTGAAATAGAGAAAGAAACACGTTTGGCAGCTTTGGAAAGGCTTACACTTCACTGAAATGTAGTACAACACTCCATAACACAGTTGAGAGACAATGTTCCCGAGCTGCCTCAGTTCATAACAGTGTGTAGGAAGTGGTTTGATAAAGTGGGCAAAGCTTATACTTGGGCCAGAAGGCAGAATATAGGAAACTACATGAAAACATGAATAATTCAGTGAAAATGACTGTAAACAGATGAGAACTTGTTTTAGAACAGCTGAAAGAGATTCTCCAAGTCAGTTCTTAGTGTAGAAAAGGTAGCTAAGATCCGGGAAATCTTAATTCCAGTTAAAATCACATGAAACACTGTATGAATCCTATATTCTTTACTGAAAGGATACTAGAGTGGTAAATGTTTGTTATACAAGGCAGAATACCATTGAAATAGAGAAAGAAACACGTTCGGCAGCTTTGGAAAGCCTTACACTTCACTGAAATGTAGTACTACACTCTATAACACAATTGAGAGACAATGTTCCCTACTTGCCTCAGTTCATAACAGTGTGGAGGAAGTTGTTTGATAAAGTGGGCAAAGCTTATACTTGGGCCAGAAGGCAGAATATAGGAAACTAAATGAAAACATGAATAATTCAGTGAAAATGACTGTAAACAGATGAGAACTTGTTTAGAACAGCTGAAAGAGAATCTCCAAGTCAGTTCTTAGTGTAGAAAAGGTAGCTAAGATAAGGGAAATCCATAATTCCAGTTAAGATCACATGAAACACTGTATGAATCCTATATTCATTACTTAAAGGAGACTAGAGTGGTAAATGTGTGTTATGGAAGGCAGAATACCATTGAAATAGAGAAAGAAACACGTTCGGCAGCTTTGGAAAGCCTTACTCTTCACTGAAATGTGGTACTACACTCTATAACACAGTTGAGAGACAATGTTCTAGAGCTGCCTCAGTTCATAACAGTGTGTAGGAAGTTGTTTGATAAAGTGGGCAAAGCTTATACTTGGACCAGAAGGCAGAATATAGGAAACTACATGAAAACATGATTAATTCAGTGAAAATGACTGTAAACATATGAGAACTTGTTTTAGAACAGCTGAAAGAGATTCTCCAAGTCAGTTCTTAGTGTAGAAAAGGTAGCTAAGAACCAGGAAATCTTAATTCCAGTTAAGATCACATGAAACACTGTATGAATCCTATATTCTTTACTGAAAGGAGACTAGAGTGGTAAATGTGTGTTATACAAGGTAGAATACCATTGAAATAGAGAAAGAAACACGTTCGGCAGCTTTGGAAAGCCTTACACTTCACGGAAATGTAGTACTACACTCTATAACACAGTTGAGAGACAATGTTCCCTACTTGCCTCAGTTCATAACAGTGTGTAGGAAGTTGTTTGATAAAGTGGGCAAAGCTTATACTTGGGACAGAAGGCAGAATATAGGAAACTACATGAAAACATGAATAATTCAGTGAAAATGACTGTAAACAGATGAGAACTTGTTTAGAACAGCTGAAAGAGAATCTCCAAGTCAGTTCTTAGTGTAGAAAGGATAGCTAAGATAAGGGAAATCCATAATTACAGTTAAGATCACATGAAACACTGTATGAATCCTATATTCATTACTTAAAGGAGACTAGAGTGGTAAATGTGTGTTATACAAGGCAGAATACCATTGAAATAGAGAAAGAAACACGTTCGGCAGCTTTGGAAAGCCTTACTCTTCACTGAAATGTAGTACTACACTCTATAACACAGTTGAGAGACAATGTTCCCGAGCTGCCTCAGTTCATAACAGTGTGTAGGAAGTTGTTTGATAAAGTGGGCAAAGCTTATACTTGGGCCACAAGGCAGAATATAGGAAACTTCATGAAAACATGAATAATTCAGTGAAAATGGCTGTAAACAGATGAGAACTTGTTTAGAACAGCTGAAATAGATTCTCCAAGTCAGTTCTTAGTGTAGAAAAGGTAGCTAAGATAAGGGAAATCCATAAATCCAGTTAAGATTACATGAAACACTGTATGAATTCTATATTCATTACTTAAAGGAGACTAGAGTGGTAAATGTGTGTTATACAAGGCAGAATACCATTGAAATAGAGAAAGAAACACGTTCGGCAGCTTTGGAAAGCCTTACACTTCACTGAAATGTAGTACTACACTCTATAACACAGTTGAGAGACATTGTTCCCGAGCTGCCTCAGTTCATAACAGTGTGTAGGAAGTTGTTTGATAAAGTGGTCAAAGCTTATACTTGGACCAGAAGGCAGAATATAGGAATCTACATGAAAACATGAATAATTCAGTGAAAATGACTGTAAACAGATGAGGACTTGTTTAGAACAGCTGAAAAAGAATCTCCAAGTCAGTTCTTAGTGTAGAAAAGGTAGCTAAGATCCGGAAATCCTTAATTGCAGTTAAGATTATATGAAACACTGTATGAATCCTATATTCTTTACTTAAAGGAGACTAGAGTGGTAAATGTGTGTTATACAAGGCAGAATACCATTAAAATGGAGAAAGAAACACGTTCGGCAGTTTTGGAAATCCTTAAACGTGACTGAAATGTAGTACTACACTCTATAACACAGTTGAGAGACAATGTTCCCGAGCTGCCTCAGTTCATAACAGTGTGTAGGAAGTTGTTTGATAAAGTGGGCAAAGCTTATGCTTGGACCAGAAGGCAGAATATAGGAATCTACATGAAAACATGAATAATTCAGTGAAAATGACTGTAAACAGATGAGAACTTGTTTAGTACAGCTGAAAGAGAATCTCCAAGTCAGTTCTTAGTGTAGAAAAGGTAGCTAAGATCCGGAAATCCTTAATTGGAGTTAAGATTACATGAAACACTGTATGAATCCTATATTCTTTACTTAAAGGAGACTAGAGTGGTAAATGTGTGTTATAGAAGGCAGAATACCATTGAAATAGAGAAAGAAACACGTTCGGCAGCTTTGGAAAGCCTTACTCTTCACTGAAATGTGGTACTACACTCTATAACACAGTTGAGAGACAATGTTCTCGAGCTGCCTCAGTTCATAACAGTGTGTAGGAAGTTTTTTGATAAAGTGGGCAAAGCTTATACTTGGACCAGAAGGCAGAATATAGGAAACTACATGAAAACATGATTAATTCAGTGAAAATGACTGTAAACAGATGAGAACTTGTTTTAGAACAGCTGAAAGAGATTCTCCAAGTCAGTTCTTAGTGTAGTAAAGGTAGCTAAGAACCAGGAAATCTTAATTCCAGTTAAGATCACATGAAACACTGTATGAATCCTATATTCTTTACTGAAAGGAGTCTAGAGTGGTAAATGTGTTTTATACAAGGCAGAATACCATTGAAATAGAGAAAGAAACACGTTCGGCAGCTTTAAAAAGCCTTACACTTCACTGAAATGTAGTACTACACTCTATAACACAGTTGAGAGACAATGTTCCCTACTTGCCTCAGTTCATAACAGTGTGTAGGAAGTTGTTTGATAAAGTGGGCAAAGCTTATACTTGGACCAAAAGGCAGAATATAGGAAACTACATGAAAACATGAATAATTCAGTGAAAATGACTATAAAAAGATGAGAACTTGTTTTAGAACAGCTGAAAGAGATTCTCCAAGTCAGTTCTTAGTGTAGAAAAGGTAGCTAAGATCCGGGAAATCTTAATTCCAGTTAAGATCACATGAAACACTGTATGAATACTATATTCTTTACTTAAAGGAGACTAGAGTGGTAAATGTGTGTTAAACAAGGCAGAATAACATTGAAATAGAGAAAGAAACACGTTCGGCAGCTTTGGAAAGCCTTACACTTCACTGAAATGTAGTACTACACTCTATAACACAGTTGAGAGACAATGTTCCCTACTTGCCTCAGTTCATAACAGTGTGTAGGAAGTTGTTTGATAAAGTGGGCAAAGCTTATACTTGGGCCAGATGGCAGAATATAGGAAACTACATGAAAATATGAATAATTCAGTGAAAATGACTATAAAAAGATGAGAACTTGTTTAGAACACCTGAAAGAGAATCTCCAAGTCAGTTCTTAGTGTAGAAAAGGGAGCTAAGATAAGGGAAATCCATAATTCCAGTTAAGATCACATGAAACACTATGAATCCTATATTCTTTACTTAAAGGAGACTAGAGTGGTAAATGTGTGTTATACAAGGCAGAATACCATTGAAATAGAGAAAGAAACACGTTGGGCAGCTTTGGAAAGCTTTACACTTCACTGAAATGTAGTACTACACTCTATAACACAGTTGAAGACAATGTTCCCGAACTGCCTCAGTTCATAACAGTGTGTAGGAAGTTGTTTGATAAAGTGGGCAAAGCTTATACTTGGACCTGAAGGAAGAATATAGGAAACTACATGAAAACATGATTAATTCAGTGAAAATGACTGTAAACAGATGAGAACTTGTTTAGAACAGCTGAAAGAGATTCTCCAAGTCAGTTCTTAGTGTAGAAAAGGTAGCTAAGATCCGGAAATCCTTAATTGGAGTTAAGATTACATGAAACACTGTATGAATCCTATATTCTTTACTTAAAGGAGACTAGAGTGGTAAATGTGTGTTATACAAGGCAGAATACCATTAAAATAGAGAAAGAAACACGTTCGGCAGCTTTGGAAAGCCTTACACTTCACTGAAATGTAGTACTACACTCTATAACACAGTTGAGAGACAATGTTCCCTACTTGCCTCAGTTCATAACAGTGTGTAGGAAGTTGTTTGATAAAGTGGGCAAAGCTTATACTTGGGCCAGAAGGCAGAATATAGGAAACTACATGAAAACATGAATAATTCAGTGAAAATGACTGTAAACAGATTAGAACTTGTTTAGAACAGCTGAAAGAGAATCTCCAAGTCAGTTCTTAGTGTAGAAAAGGTAGCTAAGATAAGGGAAATCCATAATTCCAGTTAAGGTCACATGAAACACTGTATGAATCCTATATTCATTACTTAAAGGAGACTAGAGTGGTAAATGTGTGTTATAGAAGGCAGAATACCATTGAAATAGAGAAAGAAACACGTTCGGCAGCTTTGGAAAGCCTTACTGTTCACTGAAATGTAGTACTACACTCTATAACACAGTTGAGAGACAATGTTCCCGAGCTGCCTCAGTTCATAACAGTGTGTAGGAAGTTGTTTGATAAAGTGGGCAAAGCTTATACTTGGGCCAGAAGGCAGAATATAGGAAACTACATGAAAACATGAATAATTCAGTGAAAATGACTGTAAACAGATGAGAACTTGTTTTAGAACAGCTGAAAGAGATTATCCAAGTCAGTTCTTAGTGTAGAAAAGGTAGCTAAGATCCGGGAAATCTTAATTCCAGTTAAAATCACATGAAACACTGTATGAATCCTATATTCTTTACTGAAAGGATACTAGAGTGGTAAATGTTTGTTATACAAGGCAGAATACCATTGAAATAGAGAAAGAAACACGTTCGGCAGCTTTGGAAAGCCTTACACTTCACTGAAATGTAGTACTACACTCTATAACACAATTGAGAGACAATGTTCCCTACTTGCCTCAGTTCATAACAGTGTGTAGGAAGTTGTTTGATAAAGTGGGCAAAGCTTATACTTGGGCCAGAAGGCAGAATATAGGAAACTACATGAAAACATGAATAATTCAGTGAAAATGACTGTAAACAGATGAGAACTTGTTTAGAACAGCTGAAAGAGAATCTCCAAGTCAGTTCTTAGTGTAGAAAAGGTAGCTAAGATAAGGGAAATCCATAATTCCAGTTAAGATCACATGAAACACTGTTTGAATCCTATATTCATTACTTAAAGGAGACTACAGTGGTAAATGTGTGTTATACAAGGCAGAATACCATTGAAATAGAGAAAGAAACACGTTGGGCAGCTTTGGAAAGCTTTACACTTCACTGAAATGTAGTACTACACTCTATAACACAGTTGAAGACAATGTTCCCAAACTGCCTCAGTTCATAACAGTGTGTAGGAAGTTGTTTGATAAAGTGGGCAAAGCTTATACTTGGACCTGAAGGCAGAATATAGGAAACTACATGAAAACATGATTAATTCAGTGAAAATGACTGTAAACAGATGAGAACTTGTTTAGAACAGCTGAAACAGATTCTCCAAGTCAGTTCTTAGTGTAGAAAAGGTAGCTAAGATCCGGAAATCCTTAATTGGAGTTAAGATTACATGAAACACTGTATGAATCCTATATTCTTTACTTAAAGGAGACTAGAGTGGTAAATGTGTGTTATACAAGGCAGAATACCATTGAAATAGAGAAAGAAACACGTTCGGCAGCTTTGGAAAGCCTTACACTTCACTGAAATGTAGTACTACACTCTATAACACAGTTGAGAGACATTGTTCCCGAGCTGCCTCAGTTCATAACAGTGTGTAGGAAGTTGTTTGATAAAGTGGTCAAAGCTTATACTTGGACCAGAAGGCAGAATATAGGAATCTACATGAAAACATGAATAATTCAGTGAAAATGACTGTAAACAGATGAGGACTTGTTTAGAACAGCTGAAAAAGAATCTCCAAGTCAGTTCTTAGTGTAGAAAAGGTAGCTAAGATCCGGAAATCCTTAATTGCAGTTAAGATTATATGAAACACTGTATGAATCCTATATTCTTTACTTAAAGGAGACTAGAGTGGTAAATGTGTGTTATACAAGGCAGAATACCATTAAAATGGAGAAAGAAACACGTTCGGCAGTTTTGGAAATCCTTAAACGTGACTGAAATGTAGTACTACACTCTATAACACAGTTGAGAGACAATGTTCCCGAGCTGCCTCAGTTCATAACAGTGTGTAGGAAGTTGTTTGATAAAGTGGGCAAAGCTTATACTTGGACCAGAAGGCAGAATATAGGAATCTACATGAAAACATGAATAATTCAGTGAAAATGACTGTAAACAGATGAGAACTTGTTTAGTACAGCTGAAAGAGAATCTCCAAGTCAGTTCTTAGTGTAGAAAAGGTAGCTAAGATCCGGAAATCCTTAATTGGAGTTAAGATTACATGAAACACTGTATGAATCCTATATTCTTTACTTAAAGGAGACTAGAGTGGTAAATGTGTGTTATAGAAGGCAGAATACCATTGAAATAGAGAAAGAAACACGTTCGGCAGCTTTGGAAAGCCTTACTCTTCACTGAAATGTGGTACTACACTCTATAACACAGTTGAGAGACAATGTTCTCGAGCTGCCTCAGTTCATAACAGTGTGTAGGAAGTTTTTTGATAAAGTGGGCAAAGCTTATACTTGGACCAGAAGGCAGAATATAGGAAACTACATGAAAACATGATTAATTCAGTGAAAATGACTGTAAACAGATGAGAACTTGTTTTAGAACAGCTGAAAGAGATTCTCCAAGTCAGTTCTTAGTGTAGTAAAGGTAGCTAAGAACCAGGAAATCTTAATTCCAGTTAAGATCACATGAAACACTGTATGAATCCTATATTCTTTACTGAAAGGAGTCTAGAGTGGTAAATGTGTTTTATACAAGGCAGAATACCATTGAAATAGAGAAAGAAACACGTTCGGCAGCTTTAAAAAGCCTTACACTTCACTGAAATGTAGTACTACACTCTATAACACAGTTGAGAGACAATGTTCCCTACTTGCCTCAGTTCATAACAGTGTGTAGGAAGTTGTTTGATAAAGTGGGCAAAGCTTATACTTGGACCAGAAGGCAGAATATAGGAAACTACATGAAAACATGAATAATTCAGTGAAAATGACTATAAAAAGATGAGAACTTGTTTTAGAACAGCTGAAAGAGATTCTCCAAGTCAGTTCTTAGTGTAGAAAAGGTAGCTAAGATCCGGGAAATCTTAATTCCAGTTAAGATCACATGAAACACTGTATGAATCCTATATTCTTTACTTAAAGGAGACTAGAGTGGTAAATGTGTGTTAAACAAGGCAGAATAACATTGAAATAGAGAAAGAAACACGTTCGGCAGCTTTGGAAAGCCTTACACTTCACTGAAATGTAGTACTACACTCTATAACACAGTTGAGAGACAATGTTCCCTACTTGCCTCAGTTCATAACAGTGTGTAGGAAGTTGTTTGATAAAGTGGGCAAAGCTTATACTTGGGCCAGATGGCAGAATATAGGAAACTACATGAAAATATGAATAATTCAGTGAAAATGACTATAAAAAGATGAGAACTTGTTTAGAACACCTGAAAGAGAATCTCCAAGTCAGTTCTTAGTGTAGAAAAGGGAGCTAAGATAAGGGAAATCCATAATTCCAGTTAAGATCACATGAAACACTATGAATCCTATATTCTTTACTTAAAGGAGACTAGAGTGGTAAATGTGTGTTATACAAGGCAGAATACCATTGAAATAGAGAAAGAAACACGTTGGGCAGCTTTGGAAAGCTTTACACTTCACTGAAATGTAGTACTACACTCTATAACACAGTTGAAGACAATGTTCCCGAACTGCCTCAGTTCATAACAGTGTGTAGGAAGTTGTTTGATAAAGTGGGCAAAGCTTATACTTGGACCTGAAGGAAGAATATAGGAAACTACATGAAAACATGATTAATTCAGTGAAAATGACTGTAAACAGATGAGAACTTGTTTAGAACAGCTGAAAGAGATTCTCCAAGTCAGTTCTTAGTGTAGAAAAGGTAGCTAATATCCGGAAATCCTTAATTGGAGTTAAGATTACATGAAACACTGTATGAATCCTATATTCTTTACTTAAAGGAGACTAGAGTGGTAAATGTGTGTTATACAAGGCAGAATACCATTAAAATAGAGAAAGAAACACGTTCGGCAGCTTTGGAAAGCCTTACACTTCACTGAAATGTAGTACTACACTCTATAACACAGTTGAGAGACAATGTTCCCTACTTGCCTCAGTTCATAACAGTGTGTAGGAAGTTGTTTGATAAAGTGGGCAAAGCTTATACTTGGGCCAGAAGGCAGAATATAGGAAACTACATGAAAACATGAATAATTCAGTGAAAATGACTGTAAACAGATGAGAACTTGTTTTATAACAGCTGAAAGAGATTATCCAAGTCAGTTCTTAGTGTAGAAAAGGTAGCTAAGATCCGGGAAATCTTAATTCCAATTAAAATCACATGAAACACTGTATGAATCCTATATTCTTTACTGAAAGGATACTAGAGTGGTAAATGTTTGTTATACAAGGCAGAATACCATTGAAATAGAGAAAGAAACACGTTCGGCAGCTTTGGAAAGCCTTACACTTCACTGAAATGTAGTACTACACTCTATAACACAATTGAGAGACAATGTTCCCTACTTGCCTCAGTTCATAACAGTGTGTAGGAAGTTGTTTGATAAAGTGGGCAAAGCTTATACTTGGGCCAGAAGGCAGAATATAGGAAACTACATGAAAACATGAATAATTCAGTGAAAATGACTGTAAACAGATGAGAACTTGTTTAGAACAGCTGAAAGAGAATCTCCAAGTCAGTTCTTAGTGTAGAAAAGGTAGCTAAGATAAGGGAAATCCATAATTCCAGTTAAGATCACATGAAACACTGTTTGAATCCTATATTCATTACTTAAAGGAGACTACAGTGGTAAATGTGTGTTATACAAGGCAGAATACCATTGAAATAGAGAAAGAAACACGTTGGGCAGCTTTGGAAAGCTTTACACTTCACTGAAATGTAGTACTACACTCTATAACACAGTTGAAGACAATGTTCCCAAACTGCCTCAGTTCATAACAGTGTGTAGGAAGTTGTTTGATAAAGTGGGCAAAGCTTATACTTGGACCTGAAGGCAGAATATAGGAAACTACATGAAAACATGATTAATTCAGTGAAAATGACTGTAAACAGATGAGAACTTGTTTAGAACAGCTGAAACAGATTCTCCAAGTCAGTTCTTAGTGTAGAAAAGGTAGCTAAGATCCGGAAATCCTTAATTGGAGTTAAGATTACATGAAACACTGTATGAATCCTATATTCTTTACTTAAAGGAGACTAGAGTGGTAAATGTGTGTTATACAAGGCAGAATACCATTAAAATAGAGAAAGAAACACGTTCGGCAGCTTTGGAAAGCCTTACACTTCACTGAAATGTAGTACTACACTCTATAACACAGTTGAGAGACAATGTTCCCTACTTGCCTCAGTTCATAACAGTGTGTAGGAAGTTGTTTGATAAAGTGGGCAAAGCTTATACTTGGGCCAGAAGGCAGAATATAGGAAACTACATGAAAACATGAATAATTCAGTGAAAATGACTGTAAACAGATGAGAACTTGTTTAGAACAGCTGAAAGAGAATCTCCAAGTCAGTTCTTAGTGTAGAAAAGGTAGCTAAGATAAGGGAAATCCATAATTCCAGTTAAGATCACATGAAACACTGTATGAATCCTATATTCTTTACTTAAAGGAGACTAGAGTGGTAAATGTGTGTTATAGAAGGCAGAATACCATTGAAATAGAGAAAGAAACACGTTCGGCAGCTTTGGAAAGCCTTACTGTTCACTGAAATGTAGTACTACACTCTATAACACAGTTGAGAGACAATGTTCCCGAGATGCCTCAGTTCATAACAGTGTGTAGGAAGTTGTTTGATAAAGTGGGCAAAGCTTATACTTGGGCCAGAAGGCAAAATATAGGAAACTACATGAAAACATGAATAATTCAGTGAAAATGACTGTAAACAGATGAGAACTTGTTTTAGAACAGCTGAAAGAGATTCTCCAAGTCAGTTCTTAGTGTAGAAAAGGTAGCTAAGATCCGGGAAATCTTAATTCCAGTTAAAATCACATGAAACACGGTATGAATCCTATATTCTTTACTGAAAGGATACTAGAGTGGTAAATGTTTGTTATACAAGGCAGAATACCATTGAAATAGAGAAAGAAACACGTTCGGCAGCTTTGGAAAGCCTTACACTTCACTGAAATGTAGTACTACACTCTATAACACAATTGAGAGACAATGTTCCCTACTTGCCTCAGTTCATAACAGTGTGTAGGAAGTTGTTTGATAAAGTGGGCAAAGCTTATACTTGGGCCAGAAGGCAGAATATAGGAAACTACATGAAAACATGAATAATTCAGTGAAAATGACTGTAAACAGATGAGAACTTGTTTAGAACAGCTGAAAGAGAATCTCCAAGTCAGTTCTTAGTGTAGAAAAGGTAGCTAAGATAAGGGAAATCCATAATTCCAGTTAAGATCACATGAAACACTGTATGAATCCTATATTCATTACTTAAAGGAGACTAGAGTGGTAAATGTGTGTTATGGAAGGCAGAATACCATTGAAATAGAGAAAGAAACACGTTCGGCAGCTTTGGAAAGCCTTACTCTTCACTGAAATGTGGTACTACACTCTATAACACAGTTGAGAGACAATGTTCTCGAGCTGCCTCAGTTCATAACAGTGTGTAGGAAGTTGTTTGATAAAGTGGGCAAAGCTTATACTTGGACCAGAAGGCAGAATATAGGAAACTACATGAAAACATGATTAATTCAGCGAAAATGACTGTAAACAGATGAGAACTTGTTTTAGAACAGCTGAAAGAGATTCTCCAAGTCAGTTCTTAGTGTAGAAAAGGTAGCTAAGAACCAGGAAATCTTAATTCCAGTTAAGATCACATGAAACACTGTGTGAATCCTATATTCTTTACTGAAAGGAGACTAGAGTGGTAAATGTGTGTTATACAAGGTAGAATACCATTGAAATAGAGAAAGAAACACGTTCGGCAGCTTTGGAAAGCCTTACACTTCACTGAAATGTAGTACTACACTCTATAACACAGTTGAGAGACAATGTTCCCTACTTGCCTCAGTTCATAACAGTGTGTAGGAAGTTGTTTGATAAAGTGGGCAAAGCTTATACTTGGACCAGAAGGCAGAATATAGGAAACTACATGAAAACATGATTAATTCAGTGAAAATGACTGTAAACAGATGAGAACTTGTTTTAGAACAGCTGAAAGAGATTCTCCAAGTCAGTTCTTAGTGTAGAAAAGGTAGCTAAGAACCAGGAAATCTTAATTCTAGTTAAGATCACATGAAACACTGTATGAATCCTATATTCTTTACTGAAAGGAGTCTAGAGTGGTAAATGTGTTTTATACAAGGCAGAATACCATTGAAATAGAGAAAGAAACACGTTCGGCAGCTTTAAAAAGCCTTACACTTCACTGAAATGTAGTACTACACTCTATAACACAGTTGAGAGACAATGTTCCCTACTTGCCTCAGTTCATAACAGTGTGTAGGAAGTTGTTTGATAAAGTGGGCAAAGCTTATACTTGGGCCAGAAGGCAGAATATAGGAAACTACATGAAAACATGAATAATTCAGTGAAAATGACTGTAAACAGAAGAGAACTTGTTTAGAACAGCTGAAAGAGAATCTCCAAGTCAGTTCTTAGTGTAGAAAAGGTAGCTAAGAACCGGGAAATCTTAATTCCAGTTAAGATCACATGAAACACTGTATGAATCCTATATTCTTTACTGAAAGGAGACTAGAGTGGTAAATGTGTGTTATACAAGGCAGAATACCATTGAAATAGAGAAAGAAACACGTTCGGCAGCTTTGGAAAGCCTTACACTTCACTGAAATGTAGTACTACACTCTATAACACAGTTGAGAGACAATGTTCCCTACTTGCCTCAGTTCATAACAGTGTGTAGGAAGTTGTTTGATAAAGTGGTCAAAGCTTATACTTGGACCAGAAGGCAGAATATAGGAAACTACATGAAAACATGAATAATTCAGTGAAAATGACTGTTAACAGATGAGAACTTGTTTTAGAACAGCTGAAAGAGATTCTCCAAGTCAGTTCTTAGTGTAGAAAAGGTAGCTAAGATCCGGGAAATCTTAATTCCAGTTAAGATCACATGAAACACTGTATGAATCCTATATTCTTTACTTAAAGGAGCCTAGAGTGGTAAATGAGTGTTATACAAGGCAGAATACCATTGAAATAGAGAAAGAAACACGTTCGGCAGCTTTGGAAAGCCTTACACTTCACTGAAATGTAGTACTACACTCTATAACACAGTTGAGAGACAATGTTCCCTACTTGCCTCAGTTCATAACAGTGTGTAGGAAGTTGTTTGATAAAGTGGGCAAAGCTTATACTTGGGCCAGAAGGTAGAATATAGGAAACTTCATGAAAACATGAATAATTCAGTGAAAATAACTGTAAACAGATGAGAACTTGTTTAGAACAGCTGAAAGAGAATCTCCAAGTCAGTTTTTAGTGTAGAAAAGGTAGCTAAGATAAGGGAAATCCATAATTCAAAAAGATCACATGAAACACTGTATGAATCCTATATTCATTACTTAAAGGAGACTAGAGTGGTAAATGTGTGTTATAGAAGGCAGAATACCATTGAAATAGAGAAAGAAACACGTTCGGCAGCTATGGAAAGCCTTACACTTCACTGAAATGTAGTACTACACTCTATAACACAGTTGAGAGACAATGTTCCCTACTTGCCTCAGTTCATAACAGTGTGTAGGAAGTTGTTTGATAAAGTGGGCAAAGCTTATACTTGGGCCAGAAGGCAGAATATAGGAAACTACATGAAAACATGAATAATTCAGTGAAAATGACTGTAAACAGATGAGAACTTGTTTTAGAACAGCTGAAAGAGATTCTCCAAGTCAGTTCTTAGGGTAGAAAAGGTAGCTAAGATCCGGGAAATCTTAATTCCAGTTAAGATCACATGAAACACTGTATGAATCCTATATTCTTTACTTAAAGGAGACTAGAGTGGTAAATGTGTGTTATACAAGGCAGAATACCATTGAAATAGAGAAAGAAACACGTTCGGCAACTTTGGAATGCCTTACACTTCACTTAAATGTAGTACTACACTCTATAACACTGTTGAGAGACAATGCTCCCTACTTGCCTCAGTTCATAACAGTGTGTAGGAAGTTGTTTGATAAAGTGGGCAAAGCTTATACTTGGGCCAGAAGGCAGAATATAGGAAACTACATGAAAATATGAATAATTCAGTGAAAATGACTATAAACAGATGAGAACTTGTTTAGAACAGCTGAAAGAGAATCTCCAAGTCAGTTCTTAGTGTAGAAAAGGGAGCTAAGATAAGGGAAATCCATAATTCCAGTTAAGATCACATGAAACACTATGAATCCTATATTCTTTACTTAAAGGAGACTAGAGTGGTAAATGTGTGTTATACAAGGCAGAATACCATTGAAATAGAGAAAGAAACACGTTCGGCAGCTTTGGAAAGCCTTACTCTTCACTGAAATGTAGTACTACACTCTATAACACAGTTGAGAGACAATGTTCCCTACTTGCCTCAGTTCATAACAGTGTGTAGGAAGTTGTTTGATAAAGTGGGCAAAGCTTATACTTGGGCCAGAAGGCAGAATATAGGAAACTACATGAAAACATGAATAATTCAGAGAAAATGACTGTAAACAGATGAGAACTTGTTTAGAACAGCTGAAAGAGAATCTCCAAGTCAGTTCTTAGTGTAGAAAAGTTAGCTAAGATAAGGGAAATCCATAATTCCAGTTAAGATCACATGAAACACTGTTTGAATCCTATATTCATTACTTAAAGGAGACTACAGTGGTAAATGTGTGTTATACAAGGCAGAATACCATTGAAATAGAGAAAGAAACACGTTCGGCAGCTTTGGAAAGCCTTACTCTTCACTGAAATGTGGTACTACACTCTATAACACAGTTGAGAGACAATGTTCTTGAGCTGCCTCAGTTCATAACAGTGTGTAGGAAGTTTTTTGATAAAGTGGGCAAAGCTTATACTTGAACCAGAAGGCAGAATATAGGAAACTACATGAAAACATGATTAATTCAGTGAAAATGACTGTAAACAGATGAGAACTTGTTTTAGAACAGCTGAACGAGATTCTCCTAGTCAGTTCTTATTGTAGAAAAGGTAGCTAAGAACCAGGAAATCTTAATTCCAGTTAAGATCACATGAAACACTGTATGAATCCTATATTCTTTACTGAAAGGAGTCTAGAGTGGTAAATGTGTTTTATACAAGGCAGAATACCATTGAAATAGAGAAAGAAACACGTTCGGCAGCTTTAAAAAGCCTTACACTTCACTGAAATGTAGTACTACACTCTATAACACAGTTGAGAGACAATGTTCCCTACTTGCCTCAGTTCATAACAGTGTGTAGGAAGTTGTTTGATAAAGTGGGCAAAGCTTATACTTGGGCCAGAAGGCAGAATATAGGAAACTACATGAAAACATGAATAATTCAGTGAAAATGACTGTAAACAGATGAGAACTTGTTTAGAACAGCTGAAAGAGAATCTCCAAGTCAGTTCTTAGTGTAGAAAAGGTAGCTAAGATTAGGGAAATCCATAATTCCAGTTAAGATCACATGAAACACTGTTTGAATCCTATATTCATTACTTAAAGGAGACTACAGTGGTAAATGTGTGTTATACAAGGCAGAATACCATTGAAATAGAGAAAGAAACACGTTTGGCAGCTTTGGAAAGGCTTACACTTCACTGAAATGTAGTACAACACTCCATAACACAGTTGAGAGACAATGTTCCCGAGCTGCCTCAGTTCATAACAGTGTGTAGGAAGTGGTTTGATAAAGTGGGCAAAGCTTATACTTGGACCAAAAGGCAGAATATAGGAAACTACATGAAAACATGAATAATTCAGTGAAAATGACTATAAAAAGATGAGAACTTGTTTTAGAACAGCTGAAAGAGATTCTCCAAGTCAGTTCTTAGTGTAGAAAAGGTAGCTAAGATCCGGGAAATCTTAATTCCAGTTAAGATCACATGAAACACTGTATGAATCCTATATTCTTTACTTAAAGGAGACTAGAGTGGTAAATGTGTGTTAAACAAGGCAGAATAACATTGAAATAGAGAAAGAAACACGTTCGGCAGCTTTGGAAAGCCTTACACTTCACTGAAATGTAGTACTACACTCTATAACACAGTTGAGAGACAATGTTCCCGAACTGCCTCAGTTCATAACAGTGTGTAGGAAGTTGTTTGATAAAGTGGGCAAAGCTTATACTTGGACCTGAAGGCAGAATATAGGAAACTACATGAAAACATGATTAATTCAGTGAAAATGACTGTAAACAGATGAGAACTTGCTTAGAACAGCTGAAAGAGATTCTCCAAGTCAGTTCTTAGTGTAGAAAAGGTAGCTAAGATCCGGAAATCCTTAATTGGAGTTAAGATTACATGAAACACTGTATGAATCCTATATTCTTTACTTAAAGGAGACTAGAGTGGTAAATGTGTGTTATACAAGGCAGAATACCATTAAAATAGAGAAAGAAACACGTTCGGCAGCTTTGGAAAGCCTTACACTTCACTGAAATGTAGTACTACACTCTATAACACAGTTGAGAGACAATGTTCCCTACTTGCCTCAGTTCATAACAGTGTGTAGGAAGTTGTTTGATAAAGTGGGCAAAGCTTATACTTGGGCCAGAAGGCAGAATATAGGAAACTACATGAAAACATGAATAATTCAGTGAAAATGACTGTAAACAGAAGAGAACTTGTTTAGAACAGCTGAAAGAGAATCTCCAAGTCAGTTCTTAGTGTAGAAAAGGTAGCTAAGAACCGGGAAATCTTAATTCCAGTTAAGATCACATGAAACACTGTATGAATCCTATATTCTTTACTGAAAGGAGACTAGAGTGGTAAATGTGTGTTATACAAGGCAGAATACCATTGAAATAGAGAAAGAAACACGTTCGGCAGCTTTGGAAAGCCTTACACTTCACTGAAATGTAGTACTACACTCTATAACACAGTTGAGAGACAATGTTCCCTACTTGCCTCAGTTCATAACAGTGTGTAGGAAGTTGTTTGATAAAGTGGTCAAAGCTTATACTTGGACCAGAAGGCAGAATATAGGAAACTACATGAAAACATGAATAATTCAGTGAAAATGACTGTTAACAGATGAGAACTTGTTTTAGAACAGCTGAAAGAGATTCTCCAAGTCAGTTCTTAGTGTAGAAAAGGTAGCTAAGATCCGGGAAATCTTAATTCCAGTTAAGATCACATGAAACACTGTATGAATCCTATATTCTTTACTTAAAGGAGCCTAGAGTGGTAAATGAGTGTTATACAAGGCAGAATACCATTGAAATAGAGAAAGAAACACGTTCGGCAGCTTTGGAAAGCCTTACACTTCACTGAAATGTAGTACTACACTCTATAACACAGTTGAGAGACAATGTTCCCTACTTGCCTCAGTTCATAACAGTGTGTAGGAAGTTGTTTGATAAAGTGGGCAAAGCTTATACTTGGGCCAGAAGGTAGAATATAGGAAACTTCATGAAAACATGAATAATTCAGTGAAAATAACTGTAAACAGATGAGAACTTGTTTTAGAACAGCTGAAAGAGATTCTCCAAGTCAGTTCTTAGGGTAGAAAAGGTAGCTAAGATCCGGGAAATCTTAATTCCAGTTAAGATCACATGAAACACTGTATGAATCCTATATTCTTTACTTAAAGGAGACTAGAGTGGTAAATGTGTGTTATACAAGGCAGAATACCATTGAAATAGAGAAAGAAACACGTTCGGCAACTTTGGAATGCCTTACACTTCACTTAAATGTAGTACTACACTCTATAACACTGTTGAGAGACAATGCTCCCTACTTGCCTCAGTTCATAACAGTGTGTAGGAAGTTGTTTGATAAAGTGGGCAAAGCTTATACTTGGGCCAGAAGGCAGAATATAGGAAACTACATGAAAATATGAATAATTCAGTGAAAATGACTATAAACAGATGAGAACTTGTTTAGAACAGCTGAAAGAGAATCTCCAAGTCAGTTCTTAGTGTAGAAAAGGGAGCTAAGATAAGGGAAATCCATAATTCCAGTTAAGATCACATGAAACACTATGAATCCTATATTCTTTACTTAAAGGAGACTAGAGTGGTAAATGTGTGTTATACAAGGCAGAATACCATTGAAATAGAGAAAGAAACACGTTCGGCAGCTTTGGAAAGCCTTACTCTTCACTGAAATGTAGTACTACACTCTATAACACAGTTGAGAGACAATGTTCCCTACTTGCCTCAGTTCATAACAGTGTGTAGGAAGTTGTTTGATAAAGTGGGCAAAGCTTATACTTGGGCCAGAAGGCAGAATATAGGAAACTACATGAAAACATGAATAATTCAGAGAAAATGACTGTAAACAGATGAGAACTTGTTTAGAACAGCTGAAAGAGAATCTCCAAGTCAGTTCTTAGTGTAGAAAAGTTAGCTAAGATAAGGGAAATCCATAATTCCAGTTAAGATCACATGAAACACTGTTTGAATCCTATATTCATTACTTAAAGGAGACTACAGTGGTAAATGTGTGTTATACAAGGCAGAATACCATTGAAATAGAGAAAGAAACACGTTTGGCAGCTTTGGAAAGGCATACACTTCACTGAAATGTAGTACCACACTCCATAACACAGTTGAGAGACAATGTTCCCGAGCTGCCTCAGTTCATAACAGTGTGTAGGAAGTGGTTTGATAAAGTGGGCAAAGCTTATACTTGGACCAGAAGGCAGAATATAGGAAACTACATGAAAACATGAATAATTCAGTGAAAATGACTGTAAACAGATGAGAACTTGTTTTAGAACAGCTGAAAGAGATTCCCCAAGTCAGTTCTTAGTGTAGAAAAGGTAGCTAAGATCCGTGAAATCTTAATTCCAGTTAAGATCACATGAAACACTGTATGAATCCTATATTCTTTACTGAAAGGAGACTAGAGTGGTAAATGTGTGTTATACAAGGCAGAATACCATTGAAATAGAGAAAGAAACACGTTCGGCAGCTATAAAAGGCCTTACACTTCACTGAAATGTAGTACTACACTCTATAACACAGTTGAGAGACACTGTTCCCTACTTGCCTCAGTTCATAACAGTGTGTAGGAAGTTGTTTGATAAAGTGGGCAAAGCTTATACTTGGGCCAGAAGGCAGAATATAGGAAACTACATGAAAACATGAATAATTCAGTGAAAATGACTGTAAACAGATGAGAACTTGTTTTAGAACAGCTGAAAGAGATTCTCCAAGTCAGTTCTTAGTGTAGAAAAGGTAGCTAAGATCCGGTTAATCTTAATTCCAGTTAAGATCACATGAAACACTGTATGAATCCTATATTCTTTACTTAAAGGAGACTAGAGTGGTAAATGTGTGTTATACAAGGCAGAATACCATTGAAATAGAGAAAGAAACACGTTCGGCAGCTTTGGAAAGCCTTACACTTCACTTAAATGTAGTACTACACTCTATAACACTGTTGAGAGACAATGCTCCCTACTTGCCTCAGTTCATAACAGTGTGTAGGAAGTTGTTTGATAAAGTGGGCAAAGCTTATACTTGGGCCAGAAGGCAGAATATAGGAAACTACATGAAAATATGAATAATTCAGTGAAAATGACTATAAACAGATGAGAACTTGTTTAGAACAGCTGAAAGAGAATCTCCAAGTCAGTTCTTAGTGTAGAAAAGGGAGCTAAGATAAGGGAAATCCATAATTCCAGTTAAGATCACATGAAACACTATGAATCCTATATTCTTTACTTAAAGGAGACTAGAGTGGTAAATGTGTGTTATACAAGGCAGAATACCATTGAAATAGAGAAAGAAACACGTTCGGCAGCTTTGGAAAGCCTTACTCTTCACTGAAATGTAGTACTACACTCTATAACACAGTTGAGAGACAATGTTCCCTACTTGCCTCAGTTCGTAACAGTGTGTAGGAAGTTGTTTGATAAAGTGGGCAAAGCTTATACTTGGGCCAGAAGGCAGAATATAGGAAACTACATGAAAACATGAATAATTCAGAGAAAATGACTGTAAACAGATGAGAACTTGTTTAGAACAGCTGAAAGACAATCTCCAAGTCAGTTCTTAGTGTAGAAAAGGTAGCTAAGATAAGGGAAATCCATAATTCCAGTTAAGATCACATGAAACACTGTTTGAATCCTATATTCATTACTTAAAGGAGACTACAGTGGTAAATGTGTGTTATACAAGGCAGAATACCATTGAAATAGAGAAAGAAACACGTTTGGCAGCTTTGGAAAGGCTTACACTTCACTGAAATGTAGTACTACACTCCATAACACAGTTGAGAGACAATGTTCCCGAGCTGCCTCAGTTCATAACAGTGTGTAGGAAGTTGTTTGATAAAGTGGGCAAAGCTTATACTTGGGCCAGAAGGTAGAATATAGGAAACTTCATGAAAACATGAATAATTCAGTGAAAATAACTGTAAACAGATGAGAACTTGTTTAGAACAGCTGAAAGAGAATCTCCAAGTCAGTTTTTAGTGTAGAAAAGGTAGCTAAGATAAGGGAAATCCATAATTCAAAAAGATCACATGAAACACTGTATGAATCCTATATTCATTACTTAAAGGAGACTAGAGTGGTAAATGTGTGTTATAGAAGGCAGAATACCATTGAAATAGAGAAAGAAACACTTTCGGCAGCTATGGAAAGCCTTACACTTCACTGAAATGTAGTACTACACTCTATAACACAGTTGAGAGACAATGTTCCCTACTTGCCTCAGTTCATAACAGTGTGTAGGAAGTTGTTTGATAAAGTGGGCAAAGCTTATACTTGGGCCAGAAGGCAGAATATAGGAAACTACATGAAAACATGAATAATTCAGTGAAAATGACTGTAAACAGATGAGAACTTGTTTTAGAACAGCTGAAAGAGATTCTCCAAGTCAGTTCTTAGGGTAGAAAAGGTAGCTAAGATCCGGGAAATCTTAATTCCAGTTAAGATCACATGAAACACTGTATGAATCCTATATTCTTTACTTAAAGGAGACTAGAGTGGTAAATGTGTGTTATACAAGGCAGAATACCATTGAAATAGAGAAAGAAACACGTTCGGCAACTTTGGAATGCCTTACACTTCACTTAAATGTAGTACTACACTCTATAACACTGTTGAGAGACAATGCTCCCTACTTGCCTCAGTTCATAACAGTGTGTAGGAAGTTGTTTGATAAAGTGGGCAAAGCTTATACTTGGGCCAGAAGGCAGAATATAGGAAACTACATGAAAATATGAATAATTCAGTGAAAATGACTATAAACAGATGAGAACTTGTTTAGAACAGCTGAAAGAGAATCTCCAAGTCAGTTCTTAGTGTAGAAAAGGGAGCTAAGATAAGGGAAATCCATAATTCCAGTTAAGATCACATGAAACACTATGAATCCTATATTCTTTACTTAAAGGAGACTAGAGTGGTAAATGTGTGTTATACAAGGCAGAATACCATTGAAATAGAGAAAGAAACACGTTCGGCAGCTTTGGAAAGCCTTACTCTTCACTGAAATGTAGTACTACACTCTATAACACAGTTGAGAGACAATGTTCCCTACTTGCCTCAGTTCATAACAGTGTGTAGGAAGTTGTTTGATAAAGTGGGCAAAGCTTATACTTGGGCCAGAAGGCAGAATATAGGAAACTACATGAAAACATGAATAATTCAGAGAAAATGACTGTAAACAGATGAGAACTTGTTTAGAACAGCTGAAAGAGAATCTCCAAGTCAGTTCTTAGTGTAGAAAAGTTAGCTAAGATAAGGGAAATCCATAATTCCAGTTAAGATCACATGAAACACTGTTTGAATCCTATATTCATTACTTAAAGGAGACTACAGTGGTAAATGTGTGTTATACAAGGCAGAATACCATTGAAATAGAGAAAGAAACACGTTTGGCAGCTTTGGAAAGGCATACACTTCACTGAAATGTAGTACCACACTCCATAACACAGTTGAGAGACAATGTTCCCGAGCTGCCTCAGTTCATAACAGTGTGTAGGAAGTGGTTTGATAAAGTGGGCAAAGCTTATACTTGGACCAGAAGGCAGAATATAGGAAACTACATGAAAACATGAATAATTCAGTGAAAATGACTGTAAACAGATGAGAACTTGTTTTAGAACAGCTGAAAGAGATTCCCCAAGTCAGTTCTTAGTGTAGAAAAGGTAGCTAAGATCCGTGAAATCTTAATTCCAGTTAAGATCACATGAAACACTGTATGAATCCTATATTCTTTACTGAAAGGAGACTAGAGTGGTAAATGTGTGTTATACAAGGCAGAATACCATTGAAATAGAGAAAGAAACACGTTCGGCAGCTATAAAAGGCCTTACACTTCACTGAAATGTAGTACTACACTCTATAACACAGTTGAGAGACACTGTTCCCTACTTGCCTCAGTTCATAACAGTGTGTAGGAAGTTGTTTGATAAAGTGGGCAAAGCTTATACTTGGGCCAGAAGGCAGAATATAGGAAACTACATGAAAACATGAATAATTCAGTGAAAATGACTGTAAACAGATGAGAACTTGTTTTAGAACAGCTGAAAGAGATTCTCCAAGTCAGTTCTTAGTGTAGAAAAGGTAGCTAAGATCCGGTTAATCTTAATTCCAGTTAAGATCACATGAAACACTGTATGAATCCTATATTCTTTACTTAAAGGAGACTAGAGTGGTAAATGTGTGTTATACAAGGCAGAATACCATTGAAATAGAGAAAGAAACACGTTCGGCAGCTTTGGAAAGCCTTACACTTCACTTAAATGTAGTACTACACTCTATAACACTGTTGAGAGACAATGCTCCCTACTTGCCTCAGTTCATAACAGTGTGTAGGAAGTTGTTTGATAAAGTGGGCAAAGCTTATACTTGGGCCAGAAGGCAGAATATAGGAAACTACATGAAAATATGAATAATTCAGTGAAAATGACTATAAACAGATGAGAACTTGTTTAGAACAGCTGAAAGAGAATCTCCAAGTCAGTTCTTAGTGTAGAAAAGGGAGCTAAGATAAGGGAAATCCATAATTCCAGTTAAGATCACATGAAACACTATGAATCCTATATTCTTTACTTAAAGGAGACTAGAGTGGTAAATGTGTGTTATACAAGGCAGAATACCATTGAAATAGAGAAAGAAACACGTTCGGCAGCTTTGGAAAGCCTTACTCTTCACTGAAATGTAGTACTACACTCTATAACACAGTTGAGAGACAATGTTCCCTACTTGCCTCAGTTCGTAACAGTGTGTAGGAAGTTGTTTGATAAAGTGGGCAAAGCTTATACTTGGGCCAGAAGGCAGAATATAGGAAACTACATGAAAACATGAATAATTCAGAGAAAATGACTGTAAACAGATGAGAACTTGTTTAGAACAGCTGAAAGACAATCTCCAAGTCAGTTCTTAGTGTAGAAAAGGTAGCTAAGATAAGGGAAATCCATAATTCCAGTTAAGATCACATGAAACACTGTTTGAATCCTATATTCATTACTTAAAGGAGACTACAGTGGTAAATGTGTGTTATACAAGGCAGAATACCATTGAAATAGAGAAAGAAACACGTTTGGCAGCTTTGGAAAGCCTTACACTTCACTGAAATGTAGTACTACACTCCATAACACAGTTGAGAGACAATGTTCCCGAGCTGCCTCAGTTCATAACAGTGTGTAGGAAGTGGTTTGATAAAGTGGGCAAAGCTTATACTTGGACCAGAAGGCAGAATATAGGAAACTACATGAAAACATGAATAATTCAGTGAAAATGACTGTAAACAGATGAGAACTTGTTTTAGAACAGCTGAAAGAGATTCTCCAAGTCAGTTCTTAGTGTAGAAAAGGTAGCTAAGATCCGGGAAATCTTAATTCCAGTTAAGATCACGTGAAACACTGTATGAATCCTATATTCTTTACTTAAAGGAGACTAGAGTGGTAAATGTGTGTTATACAAGGCAGAATACCATTGAAATAGAGAAAGAAACACGTTCGGCAGCTTTGGAAAGCCTTACACTTCACTTAAATGTAGTACTACACTCTATAACACTGTTGAGAGACAATGCTCCCTACTTGCCTCAGTTCATAACAGTGTGTAGGAAGTTGTTTGATAAAGTGGGCAAAGCTTATACTTGGGCCAGAAGGCAGAATATAGGAAACTACATGAAAATATGAATAATTCAGTGAAAATGACTATAAACAGATGAGAACTTGTTTAGAACAGCTGAAAGAGAATCTCCAAGTCAGTTCTTAGTGTAGAAAAGGGAGCTAAGATAAGGGAAATCCATAATTCCAGTTAAGATCACATGAAACACTATGAATCCTATATTCTTTACTTAAAGGAGACTAGAGTGGTAAATGTGTGTTATACAAGGCAGAATACCATTGAAATAGAGAAAGAAACACGTTCGGCAGCTTTGGAAAGCCTTACTCTTCACTGAAATGTAGTACTACACACTATAACACAGTTGAGAGACAATGTTCCCTACTTGCCTCAGTTCATAACAGTGTGTAGGAAGTTGTTTGATAAAGTGGGCAAAGCTTATACTTGGGCCAGAAGGCAGAATATAGGAAACTACATGAAAACATGAATAATTCAGAGAAAATGACTGTAAACAGATGAGAACTTGTTTAGAACAGCTGAAAGAGAATCTCCAAGTCAGTTCTTAGTGTAGAAAAGGTAGCTAAGATAAGGGAAATCCATAATTCCAGTTAAGATCACATGAAACACTGTTTGAATCCTATATTCATTACTTAAAGGAGACTACAGTGGTAAATGTGTGTTATACAAGGCAGAATACCATTGAAATAGAGAAAGAAACACGTTTGGCAGCTTTGGAAAGGCTTACACTTCACTGAAATGTAGTACTACACTCCATAACACAGTTGAGAGACAATGTTCCCGAGCTGCCTCAGTTCATAACAGTGTGTAGGAAGTGGTTTGATAAAGTGGGCAAAGCTTATACTTGGACCAGAAGGCAGAATATAGGAAACTACATGAAAACATGAATAATTCAGTGAAAATGACTATAAAAAGATGAGAACTTGTTTTAGAACAGCTTAAAGAGATTCTCCAAGTCAGTTCTTAGTGTAGAAAAGGTAGCTAAGATCCGGGAAATCTTAATTCCAGTTAAGATAACATGAAACACTGTATGAATCCTATATTCTTTACTTAAAGGAGCTTAGAGTGGTAAATGTGTGTTATACAAGGCAGAATACCATTGAAATAGAGAAAGAAACACATTCGGCAGCTTTGGAAAGCCTTACACTTCACTGAAATGTAGTACTACACTCTATAACACAGTTGAGAGACAATTTTCCCTACTTGGCTCAGTTCATAACAGTGTGTAGGAAGTTGTTTGATAAAGTGGGCAAAGCTTATACTTGGGCCAGAAGGTAGAATATAGGAAACTTCATGAAAACATGAATAATTCAGTGAAAATAACTGTAAACAGATGAGAACTTGTTTAGAACAGCTGAAAGAGAATCTCCAAGTCAGTTTTTAGTGTAGAAAAGGTAGCTAAGATAAGGGAAATCCATAATTCAAAAAGATCACATGAAACACTGTATGAATCCTATATTCATTACTTAAAGGAGACTAGAGTGGAAAATGTGTGTTATACAAGGCAGAATACCATTGAAATAGAGAAAGAAACACGTTCGGCAGCTATGGAAAGCCTTACACTTCACTGAAATGTAGTACTACACTCTATAACACAGTTGAGAGACAATGTTCCCTACTTGCCTCAGTTCATAACAGTGTGTAGGAAGTTGTTTGATAAAGTGGGCAAAGCTTATACTTGGGCCAGAAGGCAGAATATAGGAAACTACATGATAACATGAATAATTCAGTGAAAATGACTGTAAACAGATGAGAACTTGTTTTAGAACAGCTGAAAGAGATTCTCCAAGTCAGTTCTTAGTGTAGAAAAGGTAGCTAAGATCCGGGAAATCTTAATTCCAGTTAAGATCACATGAAACACTGTATGAATCCTATATTCATTACTTAAAGGAGAATAGAGTGGTAAATGTGTGTTATACAAGGCAGAATACCATTGAAATAGAGAAAGAAACACGTTCGGCAGCTTTGGAAAGCCTTACACTTCACTGAAATGTAGTACTACACTCTATAACACAGTTGAGAGACAATGTTCCCGAGCTGCCTCAGTTCATAACAGTGTGTAGGAAGTTGTTTGATAAAGTGGGCAAAGCTTATACTTGGACCAGAAGGAAGAATATAGGAAACTACATGAAAACATGATTAATTCAGTTAAAATGACTGTAAACAGATGAGAACTTGTTTAGAACAGCTGAAATAGATTCTCCTAGTCAGTTCTTAGTGTAGAAAAGGTAGCTAAGATCCGGAAATCTTTAATTGGAGTTAAGATTATATGAAACACTATATGAATCCTATATTCTTTACTTAAAGGAGACTAGAGTGGTAAATGTGTGTTATACAAGGCATAATACCATTAAAATAGAGAAAGAAACACGTTCGGCAGTTTTGGAAATCCTTACACGTGACTGAAATGTAGTACTACACTCTATAACACAGTTGAGAGACAATGTTCCCGAGCTGCCTCAGTTCATAACAGTGTGAAGGAAGTTGTTTGATAAAGTGGTCAAAGCTTATACTTGGACCAGAAGGCAGAATATAGGAAACTACATGAAAACTTGAATAATTCAGTGAAAATGACTGTAAATAGATTGGAACTTGTTTTAGAACAGCTGAAAGAGATTCTCCAAGTCAGTTCTTAGTGTAGAAAAAGTAGCTAAGATCCTGGAAATCTTAATTCCAGTTAAGATCACATGAAACACTGTATGAATCCTATATTCTTTACTTAAAGGAGACTAGAGTGGTAAATGTGTGTTATACAAGGCAGAATACCATTGAAGTATAGAAAGAAACACGTTCGGCAGCTCTGGAAAGCCTTACACTTCACTGAAATGTAGTACTACACTCTATAACACAGTTGAGAGACAATGTTCCCTACTTGCCTCAGTTCATAACAGTGTGTAGGAAGTTGTTTGATAAAGTGGGCAAAGCTTATACTTGGGCCAGAAGGCAGAATATAGGAAACTACATGAAAACATGAATAATTCAGTGAAAATAACTGTAAACAGATGAGAACTTGTTTAGAACAGCTGAAAGAGAATCTCCAAGTCAGTTTTTAGTGTAGAAAAGGTAGCTAAGATAAGGGAAATCCATAATTCCAGTTAAGATCACATGAAACACTGTATGAATCCTATATTCATTACTTAAAGGAGATTAGACTGGTAAATGTGTGTTATACAAGGCAGAATACCATTGAAATAGAGAAAGAAACACGTTCGGCAGCTATGGAAAGCCTTACACTTCACTGAAATGTAGTACTACACTCTATAACACAGTTGAGAGACAATGTTCCCTACTTGCCTCAGTTCATAACAGTGTGTAGGAAGTTGTTTGATAAAGTGGGCAAAGCTTATACTTGGGCCAGAAGGCAGAATATAGGAAACTACATGAAAACATGAATAATTCAGTGAAAATGACTGTAAACAGATGAGAACTTGTTTTAGAACAGCTGAAAGAGATTCTCCAAGTCAGTTCTTAGTGTAGAAAAGGTAGCTAAGATCCGGGAAATCTTAATTCCAGTTATAATCACATGAAACACTGTATGAATCCTATATTCTTTACTTAAAGGAGACTAGAGTGGTAAATGTGTGTTATACAAGGCAGAGTACCATGGAAATAGAGAAAGAAACACGTTCGGCAGCTTTGGAAAGCCGTACACTTCACTGAAATGTAGTACTACACTCTATAACACAGTTGAGAGACAATGTTCCCTACTTGCTTCAGTTCATAACAGTGTGTAGGAAGTTGTTTGATAAAGTGGGCAAAGCTTATACTTGGGCCAGAAGGCAGAATATAGGAAACAACATGAAAACATGAATAATTCAGTGAAAATGATTGTAAACAGATGAGAACTTGTTTAGAACAGCTGAAAGAGAATCTCCAAGTCAGTTCTTAGTGTAGAAAGGGTAGCTAAGATCCGGGAAATCTTAATTCCAGTTAAGATCACATGAAATACTGTATGAATCCTATATTCTTTACTTAAAGGAGACTAGAGTGGTAAATGTGTGTTATACAAGGCAGAATACCATTGAAATAGAGAAAGAAACACGTTCGGCAGCTTTGGAAAGCCTTACACTTCACTGAAATGTAGTACTACACTCTATAACACAGTTGAGAGACAATGTTCCCGAGCTGCCTCAGTTCATAACAGTGTGTAGGAAGTTGTTTGATAAAGTGGGCAAAGCTTATACTTGGACCAGAAGGAAGAATATAGGAAACTACATGAAAACATGATTAATTCAGTGAAAATGACTGTAAACAGATGAGAACTTGTTTAGAACAGCTGAAAGAGATTCTCCTAGTCAGTTCTTAGTGTAGAAAAGGTAGCTAAGATCCGGAAATCTTTAATTGGAGTTAAGATTATATGAAACACTATATGAATCCTATATTCTTTACTTAAAGGAGACTAGAGTGGTAAATGTGTGTTATACAAGGCATAATACCATTAAAGTAGAGAAAGAAACACGTTCGGCAGTTTTGGAAATCCTTACACGTGACTGAAATGTAGTACTACACTCTATAACACAGTTGAGAGACAATGTTCCCTACTTGCCTCAGTTCATAACAGTGTGTAGGAAGTTGTTTGATAAAGTGGGCAAAGCTTATACTTGGGCCAGAAGGCAGAATATAGGAAACTACATGAAAACATGAATAATTCAGTGAAAATGACTGTAAACAGATGAGAACTTGTTTTAGAATAGCTGAAAGAGATTCTCCAAGTCAGTTCTTAGTGTAGAAAAGGTAGCTAAGATCCGGGAAATCTTAATTCCAGTTAAAATCACATGAAACACTGTATGAATCCTATATTCTTTACTGAAAGGAGACTAGAGTGGTAAATGTTTGTTATACAAGGCAGAATACCATTGAAATAGAGAAAGAAACACGTTCGGCAGCTTTGGAAAGCCTTACATTTCACTGAAATGTAGTACTACACTCTATAACTCAGTTGAGAGACAAAGTTCCCTACTTGCCTCAGTTCATAACAGTGTGTAGGAAGTTGTTTGATAAAGTGGGCAAAGCTTATACTTGGACCAGAAGGCAGAATATAGGAAACTACATGAAAACATGATTAATTCAGTGAAAATGACTGTAAACAGATGAGAATTGTTTTAGAAGAGCTGAAAGAGATTCTCCAAGTCAGTTCTTAGTGTAGAAAAGGTAGCTAAGATCTGGGAAATCTTAATTCCATATAAAATCACATGAAACACTGTATGAATCCTATATTCTTTACTTAAAGGAGACTAGAGTGGTAAATGTGTGTTATACAAGGCAGAATACCATTGAAATAGAGAAAGAAACACGTTCGGCAGCTTTGGAAAGCCTTACACTTCACTGAAATGTAGTACTACACTCTATAACACAGTTGAGAGACAATGTTCCCGAGCTGCCTCAGTTCATAACAGTGTGTAGGAAGTTGTTTGATAAAGTGGGCAAAGCTTATACTTGGACCAGAAGGCAGAATATAGGAAACTACATGAAAACATGAATAATTCAGTGAAAATGACTGTAAACAGATGAGAACTTGTTTAGAACAGCTGAAAGAGATTCTCCAAGTCAGTTCTTAGTGTAGAAAAGGTAGCTAAGATCTGGAAATCCTTAATTGGAGTTAAGATTATATGAAACACTGTATGAATCCTATATTCTTTACTTAAAGGAGACTAGAGTGGTAAATGTGTGTTATACAAGGCAGAATACCATTAAAATGGAGAAAGAAACACGTTTGGCAGTTTTGGAAATCCTTACACGTGACTGAAATGTAGTACTACACTCTATAACACAGTTGAGAGACAATGTTCCCGAGCTGCCTCAGTTCATAACAGTGTGTAGGAAGTTGTTTGATAAAGTGGGCAAAGCTTATACTTGGACCAGAAGGCAGAATATAGGAAACTACATGAAAACATGATTAATTCAGTGAAAATGACTGTAAACAGATGAGAACTTGTTTAGAACAGCTGAAAGAGAATCTCCAAGTCAGTTCTTAGTGTAGAAAAGGTAGCTAAGATAAGGGAAATCCATAATTCCAGTTAAGATCACATGAAACACTGTATGAATCCTATATTCATTACTTAAAGGAGACTAGACTGGTAAATGTGTGTTATACAAGGCAGAATACCATTGAAATAGAGAAAGAAACACGTTCGGCAGCTATGGAAAGCCTTACACTTCACTGAAATGTAGTACTACACTCTATAACACAGTTGAGAGACAATGTTCCCTACTTGCCTCAGTTCATAACAGTGTGTAGGAAGTTGTTTGATAAAGTGGGCAAAGCTTATACTTGGGCCAGAAGGCAGAATATAGGAAACTACATGAAAACATGAATAATTCAGTGAAAATGACTGTAAACAGATGAGAACTTGTTTTAGAACAGCTGAAAGAGATTCTCCAAGTCAGTTCTTAGTGTAGAAAAGGTAGCTAAGATCCGGGAAATCTTAATTCCAGTTATAATCACATGAAACACTGTATGAATCCTATATTCTTTACTTAAAGGAGACTAGAGTGGTAAATGTGTGTTATACAAGGCAGAATACCATTGAAATAGAGAAAGAAACACGTTCGGCAGCTTTGGAAAGCCTTACATTTCACTGAAATGTAGTACTACACTCTATAACTCAGTTGAGAGACAAAGTTCCCTACTTGCCTCAGTTCATAACAGTGTGTAGGAAGTTGTTTGATAAAGTGGGCAAAGCTTATACTTGGGCCAGAAGGCAGAATATAGGAAACTACATGAAAACATGAATAATTCAGTGAAAATGACTGTAAACAGATGAGAACTTGTTTAGAACAGCTGAAAGAGAATCTCCAAGTCAGTTCTTAGTGTAGAAAAGGTAGCTAAGATAAGGGAAATCCATAATTCCAGTTAAGATCACATGAAACACTGTATGAATCCTATATTCATTACTTAAAGGAGACTAGAGTGGTAAATGTGTGTTATACAAGGCAGAATACCATTGAAATAGAGAAAGAAACACGTTCGGCAGCTTTGGAAAGCCTTACACTTCACTGAAATGTAGTACTACACTCTATAACACAGTTGAGAGACAATGTTCCCGAGCTGCCTCAGTTCATAACAGTGTGTAGGAAGTTGTTTGATAAAGTGGGCAAAGCTTTTACTTGGACCAGAAGGCAGAATATAGGAAACTACATGAAAACATGAATAATTCAGTGAAAATGACTGTAAACAGATGAGAACTTGTTTAGAACAGCTGAAAGAGATTCTCCAAGTCAGTTCTTAGTGTAGAAAAGGTAGCTAAGATCTGGAAATCCTTAATTGGAGTTAAGATTATATGAAACACTGTATGAATCCTATATTCTTTACTTAAAGGAGACTAGAGTGGTAAATGTGTGTTATACAAGGCAGAATACCATTAAAATGGAGAAAGAAACACGTTTGGCAGTTTTGGAAATCCTTACACGTGACTGAAATGTAGTACTACACTCTATAACACAGTTGAGAGACAATGTTCCCGAGCTGCCTCAGTTCGTAACAGTGTGTAGGAAGTTGTATGATAAAGTGGTCAAAGCTTATACTTGGACCAGAAGGCAGAATATAGGAAACTACATGAAAATATGAATAATTCAGTGAAAATGACTGTAAACAGATTGGAACTTGTTTTAGAACAGCTGAAAGAGATTCTCCAAGTCAGTTCTTAGTGTAGAAAAGGTAGCTAAGATCAGGGAAATCTTAATTCCAGTTAAGATCACATGAAACACTGTATGAATCCTATATTCTTTACTTAAAGGAGACTAGAGTGGTAAATGTGTGTTATACAAGGCAGAATACCATTGAAGTAGAGAAAGAAACACGTTCGGCAGCTTTGGAAAGCCTTACACTTCACTGAAATGTAGTACTACACTCTATAACACAGTTGAGAGACAATGTTCCCTACTTGCTTCAGTTCATAACAGTGTGTAGGAAGTTGTTTGATAAAGTGGGCAAAGCTTATACTTGGGCCAGAAGGCAGAATATAGGAAACAACATGAAAACATGAATAATTCAGTGAAAATGATTGTAAACAGATGAGAACTTGTTTAGAACAGCTGAAAGAGAATCTCCAAGTCAGTTCTTAGTGTAGAAAGGGTAGCTAAGATAAGGGAAATCCATAATTCCAGTTAAGATCACATGAAACACTGTATGAATCCTATATTCATTACTTAAAGGAGACTAGAGTGGTAAATGTGTGTTATACAAGGCAGAATACCATTGAAATAGAGAAAGAAACACGTTCGGCAACTTTGGAAAGCCTTACTCTTCACTGAAATGTAGTACTACACTCTATAACACAGTTGAGAGACAATGTTCCCGAGCTGCCTCAGTTCATAACAGTGCGTAGGAAGTTGTTTGATAAAGTGGGCAAAGCTTATAATTGGGCCAGAAGGCAGAATATAGGAAACTACATGAAAAAATGAATAATTCAGTGAAAATGACTGTAAACAGATGAGAACTTGTTTAGAACAGCTGAAATAGATTCTCCAAGTCAGTTCTTAGTGTAGAAAAGGTAGCTAAGATCCGGGAAATCTTAATTCCAGTTAAGATCACATGAAACACTGTATGAATCCTATATTCTTTACTTAAAGGAGACTAGAGTGGTAAATGTGTGTTATACAAGGCAGAATACCATTGAAATAGAGAAAGAAACACGTTCGGCAGCTTTGGAAAGCCTTACACTTCACTGAAATGTAGTACTACACTCTATAACACAGTTGAGAGACAATGTTCCCGAGCTGCCTCAGTTCATAACAGTGTGTAGGAAGTTGTTTGATAAAGTGGGCAAAGCTTATACTTGGACCAGAAGGAAGAATATAGGAAACTACATGAAAACATGATTAATTCAGTGAAAATGACTGTAAACAGATGAGAACTTGTTTAGAACAGCTGAAAGAGATTCTCCTAGTCAGTTCTTAGTGTAGAAAAGGTAGCTAAGATCCGGAAATCTTTAATTGGAGTTAAGATTATATGAAACACTATATGAATCCTATATTCTTTACTTAAAGGAGACTAGAGTGGTAAATGTGTGTTATACAAGGCATAATACCATTAAAGTAGAGAAAGAAACACGTTCGGCAGTTTTGGAAATCCTTACACGTGACTGAAATGTAGTACTACACTCTATAACACAGTTGAGAGACAATGTTCCCTACTTGCCTCAGTTCATAACAGTGTGTAGGAAGTTGTTTGATAAAGTGGGCAAAGCTTATACTTGGGCCAGAAGGCAGAATATAGGAAACTACATGAAAACATGAATAATTCAGTGAAAATGACTGTAAACAGATGAGAACTTGTTTTAGAATAGCTGAAAGAGATTCTCCAAGTCAGTTCTTAGTGTAGAAAAGGTAGCTAAGATCCGGGAAATCTTAATTCCACTTAAAATCACATGAAACACTGTATGAATCCTATATTCTTTACTGAAAGGAGACTAGAGTGGTAAATGTTTGTTATACAAGGAAGAATACCATTGAAATAGAGAAAGAAACACGTTCGGCAGCTTTGGAAAGCCTTACATTTCACTGAAATGTAGTACTACACTCTATAACTCAGTTGAGAGACAAAGTTCCCTACTTGCCTCAGTTCATAACAGTGTGTAGGAAGTTGTTTGATAAAGTGGGCAAAGCTTATACTTGGACCAGAAGGCAGAATATAGGAAACTACATGAAAACATGATTAATTCAGTGAAAATGACTGTAAACAGATGAGAACTTGTTTTAGAAGAGCTGAAAGAGATTCTCCAAGTCAGTTCTTAGTGTAGAAAAGGTAGCTAAGATCTGGGAAATCTTAATTCCATATAAAATCACATGAAACACTGTATGAATCCTATATTCTTTACTTAAAGGATACTAGAGTGGTAAATGTGTGTTATACAAGGCAGAATACCATTGAAATAGAGAAAGAAACACGTTCGGCAGCTTTGGAAAGCCTTACACTTCACTGAAATGTAGTACTACACTCTATAACACAGTTGAGAGACAATGTTCCCGAGCTGCCTCAGTTCATAACAGTGTGTAGGAAGTTGTTTGATAAAGTGGGCAAAGCTTTTACTTGGACCAGAAGGCAGAATATAGGAAACTACATGAAAACATGAATAATTCAGTGAAAATGACTGTAAACAGATGAGAACTTGTTTAGAACAGCTGAAAGAGATTCTCCGAGTCAGTTCTTAGTGTAGAAAAGGTAGCTAAGATCTGGAAATCCTTAATTGGAGTTAAGATTATATGAAACACTGTATGAATCCTATATTCTTTACTTAAAGGAGACTAGAGTGGTAAATGTGTGTTATACAAGGCAGAATACCATTAAAATGGAGAAAGAAACACGTTTGGCAGTTTTGGAAATCCTTACACGTGACTGAAATGTAGTACTACACTCTATAACACAGTTGAGAGACAATGTTCCCGAGCTGCCTCAGTTCATAACAGTGTGTAGGAAGTTGTATGATAAAGTGGTCAAAGCTTATACTTGGACCAGAAGGCAGAATATAGGAAACTACATGAAAATATGAATAATTCAGTGAAAATGACTGTAAACAGATTGGAACTTGTTTTAGAACAGCTGAAAGAGATTCTCCAAGTCAGTTCTTAGTGTAGAAAAGGTAGCTAAGATCAGGGAAATCTTAATTCCAGTTAAGATCACATGAAACACTGTATGAATCCTATATTCTTTACTTAAAGGAGACTAGAGTGGTAAATGTGTGTTATACAAGGCAGAATACCATTGAAGTAGAGAAAGAAACACGTTCGGCAGCTTTGGAAAGCCTTACACTTCACTGAAATGTAGTACTACACTCTATAACACAGTTGAGAGACAATGTTCCCTACTTGCCTCAGTTCATAACAGTGTGTAGGAAGTTGTTTGATAAAGTGGGCAAAGCTTATACTTGGGCCAGAAGGCAGAATATAGGAAACTACATGAAAACATGAATAATTCAGTGAAAATGACTGTAAACAGATGAGAACTTGTTTAGAACAGCTGAAAGAGAATCTCCAAGTCAGTTCTTAGTGTAGAAAAGGTAGCTAAGATAAGGGAAATCCATAATTCTAGTTAAGATCACATGAAACACTGTATGAATCCTATATTCATTACTTAAAGGAGAATAGAGTGGTAAATGTGTGTTATACAAGGCAGAATACCATTGAAATAGAGAAAGAAACAAGTTCGGAAGCTTTGGAAAGCCTTACAATTCACTGAAATGTAGTACTACACTCTATAACACAGTTGAGAGACAATGTTCCCGAGCTGCCTCAGTTCATAACAGTGTGTAGGAAGTTGTTTGATAAAGTGGGCAAAGCTTATACTTGGACCAGAATGCAGAATATAGGAAACTACATGAAAACATGATTAATTCAGTGAAAATGACTGTAAACAGATGAGAACTTGTTTAGAACAGCTGAAAGAGATTCTCCAAGTCAGTTCTTAGTGTAGAAAAGGTAGCTAATATCTGGAAATCCTTAATTGGAGTTAAGATTATATGAAACACTGTATGAATCCTATATTCTTTACTTAAAGGAGACTAGAGTGGTAAATGTGTGTTATACAAGGCAGAATACCATTAAAATGGAGAAAGAAACACGTTTGGCAGTTTTGGAAATCCTTACACGTGACTGAAATGTAGTACTACACTCTATAACACAGTTGAGAGACAATGTTCCCGAGCTGCCTCAGTTCATAACAGTGTGTAGGAAGTTGTTTGATAAAGTGGTCAAAGCTTATACTTGGACCAGAAGGCAGAATATAGGAAACTACATGAAAACATGAATAATTCAGTGAAAATGACTGTAAACAGATTGGAACTTGTTTTAGAACAGCTGAAAGAGATTCTCCAAGTCAGTTCTTAGTGTAGAAAAGTTAGCTAAGATCAGGGAAATCTTAATTCCAGCTAAGATCACATGAAACACTGTATGAATCCTATATTCTTTACTTAAAGGAGACTAGAGTGGTAAATGTGTGTTATACAAGGCAGAATACCATTGAAGTAGAGAAAGAAACACGTTCGGCAGCTTTGGAAAGCCTTACACTTCACTGAAATGTAGTACTACACTCTATAACACAGTTGAGAGACAATGTTCCCTACTTGCCTCAGTTCATAACAGTGTGTAGGAAGTTGTTTGATAAAGTTGGCAAAGCTTATACTTGGGCCAGAAGGCAGAATATAGGAAACTACATGAAAACATGAATAATTCAGTGAAAATGACTGTAAACAGATGAGAACTTGTTTAGAAGAGCTGAAAGAGAATCTCCAAGTCAGTTCTTAGTGTAGAAAAGGTAGCTAAGATAAGGGAAATCCATAATTCCAGTTAAGATCACATGAAACACTGTATGAATCCTATATTCATTACTTAAAGGAGAATAGAGTGGTAAATGTGTGTTATACAAGGCAGAATACCATTGAAATAGAGAAAGAAACAAGTTCGGCAGCTTTGGAAAGCCTTACAATTCACTGAAATGTAGTACTACACTCTATAACACAGTTGAGAGACAATGTTCCCGAGCTGCCTCATTTCATAGCAGTGTGTAGGAAGTTGTTTGATAAAGTGGGCAAAGCTTATACTTGGACCAGAATGCAGAATATAGGAAACTACATGAAAACATGATTAATTCAGTGAAAATGACTGTAAACAGATGAGAACTTGTTTAGAACAGCTGAAAGAGAATCTCCAAGTCAGTTCTTAGTGTAGAAAAGGTAGCTAAGATAAGGGAAATCCATAATTCCAGTTAAGATCACATGAAACACTGTATGAATCCTATATTCTTTACTTAAAGGAGACTAGAGTGGTAAATGTGTGTTATACAAGGCAGAATACCATTGAAGTAGAGAAAGAAACACGTTCGGCAGCTTTGGAAAGCCTTACACTTCACTGAAATGTAGTACTACACTCTATAACACAGTTGAGAGACAATGTTCCCTACTTGCCTCAGTTCATAACAGTGTGTAGGAAGTTGTTTGATAAAGTGGGCAAAGCTTATACTTGGGCCAGAAGGCAGAATATAGGAAACTACATGAAAACATGAATAATTCAGTGAAAATGACTGTAAACAGATGAGAACTTGTTTAGAAGAGCTGAAAGAGAATCTCCAAGTCAGTTCTTAGTGTAGAAAAGGTAGCTAAGATAAGGGAAATCCATAATTCCAGTTAAGATCACATGAAACACTGTATGAATCCTATATTCATTACTTAAAGGAGAATAGAGTGGTAAATGTGTGTTATACAAGGCAGAATACCATTGAAATAGAGAAAGAAACAAGTTCGGCAGCTTTGGAAAGCCTTACAATTCACTGAAATGTAGTACTACACTCTATAACACAGTTGAGAGACAATGTTCCCGAGCTGCCTCATTTCATAACAGTGTGTAGGAAGTTGTTTGATAAAGTGGGCAAAGCTTATACTTGGACCAGAATGCAGAATATAGGAAACTACATGAAAACATGATTAATTCAGTGAAAATGACTGTAAACAGATGAGAACTTGTTTTAGAAGAGCTGAAAGAGATTCTCCAAGTCAGTTCTTAGTGTAGAAAAGGTAGCTAAGATCTGGGAAATCTTAATTCCATATAAAATCACATGAAACACTGTATGAATCCTATATTCTTTACTTAAAGGAGACTAGAGTGGTAAATGTGTGTTATACAAGGCAGAATACCATTAAAATGGAGAAAGAAACACGTTTGGCAGTTTTGGAAATCCTTACACGTGACTGAAATGTAGTACTACACTCTATAACACAGTTGAGAGACAATGTTCCCGAGCTGCCTCAGTTCATAACAGTGTGTAGGAAGTTGTATGATAAAGTGGTCAAAGCTTATACTTGGACCAGAAGGCAGAATATAGGAAACTACATGAAAATATGAATAATTCAGTGAAAATGACTGTAAACAGATTGGAACTTGTTTTAGAACAGCTGAAAGAGATTCTCCAAGTCAGTTCTTAGTGTAGAAAAGGTAGCTAAGATCAGGGAAATCTTAATTCCAGTTAAGATCACATGAAACACTGTATGAATCCTATATTCTTTACTTAAAGGAGACTAGAGTGGTAAATGTGTGTTATACAAGGCAGAATACCATTGAAGTAGAGAAAGAAACACGTTCGGCAGCTTTGGAAAGCCTTACACTTCACTGAAATGTAGTACTACACTCTATAACACAGTTGAGAGACAATGTTCCCTACTTGCCTCAGTTCATAACAGTGTGTAGGAAGTTGTTTGATAAAGTGGGCAAAGCTTATACTTGGGCCAGAAGGCAGAATATAGGAAACTACATGAAAACATGAATAATTCAGTGAAAATGACTGTAAACAGATGAGAACTTGTTTAGAACAGCAGAAAGAGAATCTCCAAGTCAGTTCTTAGTGTAGAAAAGGTAGCTAAGATAAGGGAAATCCATAATTCTAGTTAAGATCACATGAAACACTGTATGAATCCTATATTCATTACTTAAAGGAGAATAGAGTGGTAAATGTGTGTTATACAAGGCAGAATACCATTGAAATAGTGAAAGAAACAAGTTCGGCAGCTTTGGAAAGCCTTACAATTCACTGAAATGTAGTACTACACTCTATAACACAGTTGAGAGACAATGTTCCCGAGCTGCCTCAGTTCATAACAGTGTGTAGGAAGTTGTTTGATAAAGTGGGCAAAGCTTATACTTGGACCAGAATGCAGAATATAGGAAACTACATGAAAACATGATTAATTCAGTGAAAATGACTGTAAACAGATGAGAACTTGTTTAGAACAGCTGAAAGAGATTCTCCAAGTCAGTTCTTAGTGTAGAAAAGGTAGCTAATATCTGGAAATCCTTAATTGGAGTTAAGATTATATGAAACACTGTATGAATCCTATATTCTTTACTTAAAGGAGACTAGAGTGGTAAATGTGTGTTATACAAGGCAGAATACCATTAAAATGGAGAAAGAAACACGTTTGGCAGTTTTGGAAATCCTTACACGTGACTGAAATGTAGTACTACACTCTATAACACAGTTGAGAGACAATGTTCCCGAGCTGCCTCAGTTCATAACAGTGTGTAGGAAGTTGTTTGATAAAGTGGTCAAAGCTTATACTTGGACCAGAAGGCAGAATATAGGAAACTACATGAAAACATGAATAATTCAGTGAAAATGACTGTAAACAGATTGGAACTTGTTTTAGAACAGCTGAAAGAGATTCTCCAAGTCAGTTCTTAGTGTAGAAAAGGTAGCTAAGATCAGGGAAATCTTAATTCCAGCTAAGATCACATGAAACACTGTATGAATCCTATATTCTTTACTTAAAGGAGACTAGAGTGGTAAATGTGTGTTATACAAGGCAGAATACCATTGAAGTAGAGAAAGAAACACGTTCGGCAGCTTTGGAAAGCCTTACACTTCACTGAAATGTAGTACTACACTCTATAACACAGTTGAGAGACAATGTTCCCTACTTGCCTCAGTTCATAACAGTGTGTAGGAAGTTGTTTGATAAAGTGGGCAAAGCTTATACTTGGGCCAGAAGGCAGAATATAGGAAACTACATGAAAACATGAATAATTCAGTGAAAATGACTGTAAACAGATGAGAACTTGTTTAGAAGAGCTGAAAGAGAATCTCCAAGTCAGTTCTTAGTGTAGAAAAGGTAGCTAAGATAAGGGAAATCCATAATTCCAGTTAAGATCACATGAAACACTGTATGAATCCTATATTCATTACTTAAAGGAGAATAGAGTGGTAAATGTGTGTTATACAAGGCAGAATACCATTGAAATAGAGAAAGAAACAAGTTCGGCAGCTTTGGAAAGCCTTACAATTCACTGAAATGTAGTACTACACTCTATAACACAGTTGAGAGACAATGTTCCCGAGCTGCCTCATTTCATAACAGTGTGTAGGAAGTTGTTTGATAAAGTGGGCAAAGCTTATACTTGGACCAGAATGCAGAATATAGGAAACTACATGAAAACATGAGTAATTCAGTGAAAATGACTGTAAACAGATGAGAACTTGTTTAGAACAGCTGAAAGAGAATCTCCAAGTCAGTTCTTAGTGTAGAAAAGGTAGCTAAGATAAGGGAAATCCATAATTCCAGTTAAGATCACATGAAACACTGTATGAATCCTATATTCTTTACTTAAAGGAGACTAGAGTGGTAAATGTGTGTTATACAAGGCAGAATACCATTGAAGTAGAGAAAGAAACACGTTCGGCAGCTTTGGAAAGCCTTACACTTCACTGAAATGTAGTACTACACTCTATAACACAGTTGAGAGACAATGTTCCCTACTTGCCTCAGTTCATAACAGTGTGTAGGAAGTTGTTTGATAAAGTGGGCAAAGCTTATACTTGGACCAGAATGCAGAATATAGGAAACTACATGAAAACATGATTAATTCAGTGAAAATGACTGTAAACAGATGAGAACTTGTTTAGAACAGCTGAAAGAGAATCTCCAAGTCAGTTCTTAGTGTAGAAAAGGTAGCTAAGATAAGGGAAATCCATAATTCCAGTTAAGATCACATGAAACACTGTATGAATCCTATATTCTTTACTTAAAGGAGACTAGAGTGGTAAATGTGTGTTATACAAGGCAGAATACCATAAAAATAGAGAAAGAAACACGTTCGGCAGTTTTGGAAATCCTTACACGTGACTGAAATGTAGTACTATACTCTATAACACAGTTGAGAGACAATGTTCCCGAGCTGCCTCAGTTCATAACAGTGTGTAGGAAATTGTTTGATAAAGTGGTCAAAGCTTATACTTGGACCAGAAGGCAGAATATAGGAAACTACATGAAAACATGAATAATTCAGTGAAAATGACTGTAAACAGATGAGAACTTGTTTTAGAACAGCTGAAAGAGATTCTCCAAGTCAGTTCTTAGTGTAGAAAAGGTAGCTAAGATCCGGGAAATCTTAATTCCAGTTAAGATCACATGAAACACTGTATGAATCCTATATTCTTTACTTAAAGGAGCCTAGAGTGGTAAATGTGTGTTATACAAGGCAGAATACCATTGAAATAGAGAAAGAAACACGTTCGGCAACTTTGGAAAGCCTTACACTTCACTGAAATGTAGTACTACACTCTATAACACAGTTGAGAGACAATGTTCCCTACTTGCCTCAGTTCATAACAGTGTGTAGGAAGTTGTTTGATAAAGTGGGCAAAGCTTATACTTGGGCCAGAAGGGAGAATATAGGAAACTACATGAAAACATGAATAATTCAGTGAAAATGACTGTAAACAGATGAGAACTTGTTTAGAACAGCTGAAAGAGAATCTCCAAGTCAGTTCTTAGTGTAGAAAAGGTAGCTAAGATAAGGGAAATCCATAATTCCAGTTAAGATCACATGAAACACTGTATGAATCCTATATTCATTACTTAAAGGAGACTGGAGTGGTAAATGTGTGTTATACAAGGCAGAATACCATTGAAATAGAGAAAGAAACACGTTCGGCAGCTTTGGAAAGCCTTACTCTTCACTGAAATGTAGTACTACACTCTATAACACATTTTAGAGACAATGTTCCCGAGCTGCCTCAGTTCATAACAGTGTGTAGGAAGTTGTTTGATAAAGTGGGCAAAGCTTATACTTGGGCCAGAAGGCAGAATATGGGAAACTACATGAAAACATGAATAATTCAGTGAAAATGACTGTAAACAGATGAGAACTTGTTTAGAACAGATTAAAGAGATTCTCCAAGTCAGTTCTCAGTGTAGAAAAGGTAGCTAAGATCCGGGAAATCTTAATTCCAGTTAAGATCACATGAAACACTGTATGAATCCTATATTCTTTACTTAAAGGAGATTAGAGTGGTAAATGTGTGTTATACAAGGCAGAATACCATTGAAATAGAGAAAGAAACACGTTCGGCAGCTTTGGAAAGCCTTACACTTCACTGAAATGTAGTACTACACTCTATAACACAGTTGAGAGACAATGTTCCCTACTTGCCTCAGTTTATAACAGTGTGTAGGAAGTTGTTTGATAAAGTGGGCAAAGCTTATACTTGGTCCAGAAGGCAGAATATAGGAAACTACATGAAAACATGAATAATTCAGTGAAAATGACTGTAGACAGATGAGAACTTGTTTAGAACAGCTGAAAGAGAATCTCCAAGTCAGTTCTTAGTGTAGAAAAGGTAGCTAAGATAAGGGAAATCCATAATTCCAGTTAAGATCACATGAAACACTATGAATCCTATATTCTTTACTTAAAGGAGACTAGAGTGGTAAATGTGTGTTATACAAGGCAGAATACCATTGAAATAGAGAAAGAAACACGTTCGGCAGCTTTGGAAAGCCTTATACTTCACTGAAATGTAGTACTACACTCTATAACACAGTTTAGAGACATTGTTCCTGAGCTGCCTCAGTTCATAACAGTGTGTAGGAAGTTGTTTGATAAAGTGGGCAAAGCTTATACTTGGACCAGAAGGCAGAATATAGGAAACTACATGAAAGCATGATTAATTCAGTGAAAATGACTGTAAACAGATGAGAACTTGTTTAGAACAGCTGAAAGAGAATCTCCAAGTCAGTTCTTAGTGTAGAAAAGGTAGCTAAGATCCAGAAATCCTTAATTCGAGTTAAGATTACATGAAACACTGTATGAATCCTATATTCTTTACTTAAAGGAGACTAGAGTGGTAAATGTGTGTTATACAAGGCAGAATACCATAAAAATAGAGAAAGAAACACGTTCGGCAGTTTTGGAAATCCTTACAGGTGACTGAAATGTAGTACTATACTCTATAACACAGTTGAGAGACAATGTTCCCGAGCTGCCTCAGTTCATAACAGTGTGTAGGAAATTGTTTCATAAAGTGGTCAAAGCTTATACTTGGACCAGAAGGCAGAATATAGGAAACTACATGAAAACATGAATAATTCAGTGAAAATGACTGTAAACAGATGAGAACTTGTTTTAGAACAGCTGAAAGAGATTCTCCAAGTCAGTTCTTAGTGTAGAAAAGGTAGCTAAGATCCGGCAAATCCTAATTCCAGTTAAGATCACATGAAACACTGTATGAATCCTATATTCTTTACTTAAAGGAGCCTAGAGTGGTAAATGTGTGTTATACAAGGCAGAATACCATTGAAATAGAGAAAGAAACACGTTCGGCAACTTTGGAAAGCTTTACACTTCACTGAAATGTAGTACTACACTCTATAACACAGTTGAGAGACAATGCTCCCTACTTGCCTCAGTTCATAACAGTGTGTAGGAAGTTGTTTGATAAAGTGGGCAAAGCTTATACTTGGGCCAGAAGGGAGAATATAGGAAACTACATGAAAACATGAATAATTCAGTGAAAATGACTGTAAACAGATGAGAACTTGTTTAGAACAGCTGAAAGAGAATCTCCAAGTCAGTTCTTAGTGTAGAAAAGGTAGCTAAGATAAGGGAAATCCATAATTCCAGTTAAGATCACATGAAACACTGTATGAATCCTATATTCTTTACTGAAAGGAGACTAGAGTGGTAAATGTGTGTTATACAAGGCAGAATACCATTGAAATAGAGAAAGAAACACGTTCGGCAGCTTTGGAAAGCCTTACACTTCACTGAAATGTAGTACTACACTCTATAACACAGTTGAGAGACAATGTTCCCTACTTGCCTCAGTTCATAACAGTGTGTAGGAAGTTGTTTGATAAAGTGGGCAAAGCTTATACTTGGGCCAGAAGGCAGAATATAGGAAACTACATGAATACATGAATAATTCCGTGAAAATGACAGAAAACAGATGAGAACTTGTTTTAGAACAGATTAAAGAGATTCTCCAAGTCAGTTCTCAGTGTAGAAAAGGTAGCTAAGATCCGGGAAATCTTAATTCCAGTTAAGATCACATGAAACACTGTATGAATCCTATATTCTTTACTTAAAGGAGATTAGAGTGGTAAATGTGTGTTATACAAGGCAGAATACCATTGAAATAGAGAAAGAAACACGTTTGGCAGCTTTGGAAAGCCTTACACTTCACTGAAATGTAGTACTACACTCTATAACACAGTTGAGAGACAATGTTTTCTACTTGCCTCAGTTCATAACAGTGTGTAGGAAGTTGTTTGATAAAGTGGGCAAAGCTTATACATGGGCCAGAAGGCAGAATATAGGAAACTACATGAAAACATGAATAATTCAGTGAAAATGACTGTAGACAGATGAGAACTTGTTTAGAACAGCTGAAAGAGAATCTCCAAGTCAGTTCTTAGTGTAGAAAAGGTAGCTAAGATAAGGGAAATCCATAATTCCAGTTAAGATCACATGAAACACTATGAATCCTACATTCTTTACTTAAAGGAGACTACAGTGGTAAATGTGTGTTATACAAGGCAGAATACCATTGAAATAGAGAAAGAAACACGTTTGGCAGCTTTGGAAAGCCTTATACTTCACTGAAATGTAGTACTACACTCTATAACACAATTGAGAGACAATGTTCCCTACTTGCCTCAGTTCATAACAGTGTGTAGGAAGTTGTTTGATAAAGTGGGCAAAGCTTATACTTGGGCCAGAAGGCAGAATATAGGAAACTACATGAAAACATGAATAATTCAGTGAAAATGACTGTAAACAGATGAGAACTTGTTTAGAACAGCTGAAAGAGGATCTCCAAGTCAGTTCTTAGTGTAGAAAAGGTAGCTAAGATAAGGGAAATCCATAATTCCAGTTAAGATCACATGAAACACTGTATGAATCCTATATTCATTACTTAAAGGAGACTAGAGTGGTAAATGTGTGTTATACAAGGCAGAATACCATTGAAATAGAGAAAGAAACACGTTCGGCAGCTTTGGAAAGCCTTATACTTCACTGAAATGTAGTACTACACTCTAAAACACAGTTGAGAGACAATGTTCCCGAGCTGCCTCAGTTCATAACAGTGTGTAGGAAGTTGTTTGATAATGTGGGCAAAGCTTATACTTGGACCAGAAGGCAGAATATAGGAAACTACATGAAAACATGATTAATTCAGTGAAAATGACTGTAAACAGATGAGAACTTGTTTAGAACAGCTGAAAGAGATTCTCCAAGTCAGTTCTTAGTGTAGAAAAGGTAGCTAAGATCCGGAAATCCTTAATTACAGTTAAGATTACATGAAACACAGTATGAATCCTATATTCTTTACTTAAAGGAGACTAGAGTGGTAAATGTGTGTTATACAAGGCAGAATACCATTAAAATAGAGAAAGAAACACGTTCGGCAGTTTTGGAAATCCTTACACGTGACTGAAATGTAGTACTACACTCTATAACACAGTTGAGAGACAATGTTCACGAGCTGCCTCAGTTCATAACAGTGTGTAGGAAGTTGTTTGATAAAGTGGTCAAAGCTTATACTTGGACCAGAAGGCAGAATATAGGAAACTACATGAAAACATGAATAATTCAGTGAAAATGACTGTAAACAGATGAGAACTTGTTTTAGAACAGCTGAAAGAGATTCTCCAAGTCAGTTCTTAGTGTAGAAAAGGTAGCTAAGATCCGGGAAATCTTAATTCCAGTTAAGATCACATGAAACACTGTATGAATCCTATATTCTTTACTCAAAGGAGACTAGAGTGGTAAATATGTGTTATACAAGGCAGAATACCATTGAAATAGAGAAAGAAACATGTTCGGCACCTTTAAAAAGCCTTACACTTCACTGAAATGTAGTACTACACTCTATAACACAGTTGAGAGACAATGTTCCCTACTTGCCTCAGTTCATAACAGTGTGTAGGAAGTTGTTTGATAAAGTGGGCAAAGCTTATACTTGGGCCAGAAGGCAGAATATAGGGAACTACATGAAAACATGAATAATTCAGTGAAAATGACTGTAAACAGATGAGAACTTGTTTTAGAACAGATTAAAGAGATTCTCCAAGTCAGTTCTCAGTGTAGAAACGGAAGCTAAATCCGGAAAATCCTTAATTCCAGTTAAGATCACATGAAACACTGTATGAATCCTATATTCTTTACTTAAAGGAGACTATAGTGTTAAATGTGTGTTATACAAGGCAGATTAGCATTGAAATAGAGAAAGAATCACGTTCGGCAGCTTTGGAAGCCTTACCCTTCACTGAAATGCAGTACTACACGCTATAACACAGTTGAGAGACAATGTTCCTTACTTGCCTCAGTTCATAACAGTGTGTAGAAGTTGTTTGATAAAGTTGGCAAAGCTTATACTTGGGCCATAAGGCAGAATATAGGAAACTACATGAAAACATGAATAATTCAGTGAAAATGACTGTAAACAGATGAGAACTTGTTTAGAACAGCTGAAAGAGAATCTCCAAGTCAGTTCTTAGTGTAGAAAGGGTAGCTAAGATAAGGGAAATCCATAATTCCAGTTAAGATCACATGAAACACTGTATGAATCGTATATTCATTACTTAAAGGAGACTAGAGTGGTAAATGTGTGTTATACAAGGCAGAATACCATTGAAATAGAGAAAGAAACACGTTCGGCAGCTTTGGAAATCCTTACTCTTCACTGAAATGTAGTACTACACTCTATAACACAGTTGAGAGACAATGTTCCCGAGCTGCCTCAGTTCATAACAGTGTGTAGGAAGTTGTTTGATAAAGTGGGCAAAGCTTATACTTGGGCCAGAAGGCAGAATATAGGAAACTACATGAATACATGAATAATTCCGTGAAAATGACTGTAAACAGATGAGAACTTGTTTTAGAACAGATTAAAGAGATTCTCCAAGTCAGTTCTCAGTGTAGAAAAGGTAGCTAAGATCCGAGAAATCTTAATTCCAGTTAAGATCACATGAAACACTGTATGAATCCTATATTCTTTACTTAAAGGAGATTAGAGTGGTAAATGTGTGTTATACAAGGCAGAATACCATTGAAATAGAGAAAGAAACACGTTCGGCAGCTTTGGAAAGCCTTACACTTCACTGAAATGTAGTACTACACTCTATAACACAGTTGAGAGACAATGTTCCCTACTTGCATCAGTTCATAACAGTGTGTAGGAAGTTGTTTGATAAAGTGGGCAAAGCTTATACTTGGACCAGAAGGCAGAATATAGGAAACTACATGAAAACATGAATAATTCAGTGAAAATGACTGTAAACAGATGAGAACTTGTTTTAGAACAGCTGAAAGAGATTCTCCAAGTCAGTTCTTAGTGTAGAAAAGGTAGCTAAGATCCGGGAAATCTTAATTCCAGTTAAGATCACATGAAACACTGTATGAATCCTATATTCTTTACTTAAAGGAGACTAGAGTGGTAAATATGTGTTATACAAGGCAGAATACCATTGAAATAGAGAAAGAAACATGTTCGGCACCTTTAAAAAGCCTTACACTTCACTGAAATGTAGTACTACACTCTATAACACAGTTGAGAGACAATGTTCCCTACTTGCCTCAGTTCATAACAGTGTGTAGGAAGTTGTTTGATAAAGTGGGCAAAGCTTATACTTGGGCCAGAAGGCAGAATATAGGAAACTACATGAAAACATGAATAATTCAGTGAAAATGACTGTAAACAGATGAGAACTTGTTTTAGAACAGATTAAAGAGATTCTCCAAGTCAGTTCTCAGTGTAGAAACGGAAGCTAAATCCGGAAAATCCTTAATTCGAGTTAAGATCACATGAAACACTGTATGAATCCTATATTCTTTACTTAAAGGAGACTATAGTGTTAAATGTGTGTTATACAAGGCAGATTAGCATTGAAATAGAGAAAGAATCACGTTCGGCAGCTTTGGAAGCCTTACCCTTCACTGAAATGTAGTACTACACGCTATAACACAGTTGAGAGACAATGTTCCTTACTTGCCTCAGTTCATAACAGTGTGTAGAAGTTGTTTGATAAAGTTGGCAAAGCTTATACTTGGGCCATAAGGCAGAATATAGGAAACTACATGAAAACATGAATAATTCAGTGAAAATGACTGTAAACAGATGAGAACTTGTTTAGAACAGCTGAAAGAGAATCTCCAAGTCAGTTCTTAGTGTAGAAAGGGTAGCTAAGATAAGGGAAATCCATAATTCCAGTTAAGATCACATGAAACACTGTATGAATCGTATATTCATTACTTAAAGGAGACTAGAGTGGTAAATGTGTGTTATACAAGGCAGAATACCATTGAAATAGAGAAAGAAACACGTTCGGCAGCTTTGGAAATCCTTACTCTTCACTGAAATGTAGTACTACACTCTATAACACAGTTGAGAGACAATGTTCCCGAGCTGCCTCAGTTCATAACAGTGTGTAGGAAGTTGTTTGATAAAGTGGGCAAAGCTTATACTTGGGCCAGAAGGCAGAATATAGGAAACTACATGAATACATGAATAATTCCGTGAAAATGACTGTCAACAGATGAGAACTTGTTTTAGAACAGATTAAAGAGATTCTCCAAGTCAGTTCTCAGTGTAGAAAAGGTAGCTAAGATCCGAGAAATCTTAATTCCAGTTAAGATCACATGAAACACTGTATGAATCCTATATTCTTTACTTAAAGGAGATTAGAGTGGTAAATGTGTGTTATACAAGGCAGAATACCATTGAAATAGAGAAAGAAACACGTTCGGCAGCTTTGGAAAGCCTTACACTTCACTGAAATGTAGTAGTACACTCTATAACACAGTTGAGAGACAATGTTCCCTACTTGCATCAGTTCATAACAGTGTGTAGGAAGTTGTTTGATAAAGTGGGCAAAGCTTATACTTGGGCCAGAAGGCAGAATATAGGAAACTACATGAAAACATGAATAATTCAATGAAAATGACTGTAGACAGATGAGAACTTGTTTAGAACAGCTGAAAGAGAATCTCCAAGTCAGTTCTTAGTGTAGAAAAGGTAGCTAAGATAAGGGAAATCTTAATTCCAGTTAAGGTCACATGAAACACTATGAATCCTATATTCTTTACTTAAAGGAGACTAGAGTGGTAAATGTGTGTTATACAAGGCAGAATACCATTGAAATAGAGAAAGAAACACGTTCGGCAGCTTTGGAAAGCCTTACACTTCACTGAAATGTAGTACTACACTCTATAACACAGTTGAGAGACAATGTTCCCTACTTGCCTCAGTTCATAACAGTGTGTAGGAAGTTGTTTGATAAAGTGGGCAAAGCTTATACTTGGGCCAGAAGGCAGAATATAGGAAACTACATGAAAACATGAATAATTCAGTGAAAATGACTGTAAACAGATGAGAACTTGTTTAGAACAGCTGAAAGAGAATCTCCAAGTCAGTTCTTAGTGTAGAAAAGGTAGGTAAGATAAGGGAAATCCATAATTCCAGTTAAGATCACATGAAACACTGTATGAATCCTATATTCATTACTTAAAGGAGACTAGAGTGGTAAATGTGTGTTATACAAGGCAGAATACCATTGAAATAGAGAAAGAAACACGTTCGTCAGCTTTGGAAAGCCTTATACTTCACTGAAATGTAGTACTACACTCTAAAACACAGTTGAGAGACAATGTTCCCGAGCTGCCTCAGTTCATAACAGTGTGTAGGAAGTTGTTTGATAATGTGGGCAAAGCTTATACTTGGACCAGAAGGCAGAATATAGGAAACTACATGAAAACATGATTAATTCAGTGAAAATGACTGTAAACAGATGAGAACTTGTTTAGAACAGCTGAAAGAGAATCTCCAAGTCAGTTCTTAGTGTAGAAAGGGTAGCTAAGATAAGGGAAATCCATAATTCCAGTTAAGATCACATGAAACACTGTATGAATCGTATATTCATTACTTAAAGGAGACTAGAGTGGTAAATGTGTGTTATACAAGGCAGAATACCATTGAAATAGAGAAAGAAACACGTTCGGCAGCTTTGGAAATCCTTACTCTTCACTGAAATGTAGTACTACACTCTATAACACAGTTGAGAGACAATGTTCCCGAGCTGCCTCAGTTCATAACAGTGTGTAGGAAGTTGTTTGATAAAGTGGGCAAAGCTTATACTTGGGCCAGAAGGCAGAATATAGGAAACTACATGAATACATGAATAATTCCGTGAAAATGACTGTCAACAGATGAGAACTTGTTTTAGAACAGATTAAAGAGATTCTCCAAGTCAGTTCTCAGTGTAGAAAAGGTAGCTAAGATCCGAGAAATCTTAATTCCAGTTAAGATCACATGAAACACTGTATGAATCCTATATTCTTTACTTAAAGGAGATTAGAGTGGTAAATGTGTGTTATACAAGGCAGAATACCATTGAAATAGAGAAAGAAACACGTTCGGCAGCTTTGGAAAGCCTTACACTTCACTGAAATGTAGTACTACACTCTATAACACAGTTGAGAGACAATGTTCCCTACTTGCATCAGTTCATAACAGTGTGTAGGAAGTTGTTTGATAAAGTGGGCAAAGCTTATACTTGGGCCAGAAGGCAGAATATAGGAAACTACATGAAAACATGAATAATTCAATGAAAATGACTGTAGACAGATGAGAACTTGTTTAGAACAGCTGAAAGAGAATCTCCAAGTCAGTTCTTAGTGTAGAAAAGGTAGCTAAGATAAGGGAAATCTTAATTCCAGTTAAGGTCACATGAAACACTATGAATCCTATATTCTTTACTTAAAGGAGACTAGAGTGGTAAATGTGTGTTATACAAGGCAGAATACCATTGAAATAGAGAAAGAAACACGTTCGGCAGCTTTGGAAAGCCTTACACTTCACTGAAATGTAGTACTACACTCTATAACACAGTTGAGAGACAATGTTCCCTACTTGCCTCAGTTCATAACAGTGTGTAGGAAGTTGTTTGATAAAGTGGGCAAAGCTTATACTTGGGCCAGAAGGCAGAATATAGGAAACTACATGAAAACATGAATAATTCAGTGAAAATGACTGTAAACAGATGAGAACTTGTTTAGAACAGCTGAAAGAGAATCTCCAAGTCAGTTCTTAGTGTAGAAAAGGTAGGTAAGATAAGGGAAATCCATAATTCCAGTTAAGATCACATGAAACACTGTATGAATCCTATATTCATTACTTAAAGGAGACTAGAGTGGTAAATGTGTGTTATACAAGGCAGAATACCATTGAAATAGAGAAAGAAACACGTTCGTCAGCTTTGGAAAGCCTTATACTTCACTGAAATGTAGTACTACACTCTAAAACACAGTTGAGAGACAATGTTCCCGAGCTGCCTCAGTTCATAACAGTGTGTAGGAAGTTGTTTGATAATGTGGGCAAAGCTTATACTTGGACCAGAAGGCAGAATATAGGAAAATACATGAAAACATGATTAATTCAGTGAAAATGACTGTAAACAGATGAGAACTTGTTTAGAACAGCTGAAAGAGATTCTCCAAGTCAGTTCTTAGTGTAGAAAAGGTAGCTAAGATCCGGAAATCATTAATTAGAGTTAAGATTACATGAAACACTGTAAGAATCCTATATTCTTTACTTAAAGGAGACTAGAGTGGTAAATGTGTGTTATACAAGGCAGAATACCATTAAAATAGAGAAAGAAACACGTTCGGCAGTTTTGGAAATCCTTACACGTGACTGAAATGTAGTACTACACTCTATCACACAGTTGAGAGACAATGTTCACGAGCTGCCTCAGTTCATAACAGTGTGTAGGAAGTTGTTTGATAAAGTGGTCAAAGCTTATACTTGGACCAGAAGGCAGAATATAGGAAACTACATGAAAACATGAATAATTCAGTGAAAATGACTGTAAACAGATGAGAACTTGTTTTAGAACAGCTGAAAGAGATTCTCCAAGTCAGTTCTTAGTGTAGAAAAGGTAGCTAAGATCCGGGAAATCTTAATTCCAGTTAAGATCACATGAAACACTGTATGAATCCTATATTCTTTACTTAAAGGAGACTAGAGTGGTAAATATGTGTTATACAAGGCAGAATACCATTGAAATAGAGAAAGAAACATGTTCGGCAGCTTTAAAAAGCCTTACACTTCACTGAAATGTAGTACTACACTCTATAACACAGTTGAGAGACAATGTTCCCTACTTGCCTCAGTTCATAACAGTGTGTAGGAAGTTGTTTGATAAAGTGGGCAAAGCTTATACTTGGGCCAGAAGGCAGAATATAGGAAACTACATGAAAACATGAATAATTCAGTGAAAATGACTGTAAACAGATGAGAACTTGTTTTAGAACAGATTAAAGAGATTCTCCAAGTCAGTTCTCAGTGTAGAAACGGAAGCTAAATCCGGAAAATCCTTAATTCGAGTTAAGATCACATGAAACACTGTATGAATCCTATATTCTTTACTTAAAGGAGACTATAGTGTTAAATGTGTGTTATACAAGGCAGATTAGCATTGAAATAGAGAAAGAATCACGTTCGGCAGCTTTGGAAGCCTTACCCTTCACTGAAATGTAGTACTACACGCTATAACACAGTTGAGAGACAATGTTCCTTACTTGCCTCAGTTCATAACAGTGTGTAGAAGTTGTTTGATAAAGTTGGCAAAGCTTATACTTGGGCCATAAGGCAGAATATAGGAAACTACATGAAAACATGAATAATTCAGTGAAAATGACTGTAAACAGATGAGAACTTGTTTAGAACAGCTGAAAGAGAATCTCCAAGTCAGTTCTTAGTGTAGAAAGGGTAGCTAAGATAAGGGAAATCCATAATTCCAGTTAAGATCACATGAAACACTGTATGAATCGTATATTCATTACTTAAAGGAGACTAGAGTGGTAAATGTGTGTTATACAAGGCAGAATACCATTGAAATAGAGAAAGAAACACGTTCGGCAGCTTTGGAAATCCTTACTCTTCACTGAAATGTAGTACTACACTCTATAACACAGTTGAGAGACAATGTTCCCGAGCTGCCTCAGTTCATAACAGTGTGTAGGAAGTTGTTTGATAAAGTGGGCAAAGCTTATACTTGGGCCAGAAGGCAGAATATAGGAAACTACATGAATACATGAATAATTCCGTGAAAATGACTGTCAACAGATGAGAACTTGTTTTAGAACAGATTAAAGAGATTCTCCAAGTCAGTTCTCAGTGTAGAAAAGGTAGCTAAGATCCGAGAAATCTTAATTCCAGTTAAGATCACATGAAACACTGTATGAATCCTATATTCTTTACTTAAAGGAGATTAGAGTGGTAAATGTGTGTTATACAAGGCAGAATACCATTGAAATAGAGAAAGAAACACGTTCGGCAGCTTTGGAAAGCCTTACACTTCACTGAAATGTAGTAGTACACTCTATAACACAGTTGAGAGACAATGTTCCCTACTTGCATCAGTTCATAACAGTGTGTAGGAAGTTGTTTGATAAAGTGGGCAAAGCTTATACTTGGGCCAGAAGGCAGAATATAGGAAACTACATGAAAACATGAATAATTCAATGAAAATGACTGTAGACAGATGAGAACTTGTTTAGAACAGCTGAAAGAGAATCTCCAAGTCAGTTCTTAGTGTAGAAAAGGTAGCTAAGATAAGGGAAATCTTAATTCCAGTTAAGGTCACATGAAACACTATGAATCCTATATTCTTTACTTAAAGGAGACTAGAGTGGTAAATGTGTGTTATACAAGGCAGAATACCATTGAAATAGAGAAAGAAACACGTTCGGCAGCTTTGGAAAGCCTTACACTTCACTGAAATGTAGTACTACACTCTATAACACAGTTGAGAGACAATGTTCCCTACTTGCCTCAGTTCATAACAGTGTGTAGGAAGTTGTTTGATAAAGTGGGCAAAGCTTATACTTGGGCCAGAAGGCAGAATATAGGAAACTACATGAAAACATGAATAATTCAGTGAAAATGACTGTAAACAGATGAGAACTTGTTTAGAACAGCTGAAAGAGAATCTCCAAGTCAGTTCTTAGTGTAGAAAAGGTAGGTAAGATAAGGGAAATCCATAATTCCAGTTAAGATCACATGAAACACTGTATGAATCCTATATTCATTACTTAAAGGAGACTAGAGTGGTAAATGTGTGTTATACAAGGCAGAATACCATTGAAATAGAGAAAGAAACACGTTCGTCAGCTTTGGAAAGCCTTATACTTCACTGAAATGTAGTACTACACTCTAAAACACAGTTGAGAGACAATGTTCCCGAGCTGCCTCAGTTCATAACAGTGTGTAGGAAGTTGTTTGATAATGTGGGCAAAGCTTATACTTGGACCAGAAGGCAGAATATAGGAAACTACATGAAAACATGATTAATTCAGTGAAAATGACTGTAAACAGATGAGAACTTGTTTAGAACAGCTGAAAGAGAATCTCCAAGTCAGTTCTTAGTGTAGAAAGGGTAGCTAAGATAAGGGAAATCCATAATTCCAGTTAAGATCACATGAAACACTGTATGAATCGTATATTCATTACTTAAAGGAGACTAGAGTGGTAAATGTGTGTTATACAAGGCAGAATACCATTGAAATAGAGAAAGAAACACGTTCGGCAGCTTTGGAAATCCTTACTCTTCACTGAAATGTAGTACTACACTCTATAACACAGTTGAGAGACAATGTTCCCGAGCTGCCTCAGTTCATAACAGTGTGTAGGAAGTTGTTTGATAAAGTGGGCAAAGCTTATACTTGGGCCAGAAGGCAGAATATAGGAAACTACATGAATACATGAATAATTCCGTGAAAATGACTGTCAACAGATGAGAACTTGTTTTAGAACAGATTAAAGAGATTCTCCAAGTCAGTTCTCAGTGTAGAAAAGGTAGCTAAGATCCGAGAAATCTTAATTCCAGTTAAGATCACATGAAACACTGTATGAATCCTATATTCTTTACTTAAAGGAGATTAGAGTGGTAAATGTGTGTTATACAAGGCAGAATACCATTGAAATAGAGAAAGAAACACGTTCGGCAGCTTTGGAAAGCCTTACACTTCACTGAAATGTAGTACTACACTCTATAACACAGTTGAGAGACAATGTTCCCTACTTGCATCAGTTCATAACAGTGTGTAGGAAGTTGTTTGATAAAGTGGGCAAAGCTTATACTTGGGCCAGAAGGCAGAATATAGGAAACTACATGAAAACATGAATAATTCAATGAAAATGACTGTAGACAGATGAGAACTTGTTTAGAACAGCTGAAAGAGAATCTCCAAGTCAGTTCTTAGTGTAGAAAAGGTAGCTAAGATAAGGGAAATCTTAATTCCAGTTAAGGTCACATGAAACACTATGAATCCTATATTCTTTACTTAAAGGAGACTAGAGTGGTAAATGTGTGTTATACAAGGCAGAATACCATTGAAATAGAGAAAGAAACACGTTCGGCAGCTTTGGAAAGCCTTACACTTCACTGAAATGTAGTACTACACTCTATAACACAGTTGAGAGACAATGTTCCCTACTTGCCTCAGTTCATAACAGTGTGTAGGAAGTTGTTTGATAAAGTGGGCAAAGCTTATACTTGGGCCAGAAGGCAGAATATAGGAAACTACATGAAAACATGAATAATTCAGTGAAAATGACTGTAAACAGATGAGAACTTGTTTAGAACAGCTGAAAGAGAATCTCCAAGTCAGTTCTTAGTGTAGAAAAGGTAGGTAAGATAAGGGAAATCCATAATTCCAGTTAAGATCACATGAAACACTGTATGAATCCTATATTCATTACTTAAAGGAGACTAGAGTGGTAAATGTGTGTTATACAAGGCAGAATACCATTGAAATAGAGAAAGAAACACGTTCGTCAGCTTTGGAAAGCCTTATACTTCACTGAAATGTAGTACTACACTCTAAAACACAGTTGAGAGACAATGTTCCCGAGCTGCCTCAGTTCATAACAGTGTGTAGGAAGTTGTTTGATAATGTGGGCAAAGCTTATACTTGGACCAGAAGGCAGAATATAGGAAAATACATGAAAACATGATTAATTCAGTGAAAATGACTGTAAACAGATGAGAACTTGTTTAGAACAGCTGAAAGAGATTCTCCAAGTCAGTTCTTAGTGTAGAAAAGGTAGCTAAGATCCGGAAATCATTAATTAGAGTTAAGATTACATGAAACACTGTAAGAATCCTATATTCTTTACTTAAAGGAGACTAGAGTGGTAAATGTGTGTTATACAAGGCAGAATACCATTAAAATAGAGAAAGAAACACGTTCGGCAGTTTTGGAAATCCTTACACGTGACTGAAATGTAGTACTACACTCTATCACACAGTTGAGAGACAATGTTCACGAGCTGCCTCAGTTCATAACAGTGTGTAGGAAGTTGTTTGATAAAGTGGTCAAAGCTTATACTTGGACCAGAAGGCAGAATATAGGAAACTACATGAAAACATGAATAATTCAGTGAAAATGACTGTAAACAGATGAGAACTTGTTTTAGAACAGCTGAAAGAGATTCTCCAAGTCAGTTCTTAGTGTAGAAAAGGTAGCTAAGATCCGGGAAATCTTAATTCCAGTTAAGATCACATGAAACACTGTATGAATCCTATATTCTTTACTTAAAGGAGACTAGAGTGGTAAATATGTGTTATACAAGGCAGAATACCATTGAAATAGAGAAAGAAACATGTTCGGCAGCTTTAAAAAGCCTTACACTTCACTGAAATGTAGTACTACACTCTATAACACAGTTGAGAGACAATGTTCCCTACTTGCCTCAGTTCATAACAGTGTGTAGGAAGTTGTTTGATAAAGTGGGCAAAGCTTATACTTGGGCCAGAAGGCAGAATATAGGAAACTACATGAAAACATGAATAATTCAGTGAAAATGACTGTAAACAGATGAGAACTTGTTTTAGAACAGATTAAAGAGATTCTCCAAGTCAGTTCTCAGTGTAGAAACGGAAGCTAAATCCGGAAAATCCTTAATTCCAGTTAAGATCACATGAAACACTGTATGAATCCTATATTCTTTACTTAAAGGAGACTATAGTGGTAAATGTGTGTTATACAAGGCAGATTAGCATTGAAATAGAGAAAGAATCACGTTCGGCAGCTTTGGAAGCCTTACCCTTCACTGAAATGTAGTACTACACGCTATAACACAGTTGAGAGACAATGTTCCCTACTTGCCTCAGTTCATAACAGTGTGTAGAAGTTGTTTGATAAAGTTGGCAAAGCTTATACTTGGGCCAGAAGGCAGAATATAGGAAACTACATGAAAACATGAATAATTCAGTGAAAATGACTGTAAACAGATGAGAACTTGTTTAGAACAGCTGAAAGAGAATCTCCAAGTCAGTTCTTAGTGTAGAAAGGGTAGCTAAGATAAGGGAAATCCATAATTCCAGTTAAGATCACATGAAACACTGTATGAATCCTATATTCATTACTTAAAGGAGACTAGAGTGGTAAATGTGTGTTATACAAGGCAGAATACCATTGAAATAGAGAAAGAAACACGTTCGGCAGCTTTGGAAAGCCTTACTCTTCACTGAAATGTAGTACTACACTCTATAACACAGTTGAGAGACAATGTTCCCGAGCTGCCTCAGTTCATAACATTGTGTAGGAAGTTGTTTGATAAAGTGGGCAAAGCTTATACTTGGGCCAGAAGGCAGAATATAGGAAACTACATGAAAACATGAATAATTCAATGAAAATGACTGTAGACAGATGAGAACTTGTTTAGAACAGCTGAAAGAGAATCTCCAAGTCAGTTCTTAGTGTAGAAAAGGTAGCTAAGATAAGGGAAATCTTAATTCCAGTTAAGATCACATGAAACACTATGAATCCTATATTCTTTACTTAAAGGAGACTAGAGTGGTAAATGTGTGTTATACTAGGCAGAATACCATTGAAATAGAGAAAGAAACACGTTCGGCAGCTTTGGAAAGCCTTACACTTCACTGAAATGTAGTACTACACTCTATAACACAGTTGAGAGTCAATGTTCCCTACTTGCCTCAGTTCATAACAGTGTGTAGGAAGTTGTTTGATAAAGTGGGCAAAGCTTATACTTGGGCCAGAAGGCAGAATATAGGAAACTACATGAAAACATGAATAATTCAGTGAAAATGACTGTAAACAGATGAGAACTTGTTTAGAACAGCTGAAAGAGAATCTCCAAGTCAGTTCTTAGTGTAGAAAAGGTAGCTAAGATAAGGGAAATCCATAATTCCAGTTAAGATCACATGAAACACTGTATGAATCCTATATTCATTACTTAAAGGAGACTAGAGTGGTAAATGTGTGTTATACAAGGCAGAATACCATTGAAATAGAGAAAGAAACACGTTCGGCAGCTTTGGAAAGCCTTACTCTTCACTGAAATGTAGTACTACACTCTGTAACACAGTTGAGAGACAATGTTCCCGAGCTGCCTCAGTTCATAACAGTGTGTAGGAAGTTGTTTGATAAAGTGGGCAAAGCTTATACTTGGGCCAGAAGGCAGAATATAGGAAACTACATGAAAACATGAATAATTCAGTGAAAATGACTTTAAATAGATGAGAACTTGTTTTAGAACAGATTAAAGAGATTCTCCAAGTCAGTTCTCAGTGTAGAAAAGGTAGCTAAGATAAGGAAAATCCATAATTCCAGTTAAGATCACATGAAACACTGTATGAATCCTATATTCATTACTTAAAGGAGACTAGAGTGGTAAATGTGTGTTATACAAGGCAGAATACTATTGAAATAGAGAAAGAAACACGTTCGGCAGCTTTGGAAAGCCTTACACTTCACTGAAATGTAGTACTACACTCTATAACACAATTGAGAGACAATGTTCCCTACTTGCCTCAGTTCATAACAGTGTGTAGGAAGTTGTTTGATAAAGTGGGCAAAGATTACACTTGGACCAGAAGGCAGAATATAGGAAACTACATGAAAACATGAATAATTCAGTGAAAATGACTGTAAACAGATGAGAACTTGTTTTAGAACAGCTGAAAGAGATTCTCCAAGTCAGTTCTTTGTGTAGAAAAGGTAGCTAAGATCTGGGAAATCTTAATTCCAGTTAAAATCACATGAAACACTGTATGAATCCTATATTCTTTACTTAAAGGAGACTAGAGTGGTAAATGTGTGTTATACAAAGCAGAGTACCATTGAAATAGAGAAAGAAACACGTTCGGCAGCTTTGGAAAGCCTTACACTTCACTGAAATGTAGTACTACACTCTATAACACAGTTGAGAGACAATGTTCCCTACTTGCCTCAGTTCATAACAGTGTGTAGGAAGTTGTTTGATAAAGTGGGCAAAGCTTATACTTGGACCAGAAGGCAGAATATAGGAAACTACATGAAAACATGAATAATTCAGTGAAAATGACTGTAAACAGATGAGAACTTTTTTAGAACAGCTGAAAGAGAATCTCCAAGTCAGTTCTTAGTGTAGAAAGGGTAGCTAAGATAAGGGAAATCCATAATTCCAGTTAAGATCACATGAAACACTGTATGAATCCTATATTCATTACTTAAAGGAGACTAGAGTGGTAAATGTGTGTTATACAAGGCAGAATACCATTGAAATAGAGAAAGAAACACGTTCGGCAGCTTTGGAAAGCCTTACTCTTCACTGAAATGTAGTACTACACTCTATAACACAGTTGAGAGACAATGTTCCTGAGCTGCCTCAGTTCATAACAGTGTGTAGGAAGTTGTTTGATAAAGTGGGCAAAGCTTATACTTGGGCCAGAAGGCAGAATATAGGAAACTACATGAATACATGAATAATTCAGTGAAAATGACTTTAAATAGATGAGAACTTGTTTTAGAACAGATTAAAGAGATTCTCCAAGTCAGTTCTCAGTGTAGAAAAGGTAGCTAAGATAAGGAAAATCCATAATTCCAGTTAAGATCACATGAAACACTGTATGAATCCTATATTCATTACTTAAAGGAGACTAGAGTGGTAAATGTGTGTTATACAAGGCAGAATACCATTGAAATAGAGAAAGAAACACGTTCGGCAGCTTTGGAAAGCCTTACACTTCACTGAAATGTAGTACTACACTCTATAACACAATTGAGAGACAATGTTCCCTACTTGCCTCAGTTCATAACAGTGTGTAGGAAGTTGTTTGATAAAGTGGGCAAAGCTTACACTTGGACCAGAAGGCAGAATATAGGAAACTACATGAAAACATGAATAATTCAGTGAAAATGACTGTAAACAGATGAGAACTTGTTTTAGAACAGCTGAAAGAGATTCTCCAAGTCAGTTCTTAGTGTAGAAAAGGTAGCTAAGATCTGGGAAATCTTAATTCCAGTTAAAATCACATGAAACACTGTATGAATCCTATATTCTTTACTTAAAGGAGACTAGAGTGGTAAATGTGTGTTATACAAAGCAGAGTACCATTGAAATAGAGAAAGAAACACGTTCGGCAGCTTTGGAAAGCCTTACACTTCACTGAAATGTAGTACTACACTCTATAACACAGTTGAGAGACAATGTTCCCTACTTGCCTCAGTTCATAACAGTGTGTAGGAAGTTGTTTGATAAAGTGGGCAAAGCTTATACTTGGGCCAGAAGGCAGAATATGGGAAACTACATGAAAACATGATTAATTCAGTGAAAATGACTGTAAACAGATGAGAACTTGTTTAGAACAGCTGAAAGCGGATCTCCAAGTCAGTTCTTAGTGTAGAAAAGGTAGCTAAGATAAGGGAAATCCATAATTCCAGTTAAGATTACATGAAACACTGTAGGAATTCTATATTCTTTACTTAAAGGAGACTAGAGTGGTAAATGTGTGTATTACAAGGCAGAATACCATTAAAATAGAGAAAGAAACAGGTTCTGCAGCTTTGGAAATCCTTACACTTCACTGAAATGTAGTACTACACTCTATAACACAGTTGAGAGACAATGTTCCCTACTTGCCTCAGTTCATAACAGTGTGTAGAAGTTGTTTGATAAAGTGGGCAAAGCTTATACTTGGGCCAGAAGGCAGAATATAGGAAACTACATGAAAACGTGAATAATTCAGTGAAAATGACTGTAAACAGATGAGAACTTGTTTTAGAACAGATTAAAGAGATTCTCCAAGTCAGTTCTAAGTGTAGAAAAGGTAGCTAAGATCCGGGAAATCTTAATTCCAGTTAAGATCACATGAAACACTGTATGAATCCTATATTCTTTACTTAATGGAGATTAGAGTGGTAAATGTGTGTTATACAAGGCAGAATACCATTGAAATAGAGAAAGAAACACGTTCGGCAGCTTTGGAAAGCCTTACACTTCACTGAAATGTAGTACTACACTCTATAACACAGTTGAGAGACAATGTTCCCTACTTGCCTCAGTTCATAACAGTGTGTAGGAAGTTGTTTGATAAAGTGGGCAAAGCTTATACTTGGGCCAGAAGGCAGAATATAGGAAACTACATGAAAACATGAATAATTCAGTGAAAATGACTGTAGACAGATGAGAACTTGTTTAGAACTGCTGAAAGAGAATCTCCAAGTCAGTTCTTAGTGTAGAAAAGGTAGCTAAGATAAGGGAAATCCATAATTCCAGTTAAGATCACATGAAACACTATGAATCCTACATTCTTTACTTAAAGGAGACTAGAGTGGTAAATGTGTGTTATACAAGGCAGAATACCATTGAAATAGAGAAAGAAACACGTTCGGCAGCTTTGGAAAGCCTTATACTTCACTGAAATGTAGTAGTACACTCTATAACACAGTTGAGAGACAATGTTCCCTACTTGCCTCAGTTCATAACAGTGTGTAGAAGTTGTTTGATAAAGTGGGCAAAGCTTATACTTGGGCCAGAAGGCAGAATATAGGAAACTACATGAAAACATGAATAATTCAGTGAAAATAACTGTAAACAGATGAGAACTTGTTTAGAACAGCTGAAAGAGAATCTCCAAGTCAGTTCTTTGTGTAGAAAAGGTAGCTAAGAACCGGGAAATCTTAATTCCAGTTAAGATCACATGAAACACTGATGAATCATATATTCATTACTTAAAGGAGACTAGAGTGGTAAATGTGTGTTATACAAGGCAGAATACCATTGAAATAGAGAAAGAAACACGTTCCGCAGCTTTGGAAAGCCTTACACTTCACTGAAATGTAGTACTACACTCTATAACACAGTTGAGAGACAATGTTCCCGAGCTGCCTCAGTTCCTAACAGTGTGTAGGAAGTCGTTTGAATAAGGGGGCAAAGCTTATACTTGGGCCAGAAGGCAGAATATGGGAAACTACATGATAACATGAATAATTCAGTGAAAATGACTGTAAACAGATGAGAACTTGTTTAGAACAGCTGAAAGAGATTCTCCAAGTCAGTACTTAGTGTAGAAAAGGTAGCTAAGAACCGGGAAATCTTAATTCCAGTTAGGATCACATGAAACACTGTAGGAATTCTATATTCTTTACTTAAAGGAGACTAGAGTGGTAAATGTGTGTATTACAATGCAGAATACCATTAAAATAGAGAAAGAAACACGTTCGGCAGCTTTGGAAATCCTTACACTTCACTGAAATGTAGTACTACACTCTATAACACAGTTGAGAGACAATGTTCCCTACTTGCCTCAGTTCATAACAGTGTGTAGAAGTTGTTTGATAAAGTGGGCAAAGCTTATACTTGGGCCAGAAGGCAGAATATAGGAAACTACATGAAAACATGAATAATTCAGTGAAAATGACTGTAAACAGATGAGAACTTGTTTAGAACAGCTGAAAGAGATTCGCCAAGTCAGTTCTTAGTGTAGAAAAGGTAGCTAAAAACCGGGAAATCATAATTCCAGTTAAGATCACATGAAACACTGCATGAATCCTATATTCTTTACTGAAAGGAGACTAGAGTGTTAAATGTGTGTTATACAAGGCAGAATACCATTGAAATAGAGAAAGAAACACGTTCGGCAGCTTTGGAAAGCCTTACACTTCACTGAAATGTAGTACTACACTCTATAACACAGTTGAGAGACAATGTTCCCTACTTGCCTCAGTTCATAACAGTGTGTAGGAAGTTGTTTGATAAAGTGGGCAAAGCTTATACTTGGGCCAGAAGGCAGAATATAGGAAACTACATGAATACATGAATAATTCCGTGAAAATGACTGTAAACAGATGAGAACTTGTTTTAGAACAGATTAAAGAGATTCTCCAAGTCAGTTCTCAGTGTAGAAAAGGTAGCAAAGATCCGGGAAATCTTAATTCCATTTTAGATCACATGAAACACTGTATGAATCCTATATTCTTTACTTAAAGGAGATTAGAGTGGTAAATGTGTGTTATACAAGGCAGAATACCATTGAAATAGAGAAAGAAACACGTTCGGCAGCTTTGGAAAGCCTTACACTTCACTGAAATGTAGTACTACACTCTATAACACAGTTGAGAGACAATGTTCCCTAATTGCCTCAGTTCATAACAGTGTGTAGGAAGTTGTTTGATAAAGTGGGCAAAGCTTATACTTGGGCCAGAAGGCAGAATATAGGAAACTACATGAAAACATGAATAATTCAGTGAAAATGACTGTAAACAGAAGAGAACTTGTTTTAGAACAGATTAAAGAGATTCTCCAAGTCAGTTCTCAGTGTAGAAACGGAAGCTAAATCCGGAAAATCCTTAATTCCTGTTAAGATCACATGAAACACTGTATGAATCCTATATTCTTTACTTAAAGGAGACTATAGTGGTAAATATGTGTTATACAAGGCAGAATACCATTGAAATAGAGAAAGAAACACGTTCGTCAGCTTTGGAAAGCCTTATACTTCACTGAAATGTAGTACTACACTCTAAAACACAGTTGAGAGACAATGTTCCCGAGCTGCCTCAGTTCATAACAGTGTGTAGGAAGTTGTTTGATAATGTGGGCAAAGCTTATACTTGGACCAGAAGGCAGAATATAGGAAACTACATGAAAACATGATTAATTCAGTGAAAATGACTGTAAACAGATGAGAACTTGTTTAGAACAGCTGAAAGAGATTCTCCAAGTCAGTTCTTAGTGTAGAAAAGGTAGCTAAGATCCGGAAATCCTTAATTAGAGTTAAGATTACATGAAACACTGTAAGAATCCTATATTCTTTACTTAAAGGAGACTAGAGTGGTAAATGTGTGTTATACAAGGCAGAATACCATTAAAATAGAGAAAGAAACACGTTCGGCAGTTTTGGAAATCCTTACACGTGACTGAAATGTAGTACTACACTCTATCACACAGTTGAGAGACAATGTTCACGAGCTGCCTCAGTTCATAACAGTGTGTAGGAAGTTGTTTGATAAAGTGGTCAAAGCTTATACTTGGACCAGAAGGCAGAATATAGGAAACTACATGAAAACATGAATAATTCAGTGAAAATGACTGTAAACAGATGAGAACTTGTTTTAGAACAGCTGAAAGAGATTCTCCAAGTCAGTTCTTAGTGTAGAAAAGGTAGCTAAGATCCGGGAAATCTTAATTCCAGTTAAGATCACATGAAACACTGTATGAATCCTATATTCTTTACTTAAAGGAGACTAGAGTGGTAAATATGTGTTATACAAGGCAGAATACCATTGAAATAGAGAAAGAAACATGTTCGGCAGCTTTAAAAAGCCTTACACTTCACTGAAATGTAGTACTACACTCTATAACACAGTTGAGAGACAATGTTCCCTACTTGCCTCAGTTCATAACAGTGTGTAGGAAGTTGTTTGATAAAGTGGGCAAAGCTTATACTTGGGCCAGAAGGCAGAATATAGGAAACTACATGAAAACATGAATAATTCAGTGAAAATGACTGTAAACAGATGAGAACTTGTTTTAGAACAGATTAAAGAGATTCTCCAAGTCAGTTCTCAGTGTAGAAACGGAAGCTAAATCCGGAAAATCCTTAATTCCAGTTAAGATCACATGAAACACTGTATGAATCCTATATTCTTTACTTAAAGGAGACTATAGTGGTAAATGTGTGTTATACAAGGCAGATTAGCATTGAAATAGAGAAAGAATCACGTTCGGCAGCTTTGGAAGCCTTACCCTTCACTGAAATGTAGTACTACACGCTATAACACAGTTGAGAGACAATGTTCCCTACTTGCCTCAGTTCATAACAGTGTGTAGAAGTTGTTTGATAAAGTTGGCAAAGCTTATACTTGGGCCAGAAGGCAGAATATAGGAAACTACATGAAAACATGAATAATTCAGTGAAAATGACTGTAAACAGATGAGAACTTGTTTAGAACAGCTGAAAGAGAATCTCCAAGTCAGTTCTTAGTGTAGAAAGGGTAGCTAAGATAAGGGAAATCCATAATTCCAGTTAAGATCACATGAAACACTGTATGAATCCTATATTCATTACTTAAAGGAGACTAGAGTGGTAAATGTGTGTTATACAAGGCAGAATACCATTGAAATAGAGAAAGAAACACGTTCGGCAGCTTTGGAAAGCCTTAATCTTCACTGAAATGTAGTACTACACTCTATAACACAGTTGAGAGACAATGTTCCCGAGCTGCCTCAGTTCATAACAGTGTGTAGGAAGTTGTTTGATAAAGTGGGCAAAGCTTATACTTGGGCCAGAAGGCAGAATATAGGAAACTACATGAAAACATGAATAATTCAATGAAAATGACTGTAGACAGATGAGAACTTGTTTAGAACAGCTGAAAGAGAATCTCCAAGTCAGTTCTTAGTGTAGAAAAGGTAGCTAAGATAAGGGAAATCTTAATTCCAGTTAAGATCACATGAAACACTATGAATCCTATATTCTTTACTTAAAGGAGACTAGAGTGGTAAATGTGTGTTATACTAGGCAGAATACCATTGAAATAGAGAAAGAAACACGTTCGGCAGCTTTGGAAAGCCTTACACTTCACTGAAATGTAGTACTACACTCTATAACACAGTTGAGAGTCAATGTTCCCTACTTGCCTCAGTTCATAACAGTGTGTAGGAAGTTGTTTGATAAAGTGGGCAAAGCTTATACTTGGGCCAGAAGGCAGAATATAGGAAACTACATGAAAACATGAATAATTCAGTGAAAATGACTGTAAACAGATGAGAACTTGTTTAGAACAGCTGAAAGAGAATCTCCAAGTCAGTTCTTAGTGTAGAAAAGGTAGCTAAGATAAGGGAAATCCATAATTCCAGTTAAGATCACATGAAACACTGTATGAATCCTATATTCATTACTTAAAGGAGACTAGAGTGGTAAATGTGTGTTATACAAGGCAGAATACCATTGAAATAGAGAAAGAAACACGTTCGGCAGCTTTGGAAAGCCTTACTCTTCACTGAAATGTAGTACTCCACTCTATAACACAGTTGAGAGACAATGTTCCCGAGCTGCCTCAGTTCATAACAGTGTGTAGGAAGTTGTTTGATAAAGTGGGCAAAGCTTATACTTGGGCCAGAAGGCAGAATATAGGAAACTACATGAAAACATGAATAATTCAGTGAAAATGACTTTAAATAGATGAGAACTTGTTTTAGAACAGATTAAAGAGATTCTCCAAGTCAGTTCTCAGTGTAGAAAAGGTAGCTAAGATAAGGAAAATCCATAATTCCAGTTAAGATCACATGAAACACTGTATGAATCCTATATTCATTACTTAAAGGAGACTAGAGTGGTAAATGTGTGTTATACAAGGCAGAATACTATTGAAATAGAGAAAGAAACACGTTCGGCAGCTTTGGAAAGCCTTACACTTCACTGAAATGTAGTACTACACTCTATAACACAATTGAGAGACAATGTTCCCTACTTGCCTCAGTTCATAACAGTGTGTAGGAAGTTGTTTGATAAAGTGGGCAAAGATTACACTTGGACCAGAAGGCAGAATATAGGAAACTACATGAAAACATGAATAATTCAGTGAAAATGACTGTAAACAGATGAGAACTTGTTTTAGAACAGCTGAAAGAGATTCTCCAAGTCAGTTCTAAGTGTAGAAAAGGTAGCTAAGATCCGGGAAATCTTAATTCCAGTTAAGATCACATGAAACACTGTATGAATCCTATATTCTTTACTTAATGGAGATTAGAGTGGTAAATGTGTGTTATACAAGGCAGAATACCATTGAAATAGAGAAAGAAACACGTTCGGCAGCTTTGGAAAGCCTTACACTTCACTGAAATGTAGTACTACACTCTATAACACAGTTGAGAGACAATGTTCCCTACTTGCCTCAGTTCATAACAGTGTGTAGGAAGTTGTTTGATAAAGTGGGCAAAGCTTATACTTGGGCCAGAAGGCAGAATATAGGAAACTACATGAAAACATGAATAATTCAGTGAAAATGACTGTAGACAGATGAGAACTTGTTTAGAACTGCTGAAAGAGAATCTCCAAGTCAGTTCTTAGTGTAGAAAAGGTAGCTAAGATAAGGGAAATCCATAATTCCAGTTAAGATCACATGAAACACTATGAATCCTACATTCTTTACTTAAAGGAGACTAGAGTGGTAAATGTGTGTTATACAAGGCAGAATACCATTGAAATAGAGAAAGAAACACGTTCGGCAGCTTTGGAAAGCCTTATACTTCACTGAAATGTAGTAGTACACTCTATAACACAGTTGAGAGACAATGTTCCCTACTTGCCTCAGTTCATAACAGTGTGTAGAAGTTGTTTGATAAAGTGGGCAAAGCTTATACTTGGGCCAGAAGGCAGAATATAGGAAACTACATGAAAACATGAATAATTCAGTGAAAATAACTGTAAACAGATGAGAACTTGTTTAGAACAGCTGAAAGAGAATCTCCAAGTCAGTTCTTTGTGTAGAAAAGGTAGCTAAGAACCGGGAAATCTTAATTCCAGTTAAGATCACATGAAACACTGATGAATCATATATTCATTACTTAAAGGAGACTAGAGTGGTAAATGTGTGTTATACAAGGCAGAATACCATTGAAATAGAGAAAGAAACACGTTCCGCAGCTTTGGAAAGCCTTACACTTCACTGAAATGTAGTACTACACTCTATAACACAGTTGAGAGACAATGTTCCCGAGCTGCCTCAGTTCCTAACAGTGTGTAGGAAGTCGTTTGAATAAGGGGGCAAAGCTTATACTTGGGCCAGAAGGCAGAATATGGGAAACTACATGAAAACATGAATAATTCAGTGAAAATGACTGTAAACAGATGAGAACTTGTTTAGAACAGCTGAAAGAGATTCTCCAAGTCAGTACTTAGTGTAGAAAAGGTAGCTAAGAACCGGGAAATCTTAATTCCAGTTAAGATCACATGAAACACTGTAGGAATTCTATATTCTTTACTTAAAGGAGACTAGAGTGGTAAATGTGTGTATTACAATGCAGAATACCATTAAAATAGAGAAAGAAACACGTTCGGCAGCTTTGGAAATCCTTACACTTCACTGAAATGTAGTACTACACTCTATAACACAGTTGAGAGACAATGTTCCCTACTTGCCTCAGTTCATAACAGTGTGTAGAAGTTGTTTGATAAAGTGGGCAAAGCTTATACTTGGGCCAGAAGGCAGAATATAGGAAACTACATGAAAACATGAATAATTCAGTGAAAATGACTGTAAACAGATGAGAACTTGTTTAGAACAGCTGAAAGAGATTCGCCAAGTCAGTTCTTAGTGTAGAAAAGGTAGCTAAAAACCGGGAAATCATAATTCCAGTTAAGATCACATGAAACACTGCATGAATCCTATATTCTTTACTGAAAGGAGACTAGAGTGTTAAATGTGTGTTATACAAGGCAGAATACCATTGAAATAGAGAAAGAAACACGTTCGGCAGCTTTGGAAAGCCTTACACTTCACTGAAATGTAGTACTACACTCTATAACACAGTTGAGAGACAATGTTCCCTACTTGCCTCAGTTCATAACAGTGTGTAGGAAGTTGTTTGATAAAGTGGGCAAAGCTTATACTTGGGCCAGAAGGCAGAATATAGGAAACTACATGAATACATGAATAATTCCGTGAAAATGACTGTAAACAGATGAGAACTTGTTTTAGAACAGATTAAAGAGATTCTCCAAGTCAGTTCTCAGTGTAGAAAAGGTAGCAAAGATCCGGGAAATCTTAATTCCATTTTAGATCACATGAAACACTGTATGAATCCTATATTCTTTACTTAAAGGAGATTAGAGTGGTAAATGTGTGTTATACAAGGCAGAATACCATTGAAATAGAGAAAGAAACACGTTCGGCAGCTTTGGAAAGCCTTACACTTCACTGAAATGTAGTACTACACTCTATAACACAGTTGAGAGACAATGTTCCCTACTTGCCTCAGTTCATAACAGTGTGTAGGAAGTTGTTTGATAAAGTGGGCAAAGCTTATACTTGGGCCAGAAGGCAGAATATAGGAAACTACATGAAAACATGAATAATTCAGTGAAAATGACTGTAAACAGAAGAGAACTTGTTTTAGAACAGATTAAAGAGATTCTCCAAGTCAGTTCTCAGTGTAGAAACGGAAGCTAAATCCGGAAAATCCTTAATTCCAGTTAAGATCACATGAAACACTGTATGAATCCTATATTCTTTACTTAAAGGAGACTATAGTGGTAAATGTGTGTTATACAAGGCAGATTAACATTGAAATAGAGAAAGAAACACGTTCGGCAGCTTTGGAAAGCCTTACACTTCACTGAAATGTAGTACTACACTCTATAACACAGTTGAGAGACAATGTTCCCTACTTGCCTCAGTTCATAACAGTGTGTAGGAAGTTGTTTGATAAAGTGGGCAAAGCTTATACTTGGGCCAGAAGGCAGAATATAGGAAACTACATGAAAACATGAATAATTCAGTGAAAATGACTGTAGACAGATGAGAACTTGTTTAGAACTGCTGAAAGAGAATCTCCAAGTCAGTTCTTAGTGTAGAAAAGGTAGCTAAGATAAGGGAAATCCATAATTCCAGTTAAGATCACATGAAACACTATGAATCCTACATTCTTTACTTAAAGGAGACTAGAGTGGTAAATGTGTGTTATACAAGGCAGAATACCATTGAAATAGAGAAAGAAACACGTTCGGCAGCTTTGGAAAGCCTTATACTTCACTGAAATGTAGTAGTACACTCTATAACACAGTTGAGAGACAATGTTCCCTACTTGCCTCAGTTCATAACAGTGTGTAGAAGTTGTTTGATAAAGTGGGCAAAGCTTATACTTGGGCCAGAAGGCAGAATATAGGAAACTACATGAAAACATGAATAATTCAGTGAAAATAACTGTAAACAGATGAGAACTTGTTTAGAACAGCTGAAAGAGAATCTCCAAGTCAGTTCTTTGTGTAGAAAAGGTAGCTAAGAACCGGGAAATCTTAATTCCAGTTAAGATCACATGAAACACTGATGAATCATATATTCATTACTTAAAGGAGACTAGAGTGGTAAATGTGTGTTATACAAGGCAGAATACCATTGAAATAGAGAAAGAAACACGTTCCGCAGCTTTGGAAAGCCTTACACTTCACTGAAATGTAGTACTACACTCTATAACACAGTTGAGAGACAATGTTCCCGAGCTGCCTCAGTTCCTAACAGTGTGTAGGAAGTCGTTTGAATAAGGGGGCAAAGCTTATACTTGGGCCAGAAGGCAGAATATGGGAAACTACATGATAACATGAATAATTCAGTGAAAATGACTGTAAACAGATGAGAACTTGTTTAGAACAGCTGAAAGAGATTCTCCAAGTCAGTACTTAGTGTAGAAAAGGTAGCTAAGAACCGGGAAATCTTAATTCCAGTTAGGATCACATGAAACACTGTAGGAATTCTATATTCTTTACTTAAAGGAGACTAGAGTGGTAAATGTGTGTATTACAATGCAGAATACCATTAAAATAGAGAAAGAAACACGTTCGGCAGCTTTGGAAATCCTTACACTTCACTGAAATGTAGTACTACACTCTATAACACAGTTGAGAGACAATGTTCCCTACTTGCCTCAGTTCATAACAGTGTGTAGAAGTTGTTTGATAAAGTGGGCAAAGCTTATACTTGGGCCAGAAGGCAGAATATAGGAAACTACATGAAAACATGAATAATTCAGTGAAAATGACTGTAAACAGATGAGAACTTGTTTAGAACAGCTGAAAGAGATTCGCCAAGTCAGTTCTTAGTGTAGAAAAGGTAGCTAAAAACCGGGAAATCATAATTCCAGTTAAGATCACATGAAACACTGCATGAATCCTATATTCTTTACTGAAAGGAGACTAGAGTGTTAAATGTGTGTTATACAAGGCAGAATACCATTGAAATAGAGAAAGAAACACGTTCGGCAGCTTTGGAAAGCCTTACACTTCACTGAAATGTAGTACTACACTCTATAACACAGTTGAGAGACAATGTTCCCTACTTGCCTCAGTTCATAACAGTGTGTAGGAAGTTGTTTGATAAAGTGGGCAAAGCTTATACTTGGGCCAGAAGGCAGAATATAGGAAACTACATGAATACATGAATAATTCCGTGAAAATGACTGTAAACAGATGAGAACTTGTTTTAGAACAGATTAAAGAGATTCTCCAAGTCAGTTCTCAGTGTAGAAAAGGTAGCAAAGATCCGGGAAATCTTAATTCCATTTTAGATCACATGAAACACTGTATGAATCCTATATTCTTTACTTAAAGGAGATTAGAGTGGTAAATGTGTGTTATACAAGGCAGAATACCATTGAAATAGAGAAAGAAACACGTTCGGCAGCTTTGGAAAGCCTTACACTTCACTGAAATGTAGTACTACACTCTATAACACAGTTGAGAGACAATGTTCCCTACTTGCCTCAGTTCATAACAGTGTGTAGGAAGTTGTTTGATAAAGTGGGCAAAGCTTATACTTGGGCCAGAAGGCAGAATATAGGAAACTACATGAAAACATGAATAATTCAGTGAAAATGACTGTAAACAGAAGAGAACTTGTTTTAGAACAGATTAAAGAGATTCTCCAAGTCAGTTCTCAGTGTAGAAACGGAAGCTAAATCCGGAAAATCCTTAATTCCAGTTAAGATCACATGAAACACTGTATGAATCCTATATTCTTTACTTAAAGGAGACTATAGTGGTAAATATGTGTTATACAAGGCAGAATACCATTGAAATAGAGAAAGAAACACGTTCGTCAGCTTTGGAAAGCCTTATACTTCACTGAAATGTAGTACTACACTCTAAAACACAGTTGAGAGACAATGTTCCCGAGCTGCCTCAGTTCATAACAGTGTGTAGGAAGTTGTTTGATAATGTGGGCAAAGCTTATACTTGGACCAGAAGGCAGAATATAGGAAACTACATGAAAACATGATTAATTCAGTGAAAATGACTGTAAACAGATGAGAACTTGTTTAGAACAGCTGAAAGAGATTCTCCAAGTCAGTTCTTAGTGTAGAAAAGGTAGCTAAGATCCGGAAATCCTTAATTAGAGTTAAGATTACATGAAACACTGTAAGAATCCTATATTCTTTACTTAAAGGAGACTAGAGTGGTAAATGTGTGTTATACAAGGCAGAATACCATTAAAATAGAGAAAGAAACACGTTCGGCAGTTTTGGAAATCCTTACACGTGACTGAAATGTAGTACTACACTCTATCACACAGTTGAGAGACAATGTTCACGAGCTGCCTCAGTTCATAACAGTGTGTAGGAAGTTGTTTGATAAAGTGGTCAAAGCTTATACTTGGACCAGAAGGCAGAATATAGGAAACTACATTAAAACATGAATAATTCAGTGAAAATGACTGTAAACAGATGAGAACTTGTTTTAGAACAGCTGAAAGAGATTCTCCAAGTCAGTTCTTAGTGTAGAAAAGGTAGCTAAGATCCGGGAAATCTTAATTCCAGTTAAGATCACATGAAACACTGTATGAATCCTATATTCTTTACTTAAAGGAGACTAGAGTGGTAAATATGTGTTATACAAGGCAGAATACCATTGAAATAGAGAAAGAAACATGTTCGGCAGCTTTAAAAAGCCTTACACTTCACTGAAATGTAGTACTACACTCTATAACACAGTTGAGAGACAATGTTCCCTACTTGCCTCAGTTCATAACAGTGTGTAGGAAGTTGTTTGATAAAGTGGGCAAAGCTTATACTTGGGCCAGAAGGCAGAATATAGGAAACTACATGAAAACATGAATAATTCAGTGAAAATGACTGTAAACAGATGAGAACTTGTTTTAGAACAGATTAAAGAGATTCTCCAAGTCAGTTCTCAGTGTAGAAACGGAAGCTAAATCCGGAAAATCCTTAATTCCAGTTAAGATCACATGAAACACTGTATGAATCCTATATTCTTTACTTAAAGGAGACTATAGTGGTAAATGTGTGTTATACAAGGCAGATTAGCATTGAAATAGAGAAAGAATCACGTTCGGCAGCTTTGGAAGCCTTACCCTTCACTGAAATGTAGTACTACACGCTATAACACAGTTGAGAGACAATGTTCCCTACTTGCCTCAGTTCATAACAGTGTGTAGAAGTTGTTTGATAAAGTTGGCAAAGCTTATACTTGGGCCAGAAGGCAGAATATAGGAAACTACATGAAAACATGAATAATTCAGTGAAAATGACTGTAAACAGATGAGAACTTGTTTAGAACAGCTGAAAGAGAATCTCCAAGTCAGTTCTTAGTGTAGAAAGGGTAGCTAAGATAAGGGAAATCCATAATTCCAGTTAAGATCACATGAAACACTGTATGAATCCTATATTCATTACTTAAAGGAGACTAGAGTGGTAAATGTGTGTTATACAAGGCAGAATACCATTGAAATAGAGAAAGAAACACGTTCGGCAGCTTTGGAAAGCCTTAATCTTCACTGAAATGTAGTACTACACTCTATAACACAGTTGAGAGACAATGTTCCCGAGCTGCCTCAGTTCATAACAGTGTGTAGGAAGTTGTTTGATAAAGTGGGCAAAGCTTATACTTGGGCCAGAAGGCAGAATATAGGAAACTACATGAAAACATGAATAATTCAATGAAAATGACTGTAGACAGATGAGAACTTGTTTAGAACAGCTGAAAGAGAATCTCCAAGTCAGTTCTTAGTGTAGAAAAGGTAGCTAAGATAAGGGAAATCTTAATTCCAGTTAAGATCACATGAAACACTATGAATCCTATATTCTTTACTTAAAGGAGACTAGAGTGGTAAATGTGTGTTATACTAGGCAGAATACCATTGAAATAGAGAAAGAAACACGTTCGGCAGCTTTGGAAAGCCTTACACTTCACTGAAATGTAGTACTACACTCTATAACACAGTTGAGAGTCAATGTTCCCTACTTGCCTCAGTTCATAACAGTGTGTAGGAAGTTGTTTGATAAAGTGGGCAAAGCTTATACTTGGGCCAGAAGGCAGAATATAGGAAACTACATGAAAACATGAATAATTCAGTGAAAATGACTGTAAACAGATGAGAACTTGTTTAGAACAGCTGAAAGAGAATCTCCAAGTCAGTTCTTAGTGTAGAAAAGGTAGCTAAGATAAGGGAAATCCATAATTCCAGTTAAGATCACATGAAACACTGTATGAATCCTATATTCATTACTTAAAGGAGACTAGAGTGGTAAATGTGTGTTATACAAGGCAGAATACCATTGAAATAGAGAAAGAAACACGTTCGGCAGCTTTGGAAAGCCTTACACTTCACTGAAATGTAGTACTACACTCTATAACACAGTTGAGAGTCAATGTTCCCTACTTGCCTCAGTTCATAACAGTGTGTAGGAAGTTGTTTGATAAAGTGGGCAAAGCTTATACTTGGGCCAGAAGGCAGAATATAGGAAACTACATGAAAACATGAATAATTCAGTGAAAATGACTTTAAATAGATGAGAACTTGTTTTAGAACAGATTAAAGAGATTCTCCAAGTCAGTTCTCAGTGTAGAAAAGGTAGCTAAGATAAGGAAAATCCATAATTCCAGTTAAGATCACATGAAACACTGTATGAATCCTATATTCATTACTTAAAGGAGACTAGAGTGGTAAATGTGTGTTATACAAGGCAGAATACTATTGAAATAGAGAAAGAAACACGTTCGGCAGCTTTGGAAAGCCTTACACTTCACTGAAATGTAGTACTACACTCTATAACACAATTGAGAGACAATGTTCCCTACTTGCCTCAGTTCATAACAGTGTGTAGGAAGTTGTTTGATAAAGTGGGCAAAGATTACACTTGGACCAGAAGGCAGAATATAGGAAACTACATGAAAACATGAATAATTCAGTGAAAATGACTGTAAACAGATGAGAACTTGTTTTAGAACAGCTGAAAGAGATTCTCCAAGTCAGTTCTAAGTGTAGAAAAGGTAGCTAAGATCCGGGAAATCTTAATTCCAGTTAAGATCACATGAAACACTGTATGAATCCTATATTCTTTACTTAATGGAGATTAGAGTGGTAAATGTGTGTTATACAAGGCAGAATACCATTGAAATAGAGAAAGAAACACGTTCGGCAGCTTTGGAAAGCCTTACACTTCACTGAAATGTAGTACTACACTCTATAACACAGTTGAGAGACAATGTTCCCTACTTGCCTCAGTTCATAACAGTGTGTAGGAAGTTGTTTGATAAAGTGGGCAAAGCTTATACTTGGGCCAGAAGGCAGAATATAGGAAACTACATGAAAACATGAATAATTCAGTGAAAATGACTGTAGACAGATGAGAACTTGTTTAGAACTGCTGAAAGAGAATCTCCAAGTCAGTTCTTAGTGTAGAAAAGGTAGCTAAGATAAGGGAAATCCATAATTCCAGTTAAGATCACATGAAACACTATGAATCCTACATTCTTTACTTAAAGGAGACTAGAGTGGTAAATGTGTGTTATACAAGGCAGAATACCATTGAAATAGAGAAAGAAACACGTTCGGCAGCTTTGGAAAGCCTTATACTTCACTGAAATGTAGTAGTACACTCTATAACACAGTTGAGAGACAATGTTCCCTACTTGCCTCAGTTCATAACAGTGTGTAGAAGTTGTTTGATAAAGTGGGCAAAGCTTATACTTGGGCCAGAAGGCAGAATATAGGAAACTACATGAAAACATGAATAATTCAGTGAAAATAACTGTAAACAGATGAGAACTTGTTTAGAACAGCTGAAAGAGAATCTCCAAGTCAGTTCTTTGTGTAGAAAAGGTAGCTAAGAACCGGGAAATCTTAATTCCAGTTAAGATCACATGAAACACTGATGAATCATATATTCATTACTTAAAGGAGACTAGAGTGGTAAATGTGTGTTATACAAGGCAGAATACCATTGAAATAGAGAAAGAAACACGTTCCGCAGCTTTGGAAAGCCTTACACTTCACTGAAATGTAGTACTACACTCTATAACACAGTTGAGAGACAATGTTCCCGAGCTGCCTCAGTTCCTAACAGTGTGTAGGAAGTCGTTTGAATAAGGGGGCAAAGCTTATACTTGGGCCAGAAGGCAGAATATGGGAAACTACATGAAAACATGAATAATTCAGTGAAAATGACTGTAAACAGATGAGAACTTGTTTAGAACAGCTGAAAGAGATTCTCCAAGTCAGTACTTAGTGTAGAAAAGGTAGCTAAGAACCGGGAAATCTTAATTCCAGTTAAGATCACATGAAACACTGTAGGAATTCTATATTCTTTACTTAAAGGAGACTAGAGTGGTAAATGTGTGTATTACAATGCAGAATACCATTAAAATAGAGAAAGAAACACGTTCGGCAGCTTTGGAAATCCTTACACTTCACTGAAATGTAGTACTACACTCTATAACACAGTTGAGAGACAATGTTCCCTACTTGCCTCAGTTCATAACAGTGTGTAGAAGTTGTTTGATAAAGTGGGCAAAGCTTATACTTGGGCCAGAAGGCAGAATATAGGAAACTACATGAAAACATGAATAATTCAGTGAAAATGACTGTAAACAGATGAGAACTTGTTTAGAACAGCTGAAAGAGATTCGCCAAGTCAGTTCTTAGTGTAGAAAAGGTAGCTAAAAACCGGGAAATCATAATTCCAGTTAAGATCACATGAAACACTGCATGAATCCTATATTCTTTACTGAAAGGAGACTAGAGTGTTAAATGTGTGTTATACAAGGCAGAATACCATTGAAATAGAGAAAGAAACAAGTTCGGCAGCTTTGGAAAGCCTTACACTTCACTGAAATGTAGTACTACACTCTATAACACAGTTGAGAGACAATGTTCCCTACTTGCCTCAGTTCATAACAGTGTGTAGGAAGTTGTTTGATAAAGTGGGCAAAGCTTATACTTGGGCCAGAAGGCAGAATATAGGAAACTACATGAATACATGAATAATTCCGTGAAAATGACTGTAAACAGATGAGAACTTGTTTTAGAACAGATTAAAGAGATTCTCCAAGTCAGTTCTCAGTGTAGAAAAGGTAGCAAAGATCCGGGAAATCTTAATTCCATTTTAGATCACATGAAACACTGTATGAATCCTATATTCTTTACTTAAAGGAGATTAGAGTGGTAAATGTGTGTTATACAAGGCAGAATACCATTGAAATAGAGAAAGAAACACGTTCGGCAGCTTTGGAAAGCCTTACACTTCACTGAAATGTAGTACTACACTCTATAACACAGTTGAGAGACAATGTTCCCTACTTGCCTCAGTTCATAACAGTGTGTAGGAAGTTGTTTGATAAAGTGGGCAAAGCTTATACTTGGGCCAGAAGGCAGAATATAGGAAACTACATGAAAACATGAATAATTCAGTGAAAATGACTGTAAACAGAAGAGAACTTGTTTTAGAACAGATTAAAGAGATTCTCCAAGTCAGTTCTCAGTGTAGAAACGGAAGCTAAATCCGGAAAATCCTTAATTCCAGTTAAGATCACATGAAACACTGTATGAATCCTATATTCTTTACTTAAAGGAGACTATAGTGGTAAATGTGTGTTATACAAGGCAGATTAACATTGAAATAGAGAAAGAAACACGTTCGGCAGCTTTGGAAAGCCTTACACTTCACTGAAATGTAGTACTACACTCTATAACACAGTTGAGAGACAATGTTCCCTACTTGCCTCAGTTCATAACAGTGTGTAGAAGTTGTTTGATAAAGTGGGCAAAGCTTATACTTGGGCCAGAAGGCAGAATATAGGAAACTACATGAAAACATGAATAATTCAGTGAAAATGACTGTAAACAGATGAGAACTTGTTTAGAACAGCTGAAAGAGGATCTCCAAGTCAGTTCTTAGTGTAGAAAAGGTAGCTAAGATAAGGGAAATCCATAATTCCAGTTAAGATTACATGAAACACTGTAGGAATTCTATATTCTTTACTTAAAGGAGACTAGAGTGGTAAATGTGTGTATTACAAGGCAGAATACCATTAAAATAGAGAAAGAAACAGGTTCGGCAGCTTTGGAAATCCTTACACTTCACTGAAATGTAGTACTACACTCTATAACACAGTTGAGAGACAATGTTCCCTACTTGCCTCAGTTCATAACAGTGTGTAGAAGTTGTTTGATAAAGTGGGTAAAGCTTATACTTGGGCCAGAAGGCAGAATATAGGAAACTACATGAAAACATGAATAATTCAGTGAAAATGACTGTAAACAGATGAGAACTTGTTTTAGAACAGATTAAAGAGATTCTCCAAGTCAGTTCTAAGTGTAGAAAAGGTAGCTAAGATCCGGGAAATCTTAATTCCAGTTAAGATCACATGAAACACTGTATGAATCCTATATTCTTTACTTAATGGAGATTAGAGTGGTAAATGTGTGTTATACAAGGCAGAATACCATTGAAATAGAGAAAGAAACACGTTCGGCAGCTTTGGAAAGCCTTACACTTCACTGAAATATAGTACTACACTCTATAACACAGTTGAGAGAGAATGTTCCCTACTTGCCTCAGTTCATAACAGTGTGTAGGAAGTTGTTTGATAAAGTGGGCAAAGCTTATACTTGGGCCAGAAGGCAGAATATAGGAAACTACATGAAAACATGAATAATTCAGTGAAAATGACTGTAGACAGATGAGAACTTGTTTAGAACTGCTGAAAGAGAATCTCCAAGTCAGTTCTTAGTGTAGAAAAGGTAGCTAAGATAAGGGAAATCCATAATTCCAGTTAAGATCACATGAAACACTATGAATCCTACATTCTTTACTTAAAGGAGACTAGAGTGGTAAATGTGTGTTATACAAGGCAGAATACCATTGAAATAGAGAAAGAAACACGTTCGGCAGCTTTGGAAAGCCTTACTCTTCACTGAAATGTAGTAGTACACTCTATAACACAGTTGAGAGACAATGTTCCCTACTTGCCTCAGTTCATAACAGTGTGTAGAAGTTGTTTGATAAAGTGGGCAAAGCTTATACTTGGGCCAGAAGGCAGAATATAGGAAACTACATGAAAACATGAATAATTCAGTGAAAATAACTGTAAACAGATGAGAACTTGTTTAGAACAGCTGAAAGAGAATCTCCAAGTCAGTTCTTTGTGTAGAAAAGGTAGCTAAGAACCGGGAAATCTTAATTCCAGTTAAGATCACATGAAACACTGATGAATCATATATTCATTACTTAAAGGAGACTAGAGTGGTAAATGTGTGTTATACAAGGCAGAATACCATTGAAATAGAGAAAGAAACACGTTCCGCAGCTTTGGAAAGCCTTACACTTCACTGAAATGTAGTACTACACTCTATAACACAGTTGAGAGACAATGTTCCCGAGCTGCCTCAGTTCCTAACAGTGTGTAGGAAGTTGTTTGAATAAGGGGGCAAAGCTTATACTTGGGCCAGAAGGCAGAATATGGGAAACTACATGAAAACATGAATAATTCAGTGAAAATGACTGTAAACAGATGAGAACTTGTTTAGAACAGCTGAAAGAGATTCGCCAAGTCAGTTCTTAGTGTAGAAAAGGTAGCTAAAAACCGGGAAATCTTAATTCCAGTTAAGATCACATGAAACACTGCATGAATCCTATATTCTTTACTGAAAGGAGACTAGAGTGTTAAATGTGTGTTATACAAGGCAGAATACCATTGAAATAGAGAAAGAAACACGTTCGGCAGCTTTGGAAAGCCTTACACTTCACTGAAATGTAGTACTACACTCTATAACACAGTTGAGAGACAATGTTCCCTACTTGCCTTAGTTCATAACAGTGTGTAGGAAGTTGTTTGATAAATTGGGCAAAGCTTATACTTGGGCCAGAAGGCAGAATATAGGAAACTACATGAATACATGAATAATTCCGTGAAAATGACTGTAAACAGATGAGAACTTGTTTTAGAACAGATTAAAGAGATTCTCCAAGTCAGTTCTCAGTGTAGAAAAGGTAGCTAAGATCCGGGAAATCTTAATTCCAGTTAAGATCACATGAAACACTGTATGAATCCTATATTCTTTACTTAAAGGAGATTAGAGTGGTAAATGTGTGGTATACAAGGCAGAATACCATTGAAATAGAGAAAGAAACACGTTCGGCAGCTTTGGAAAGCCTTACACTTCACTGAAATGTAGTACTACACTCTATAACACAGTTGAGAGACAATGTTCCCTACTTGCCTCAGTTCATAACAGTGTGTAGGAAGTTGTTTGATAAAGTGGGCAAAGCTTATACTTGGGCCAGAAGGCAGAATATAGGAATCTACATGAAAACATCAATAATTCAGTGAAAATGACTGTAAACAGAAGAGAACTTGTTTTAGAACAGATTAAAGAGATTCTCCAAGTCAGTTCTCAGTGTAGAAACGGAAGCTAAATCCGGAAAATCCTTAATTCCAGTTAAGATCACATGAAACACTGTATGAATCCTATATTCTTTACTTTAAGGAGACTATAGTGGTAAATGTGTGTTATACAAGGCAGATTAACATTGAAATAGAGAAAGAAACACGTTCGGCAGCTTTGGAAAGCCTTACACTTCACTGAAATGTAGTACTACACTCTATAACACAGTTGAGAGACAATGTTCCCTACTTGCCTCAGTTCATAACAGTGTGTAGAAGTTGTTTGATAAAGTGGGCAAAGCTTATACTTGGGCCAGAAGGCAGAATATAGGAAACTACATGAAAACATGAATAATTCAGTGAAAATGACTGTAAACAGATGAGAACTTGTTTAGAACAGCTGAAAGAGGATCTCCAAGTCAGTTCTTAGTGTAGAAAAGGTAGGTAAGATAAGGGAAATCCATAATTCCAGTTAAGATTACATGAAACACTGTAGGAATTCTATATTCTTTACTTAAAGAAGACTAGAGTGGTAAATGTGTGTATTACAAGGCAGAATACCATTAAAATAGAGAAAGAAACAGGTTCGGCAGCTTTGGAAATCCTTACACTTCACTGAAATGTAGTACTACACTCTATAACACAGTTGAGAGACAATGTTCCCTACTTGCCTCAGTTCATAACAGTGTGTAGAAGTTGTTTGATAAAGTGGGTAAAGCTTATACTTGGGCCAGAAGGCAGAATATAGGAAACTACATGAAAACATGAATAATTCAGTGAAAATGACTGTAAACAGATGAGAACTTGTTTTAGAACAGATTAAAGAGATTCTCCAAGTCAGTTCTAAGTGTAGAAAAGGTAGCTAAGATCCGGGAAATCTTAATTCCAGTTAAGATCACATGAAACACTGTATGAATCCTATATTCTTTACTTAATGGAGATTAGAGTGGTAAATGTGTGTTATACAAGGCAGAATACCATTGAAATAGAGAAAGAAACACGTTCGGCAGCTTTGGAAAGCCTTACACTTCACTGAAATATAGTACTACACTCTATAACACAGTTGAGAGAGAATGTTCCCTACTTGCCTCAGTTCATAACAGTGTGTAGGAAGTTGTTTGATAAAGTGGGCGAAGCTTATACTTGGGCCAGAAGGCAGAATATAGGAAACTACATGAAAACATGAATAATTCAGTGAAAATGACTGTAGACAGATGAGAACTTGTTTAGAACTGCTGAAAGAGAATCTCCAAGTCAGTTCTTAGTGTAGAAAAGGTAGCTAAGATAAGGGAAATCCATAATTCCAGTTAAGATTACATGAAACACTGTAGGAATTCTATATTCTTTACTTAAAGGAGACTAGAGTGGTAAATGTGTGTATTACAAGGCAGAATACCATTAAAATAGAGAAAGAAACAGGTTCGGCAGCTTTGGAAATCCTTACACTTCACTGAAATATAGTACTACACTCTATAACACAGTTGAGAGAGAATGTTCCCTACTTGCCTCAGTTCATAACAGTGTGTAGGAAGTTGTTTGATAAAGTGGGCAAAGCTTATACTTGGGCCAGAAGGCAGAATATAGGAAACTACATGAAAACATGAATAATTCAGTGAAAATGACTGTAGACAGATGAGAACTTGTTTAGAACTGCTGAAAGAGAATCTCCAAGTCAGTTCTTAGTGTAGAAAAGGTAGCTAAGATAAGGGAAATCCATAATTCCAGTTAAGATCACATGAAACACTATGAATCCTACATTCTTTACTTAAAGGAGACTAGAGTGGTAAATGTGTGTTATACAAGGCAGAATACCATTGAAATAGAGAAAGAAACACGTTCGGCAGCTTTGGAAAGCCTTATACTTCACTGAAATGTAGTAGTACACTCTATAACACAGTTGAGAGACAATGTTCCCTACTTGCCTCAGTTCATAACAGTGTGTAGAAGTTGTTTGATAAAGTGGGCAAAGCTTATACTTGGGCCAGAAGGCAGAATATAGGAAACTACATGAAAACATGAATAATTCAGTGAAAATAACTGTAAACAGATGAGAACTTGTTTAGAACAGCTGAAAGAGAATCTCCAAGTCAGTTCTTTGTGTAGAAAAGGTAGCTAAGAACCGGGAAATCTTAATTCCAGTTAAGATCACATGAAACACTGATGAATCATATATTCATTACTTAAAGGAGACTAGAGTGGTAAATGTGTGTTATACAAGGCAGAATACCATTGAAATAGAGAAAGAAACACGTTCCGCAGCTTTGGAAAGCCTTACACTTCACTGAAATGTAGTACTACACTCTATAACACAGTTGAGAGACAATGTTCCCGAGCTGCCTCAGTTCCTAACAGTGTGTAGGAAGTTGTTTGAATAAGGGGGCAAAGCTTATACTTGGGCCAGAAGGCAGAATATGGGAAACTACATGAAAACATGAATAATTCAGTGAAAATGACTGTAAACAGATGAGAACTTGTTTAGAACAGCTGAAAGAGATTCTCCAAGTCAGTTCTTAGTGTAGAAAAGGTAGCTAAAAACCGGGAAATCTTAATTCCAGTTAAGATCACATGAAACACTGCATGAATCCTATATTCTTTACTGAAAGGAGACTAGAGTGTTAAATGTGTGTTATACAAGGCAGAATACCATTGAAATAGAGAAAGAAACACGTTCGGCAGCTTTGGAAAGCCTTACACTTCACTGAAATGTAGTACTACACTCTATAACACAGTTGAGAGACAATGTTCCCTACTTGCCTTAGTTCATAACAGTGTGTAGGAAGTTGTTTGATAAATTGGGCAAAGCTTATACTTGGGCCAGAAGGCAGAATATAGGAAACTACATGAAAACATGAATAATTCAGTGAAAATGACTGTAGACAGATGAGAACTTGTTTAGAACTGCTGAAAGAGAATCTCCAAGTCAGTTCTTAGTGTAGAAAAGGTAGCTAAGATAAGGGAAATCCATAATTCCAGTTAAGATTACATGAAACACTGTAGGAATTCTATATTCTTTACTTAAAGGAGACTAGAGTGGTAAATGTGTGTATTACAAGGCAGAATACCATTAAAATAGAGAAAGAAACAGGTTCGGCAGCTTTGGAAATCCTTACACTTCACTGAAATATAGTACTACACTCTATAACACAGTTGAGAGAGAATGTTCCCTACTTGCCTCAGTTCATAACAGTGTGTAGGAAGTTGTTTGATAAAGTGGGCAAAGCTTATACTTGGGCCAGAAGGCAGAATATAGGAAACTACATGAAAACATGAATAATTCAGTGAAAATGACTGTAGACAGATGAGAACTTGTTTAGAACTGCTGAAAGAGAATCTCCAAGTCAGTTCTTAGTGTAGAAAAGGTAGCTAAGATAAGGGAAATCCATAATTCCAGTTAAGATCACATGAAACACTATGAATCCTACATTCTTTACTTAAAGGAGACTAGAGTGGTAAATGTGTGTTATACAAGGCAGAATACCATTGAAATAGAGAAAGAAACACGTTCGGCAGCTTTGGAAAGCCTTATACTTCACTGAAATGTAGTAGTACACTCTATAACACAGTTGAGAGACAATGTTCCCTACTTGCCTCAGTTCATAACAGTGTGTAGAAGTTGTTTGATAAAGTGGGCAAAGCTTATACTTGGGCCAGAAGGCAGAATATAGGAAACTACATGAAAACATGAATAATTCAGTGAAAATAACTGTAAACAGATGAGAACTTGTTTAGAACAGCTGAAAGAGAATCTCCAAGTCAGTTCTTTGTGTAGAAAAGGTAGCTAAGAACCGGGAAATCTTAATTCCAGTTAAGATCACATGAAACACTGATGAATCATATATTCATTACTTAAAGGAGACTAGAGTGGTAAATGTGTGTTATACAAGGCAGAATACCATTGAAATAGAGAAAGAAACACGTTCCGCAGCTTTGGAAAGCCTTACACTTCACTGAAATGTAGTACTACACTCTATAACACAGTTGAGAGACAATGTTCCCGAGCTGCCTCAGTTCCTAACAGTGTGTAGGAAGTTGTTTGAATAAGGGGGCAAAGCTTATACTTGGGCCAGAAGGCAGAATATGGGAAACTACATGAAAACATGAATAATTCAGTGAAAATGACTGTAAACAGATGAGAACTTGTTTAGAACAGCTGAAAGAGATTCTCCAAGTCAGTTCTTAGTGTAGAAAAGGTAGCTAAAAACCGGGAAATCTTAATTCCAGTTAAGATCACATGAAACACTGCATGAATCCTATATTCTTTACTGAAAGGAGACTAGAGTGTTAAATGTGTGTTATACAAGGCAGAATACCATTGAAATAGAGAAAGAAACACGTTCGGCAGCTTTGGAAAGCCTTACACTTCACTGAAATGTAGTACTACACTCTATAACACAGTTGAGAGACAATGTTCCCTACTTGCCTTAGTTCATAACAGTGTGTAGGAAGTTGTTTGATAAATTGGGCAAAGCTTATACTTGGGCCAGAAGGCAGAATATAGGAAACTACATGAATACATGAATAATTCCGTGAAAATGACTGTAAACAGATGAGAACTTGTTTTAGAACAGATTAAAGAGATTCTCCAAGTCAGTTCTCAGTGTAGAAAAGGTAGCTAAGATCCGGGAAATCTTAATTCCAGTTAAGATCACATGAAACACTGTATGAATCCTATATTATTTACTTAAAGGAGATTAGAGTGGTAAATGTGTGGTATACAAGGCAGAATACCATTGAAATAGAGAAAGAAACACGTTCGGCAGCTTTGGAAAGCCTTACACTTCACTGAAATGTAGTACTACACTCTATAACACAGTTGAGAGACAATGTTCCCTACTTGCCTCAGTTCATAACAGTGTGTAGGAAGTTGTTTGATAAAGTGGGCAAAGCTTATACTTGGGCCAGAAGGCAGAATATAGGAATCTACATGAAAACATCAATAATTCAGTGAAAATGACTGTAAACAGAAGAGAACTGGTTTTAGAACAGATTAAAGAGATTCTCCAAGTCAGTTCTCAGTGTAGAAACGGAAGCTAAATCCGGAAAATCCTTAATTCCAGTTAAGATCACATGAAACACTGTATGAATCCTATATTCTTTACTTTAAGGAGACTATAGTGGTAAATGTGTGTTATACAAGGCAGATTAACATTGAAATAGAGAAAGAAACACGTTCGGCAGCTTTGGAAAGCCTTACACTTCACTGAAATGTAGTACTACACTCTATAACACAGTTGAGAGACAATGTTCCCTACTTGCCTCAGTTCATAACAGTGTGTAGAAGTTGTTTGATAAAGTGGGCAAAGCTTATACTTGGGCCAGAAGGCAGAATATAGGAAACTACATGAAAACATGAATAATTCAGTGAAAATGACTGTAAACAGATGAGAACTTGTTTAGAACAGCTGAAAGAGGATCTCCAAGTCAGTTCTTAGTGTAGAAAAGGTAGGTAAGATAAGGGAAATCCATAATTCCAGTTAAGATTACATGAAACACTGTAGGAATTCTATATTCTTTACTTAAAGGAGACTAGAGTGGTAAATGTGTGTATTACAAGGCAGAATACCATTAAAATAGAGAAAGAAACAGGTTCGGCAGCTTTGGAAATCCTTACACTTCACTGAAATGTAGTACTACACTCTATAACACAGTTGAGAGACAATGTTCCCTACTTGCCTCAGTTCATAACAGTGTGTAGAAGTTGTTTGATAAAGTGGGTAAAGCTTATACTTGGGCCAGAAGGCAGAATATAGGAAACTACATGAAAACATGAATAATTCAGTGAAAATGACTGTAAACAGATGAGAACTTGTTTTAGAACAGATTAAAGAGATTCTCCAAGTCAGTTCTAAGTGTAGAAAAGGTAGCTAAGATCCGGGAAATCTTAATTCCAGTTAAGATCACATGAAACACTGTATGAATCCTATATTCTTTACTTAATGGAGATTAGAGTGGTAAATGTGTGTTATACAAGGCAGAATACCATTGAAATAGAGAAAGAAACACGTTCGGCAGCTTTGGAAAGCCTTACACTTCACTGAAATATAGTACTACACTCTATAACACAGTTGAGAGAGAATGTTCCCTACTTGCCTCAGTTCATAACAGTGTGTAGGAAGTTGTTTGATAAAGTGGGCGAAGCTTATACTTGGGCCAGAAGGCAGAATATAGGAAACTACATGAAAACATGAATAATTCAGTGAAAATGACTGTAGACAGATGAGAACTTGTTTAGAACTGCTGAAAGAGAATCTCCAAGTCAGTTCTTAGTGTAGAAAAGGTAGCTAAGATAAGGGAAATCCATAATTCCAGTTAAGATCACATGAAACACTATGAATCCTACATTCTTTACTTAAAGGAGACTAGAGTGGTAAATGTGTGTTATACAAGGCAGAATACCATTGAAATAGAGAAAGAAACACGTTCGGCAGCTTTGGAAAGCCTTATACTTCACTGAAATGTAGTAGTACACTCTATAACACAGTTGAGAGACAATGTTCCCTACTTGCCTCAGTTCATAACAGTGTGTAGAAGTTGTTTGATAAAGTGGGCAAAGCTTATACTTGGGCCAGAAGGCAGAATATAGGAAACTACATGAAAACATGAATAATTCAGTGAAAATAACTGTAAACAGATGAGAACTTGTTTAGATCAGCTGAAAGAGAATCTCCAAGTCAGTTCTTTGTGTAGAAAAGGTAGCTAAGAACCGGGAAATCTTAATTCCAGTTAAGATCACATGAAACACTGATGAATCATATATTCATTACTTAAAGGAGACTAGAGTGGTAAATGTGTGTTATACAAGGCAGAATACCATTGAAATAGAGAAAGAAACACGTTCCGCAGCTTTGGAAAGCCTTACACTTCACTGAAATGTAGTACTACACTCTATAACACAGTTGAGAGACAATGTTCCCGAGCTGCCTCAGTTCCTAACAGTGTGTAGGAAGTTGTTTGAATAAGGGGGCAAAGCTTATACTTGGGCCAGAAGGCAGAATATGGGAAACTACATGAAAACATGAATAATTCAGTGAAAATGACTGTAAACAGATGAGAACTTGTTTAGAACAGCTGAAAGAGATTCGCCAAGTCAGTTCTTAGTGTAGAAAAGGTAACTAAAAACCGGGAAATCTTAATTCCAGTTAAGATCACATGAAACACTGCATGAATCCTATATTCTTTACTGAAAGGAGACTAGAGTGGTAAATGTGTGTTATACAAGGCAGAATACCATTGAAATAGAGAAAGAAACACGTTCGGCAGCTTTGGAAAGCCTTACACTTCACTGAAATGTAGTACTACACTCTATAACACAGTTGAGAGACAATGTTCCCTACTTGCCTCAGTTCATAACAGTGTGTAGGAAGTTGTTTGATAAATTGGGCAAAGCTTATACTTGGGCCAGAAGGCAGAATATAGGAAACTACATGAATACATGAATAATTCCGTGAAAATGACTGTAAACAGATGAGAACTTGTTTTAGAACAGATTAAAGAGATTCTCCAAGTCAGTTCTCACTGTAGAAAAGGTAGCTAAGATCCGGGAAATCTTAATTCCAGTTAAGATCACATGAAACACTGTATGAATCCTATATTCTTTACTTAAAGGAGATTAGAGTGGTAAATGTGTGGTATACAAGGCAGAATACCATTGAAATAGAGAAAGAAACACGTTCGGCAGCTTTGGAAAGCCTTACACTTCACTGAAATGTAGTACTACACTCTATAACACAGTTGAGAGACAATGTTCCCTACTTGCCTCAGTTCATAACAGTGTGTAGGAAGTTGTTTGATAAAGTGGGCAAAGCTTATACTTGGGCCAGAAGGCAGAATATAGGAAACTACATGAAAACATGAATAATTCAGTGAAAATGACTGTAAACAGAAGAGAACTTGTTTTAGAACAGATTAAAGAGATTCTCCAAGTCAGTTCTCAGTGTAGAAACGGAAGCTAAATCCGGAAAATCCTTAATTCCAGTTAAGATCACATGAAACACTGTATGAATCCTATATTCTTTACTTTAAGGAGACTATAGTGGTAAATGTGTGTTATACAAGGCAGATTAACATTGAAATAGAGAAAGAAACACGTTCGGCAGCTTTGGAAAGCCTTACACTTCACTGAAATGTAGTACTACACTCTATAACACAGTTGAGAGACAATGTTCTCTACTTGCCTCAGTTCATAACAGTGTGTAGAAGTTGTTTGATAAAGTGGGCAAAGCTTATACTTGGGCCAGAAGGCAGAATATAGGAAACTACATGAAAACATGAATAATTCAGTGAAAATGACTGTAAACAGATGAGAACTTGTTTAGAACAGCTGAAAGAGAATCTCCAAGTCAGTTCTTAGTGTAGAAAGGGTAGCTAAGATAAGGGAAATCCATAATTCCAGTTAAGATCACATGAAACACTGTATGAATCCTATATTCATTACTTAAGGGAGACTAGAGTGGTAAATGTGTGTTATACAAGGCAGAATACCATTGAAATAGAGAAAGAAACACGTTCGGCAGCTTTGGAAAGCCTTACTCTTCACTGAAATGTAGTACTACACTCTATAACACAGTTGAGAGACAATGTTCCCGAGCTGCCTCAGTTCATAACAGTGTGTAGGAAGTTGTTTGATAAAGTGGGCAAAGCTTATACTTGGGCCAGAAGGCAGAATATGGGAAACTACATGAAAACATGATTAATTCAGTGAAAATGACTGTAAACAGATGAGAACTTGTTTAGAACAGCTGAAAGAGGATCTCCAAGTCAGTTCTTAGTGTAGAAAAGGTAGCTAAGATAAGGGAAATCCATAATTCCAGTTAAGATTACATGAAACACTGTAGGAATTCTATATTCTTTACTTAAAGGAGACTAGAGTGGTAAATGTGTGTATTACAAAGCAGAATACCATTAAAATAGAGAAAGAAACACGTTCGGCAGCTTTGGAAATCCTTACACTTCACTGAAATGTAGTACTACACTCTATAACACAGTTGAGAGACAATGTTCCCTACTTGCCTCAGTTCATAACAGTGTGTAGAAGTTGTTTGATAAAGTGGGCAAAGCTTATACTTGGGCCAGAAGGCAGAATATAGGAAACTACATGAAAACATGAATAATTCAGTGAAAATGACTGTAAACAGATGAGAACTTGTTTAGAACAGCTGAAAGAGATTCGCCAAGTCAGTTCTTAGTGTAGAAAAGGTAGCTAAAAACCGGGAAATCTTAATTCCAGTTAAAATCACATGAAACACTGTATGAATCCTATATTCTTTACTTAAAGGAGACTAGAGTGGTAAATGTGTGTTATACAAAGCAGAGTACCATTGAAATAGAGAAAGAAACACGTTCGGCAGCTTTGGAAAGCCTTACACTTCACTGAAATGTAGTACTACACTCTATAACACAGTTGAGAGACAATGTTCCCTACTTGCCTCAGTTCATAACAGTGTGTAGGAAGTTGTTTGATAAAGTGGGCAAAGCTTATACTTGGGCCAGAAGGCAGAATATGGGAAACTACATGAAAACATGATTAATTCAGTGAAAATGACTGTAAACAGATGAGAACTTGTTTAGAACAGCTGAAAGAGGATCTCCAAGTCAGTTCTTAGTGTAGAAAAGGTAGCTAAGATAAGGGAAATCCATAATTCCAGTTAAGATTACATGAAACACTGTAGGAATTCTATATTCTTTACTTAAAGGAGACTAGAGTGGTAAATGTGTGTATTACAAGGCAGAATACCATTAAAATAGAGAAAGAAACACGTTCGGCAGCTTTGGAAATCCTTACACTTCACTGAAATGTAGTACTACACTCTATAACTCAGTTGAGAGACAATGTTCCCTACTTGCCTCAGTTCATAACAGTGTGTAGAAGTTGTTTGATAAAGTGGGCAAAGCTTATACTTGGGCCAGAAGGCAGAATATAGGAAACTACATGAAAACATGAATAATTCAGTGAAAATGACTGTAAACAGATGAGAACTTGTTTTAGAACAGATTAAAGAGATTCTCCAAGTCAGTTCTAAGTGTAGAAAAGGTAGCTAAGATCCGGGAAATCTTAATTCCAGTTAAGATCACATGAAACACTGTATGAATCCTATATTCTTTACTTAATGGAGATTAGAGTGGTAAATGTGTGTTATACAAGGCAGAATACCATTGAAATAGAGAAAGAAACACGTTCGGCAGCTTTGGAAAGCCTTACTCTTCACTGAAATGTAGTACTACACTCTATAACACAGTTGAGAGACAATGTTCCCGAGCTGCCTCAGTTCATAACAGTGTGTAGGAAGTTGTTTGATAAAGTGGGCAAAGCTTATACTTGGGCCAGAAGGCAGAATATGGGAAACTACATGAAAACATGATTAATTCAGTGAAAATGACTGTAAACAGATGAGAACTTGTTTAGAACAGCTGAAAGAGGATCTCCAAGTCAGTTCTTAGTGTAGAAAAGGTAGCTAAGATAAGGGAAATCCATAATTCCAGTTAAGATTACATGAAACACTGTAGGAATTCTATATTATTTACTTAAAGGAGACTAGAGTGGTAAATGTGTGTATTACAAAGCAGAATACCATTAAAATAGAGAAAGAAACAGGTTCGGCAGCTTTGGAAATCCTTACACTTCACTGAAATGTAGTACTACACTCTATAACACAGTTGAGAGACAATGTTCCCTACTTGCCTCAGTTCATAACAGTGTGTAGAAGTTGTTTGATAAAGTGGGCAAAGCTTATACTTGGGCCAGAAGGCAGAATATAGGAAACTACATGAAAACATGAATAATTCAGTGAAAATGACTGTAAACAGATGAGAACTTGTTTAGAACAGCTGAAAGAGATTCGCCAAGTCAGTTCTTAGTGTAGAAAAGGTAGCTAAAAACCGGGAAATCTTAATTCCAGTTAAAATCACATGAAACACTGTATGAATCCTATATTCTTTACTTAAAGGAGACTAGAGTGGTAAATGTGTGTTATACAAAGCAGAGTACCATTGAAATAGAGAAAGAAACACGTTCGGCAGCTTTGGAAAGCCTTACACTTCACTGAAATGTAGTACTACACTCTATAACACAGTTGAGAGACAATGTTCCCTACTTGCCTCAGTTCATAACAGTGTGTAGGAAGTTGTTTGATAAAGTGGGCAAAGCTTATACTTGGGCCAGAAGGCAGAATATGGGAAACTACATGAAAACATGATTAATTCAGTGAAAATGACTGTAAACAGATGAGAACTTGTTTAGAACAGCTGAAAGAGGATCTCCAAGTCAGTTCTTAGTGTAGAAAAGGTAGCTAAGATAAGGGAAATCCATAATTCCAGTTAAGATTACATGAAACACTGTAGGAATTCTATATTCTTTACTTAAAGGAGACTAGAGTGGTAAATGTGTGTATTACAAGGCAGAATACCATTAAAATAGAGAAAGAAACACGTTCGGCAGCTTTGGAAATCCTTACACTTCACTGAAATGTAGTACTACACTCTATAACTCAGTTGAGAGACAATGTTCCCTACTTGCCTCAGTTCATAACAGTGTGTAGAAGTTGTTTGATAAAGTGGGCAAAGCTTATACTTGGGCCAGAAGGCAGAATATAGGAAACTACATGAAAACATGAATAATTCAGTGAAAATGACTGTAAACAGATGAGAACTTGTTTTAGAACAGATTAAAGAGATTCTCCAAGTCAGTTCTAAGTGTAGAAAAGGTAGCTAAGATCCGGGAAATCTTAATTCCAGTTAAGATCACATGAAACACTGTATGAATCCTATATTCTTTACTTAATGGAGATTAGAGTGGTAAATGTGTGTTATACAAGGCAGAATACCATTGAAATAGAGAAAGAAACACGTTCGGCAGCTTTGGAAAGCCTTACTCTTCACTGAAATGTAGTACTACACTCTATAACACAGTTGAGAGACAATGTTCCCGAGCTGCCTCAGTTCATAACAGTGTGTAGGAAGTTGTTTGATAAAGTGGGCAAAGCTTATACTTGGGCCAGAAGGCAGAATATGGGAAACTACATGAAAACATGATTAATTCAGTGAAAATGACTGTAAACAGATGAGAACTTGTTTAGAACAGCTGAAAGAGGATCTCCAAGTCAGTTCTTAGTGTAGAAAAGGTAGCTAAGATAAGGGAAATCCATAATTCCAGTTAAGATTACATGAAACACTGTAGGAATTCTATATTCTTTACTTAAAGGAGACTAGAGTGGTAAATGTGTGTATTACAAAGCAGAATACCATTAAAATAGAGAAAGAAACACGTTCGGCAGCTTTGGAAATCCTTACACTTCACTGAAATGTAGTACTACACTCTATAACACAGTTGAGAGACAATGTTCCCTACTTGCCTCAGTTCATAACAGTGTGTAGAAGTTGTTTGATAAAGTGGGCAAAGCTTATACTTGGGCCAGAAGGCAGAATATAGGAAACTACATGAAAACATGAATAATTCAGTGAAAATGACTGTAAACAGATGAGAACTTGTTTAGAACAGCTGAAAGAGATTCGCCAAGTCAGTTCTTAGTGTAGAAAAGGTAGCTAAAAACCGGGAAATCTTAATTCCAGTTAAAATCACATGAAACACTGTATGAATCCTATATTCTTTACTTAAAGGAGACTAGAGTGGTAAATGTGTGTTATACAAAGCAGAATACCATTGAAATAGAGAAAGAAACACGTTCGGCAGCTTTGGAAAGCCTTACACTTCACTGAAATGTAGTACTACACTCTATAACACAGTTGAGAGACAATGTTCCCTACTTGCCTCAGTTCATAACAGTGTGTAGGAAGTTGTTTGATAAAGTGGGCAAAGCTTATACTTGGGCCAGAAGGCAGAATATGGGAAACTACATGAAAACATGATTAATTCAGTGAAAATGACTGTAAACAGATGAGAACTTGTTTAGAACAGCTGAAAGAGGATCTCCAAGTCAGTTCTTAGTGTAGAAAAGGTAGCTAAGATAAGGGAAATCCATAATTCCAGTTAAGATTACATGAAACACTGTAGGAATTCTATATTCTTTACTTAAAGGAGACTAGAGTGGTAAATGTGTGTATTACAAGGCAGAATACCATTAAAATAGAGAAAGAAACACGTTCGGCAGCTTTGGAAATCCTTACACTTCACTGAAATGTAGTACTACACTCTATAACTCAGTTGAGAGACAATGTTCCCTACTTGCCTCAGTTCATAACAGTGTGTAGAAGTTGTTTGATAAAGTGGGCAAAGCTTATACTTGGGCCAGAAGGCAGAATATAGGAAACTACATGAAAACATGAATAATTCAGTGAAAATGACTGTAAACAGATGAGAACTTGTTTTAGAACAGATTAAAGAGATTCTCCAAGTCAGTTCTAAGTGTAGAAAAGGTAGCTAAGATCCGGGAAATCTTAATTCCAGTTAAGATCACATGAAACACTGTATGAATCCTATATTCTTTACTTAATGGAGATTAGAGTGGTAAATGTGTGTTATACAAGGCAGAATACCATTGAAATAGAGAAAGAAACACGTTCGGCAGCTTTGGAAAGCCTTACTCTTCACTGAAATGTAGTACTACACTCTATAACACAGTTGAGAGACAATGTTCCCGAGCTGCCTCAGTTCATAACAGTGTGTAGGAAGTTGTTTGATAAAGTGGGCAAAGCTTATACTTGGGCCAGAAGGCAGAATATAGGAAACTACATGAAAACATGAATAATTCAGTGAAAATGACTGTAGACAGATGAGAACTTGTTTAGAACTGCTGAAAGAGAATCTCCAAGTCAGTTCTTAGTGTAGAAAAGGTAGCTAAGATAAGGGAAATCCATAATTCCAGTTAAGATCACATGAAACACTATGAATCCTACATTCTTTACTTAAAGGAGACTAGAGTGGTAAATGTGTGTTATACAAGGCAGAATACCATTGAAATAGAGAAAGAAACACGTTCGGCAGCTTTGGAAAGCCTTACACTTCACTGAAATGTAGTACTACACTCTATAACACAGTTGAGAGACAATGTTCCCTACTTGCCTCAGTTCATAACAGTGTGTTTGAAGTTGTTTGATAAAGTGGGCAAAGCTTTTACTTGGGCCAGAAGGCAGAATATAGGAAACTACATGAATACATGAATAATTCCGTGAAAATGACTGTAAACAGATGAGAACTTGTTTTAGAACAGATTAAAGAGATTCTCCAAGTCAGTTCTCAGTGTAGAAAAGGTAGCTAAGATCCGGGAAATCTTAATTCCAGTTAAGATCACATGAAACACTGTATGAATCCTATATTCTTTTCTTAAAGGAGATTAGAGTGGTAAATGTGTGTTATACAAGGCAGAATACCATTGAAATAGAGAAAGAAACACGTTCGGCAGCTTTGGAAAGCCTTACATTTCACTGAAATGTAGTACTACACTCTATAACACAGTTGAGAGACAATGTTCCCTACTTGCATCAGTTCATAACAGTGTGTAGGAAGTTGTTTGATAAAGTGGGCAAAGCTTATACTTGGGCCAGAAGGCAGAATATAGGAAACTACATGAAAACATGAATAATTCAGTGAAAATGACTGTAGACAGATGAGAACTTGTTTAGAACAGCTGAAAGAGAATCTCCAAGTCAGTTCTTAGTGTAGAAAAGGTAGCTAAGATAAGGGAAATCCATAATTCCAGTTAAGATCACATGAAACACTATGAATCCTATATTCTTTACTTAAAGGAGACTAGAGTGGTAAATGTGTGTTATACAAGGCAGAATACCATTGAAATAGAGAAAGAAACACGTTCGGCAGCTTTGGAAATCCTTATACTTCACTGAAATGTAGTACTACACTCTATAACACAATTGAGAGACAATGTTCCCTACTTGCCTCAGTTCATAACAGTGTGTAGGAAGTTGTTTGATAAAGTGGGCAAAGCTTATACTTGGGCCAGAAGGCAGAATATAGGAAACTACATGAAAACATGAATAATTCAGTGAAAATGACTGTAAACAGATGAGAACTTGTTTAGAACAGCTGAAAGAGATTCTCCAAGTCAGTTCTTCGTGTAGAAAAGGTAGCTAAGATCCGGAAATCCTTAATTCGAGTTAAGATTACATGAAACACTGTATGAATCCTATATTCTTTACTTAAAGGAGACTAGAGTGGTAAATGTGTGTTATACAAGGCAGAATACCATTGAAATAGAGAAAGAAACATGTTCGGCAGCTTTAAAAAGCCTTACACTTCACTGAAATGTAGTACTACACTCTATAACACAGTTGAGAGACAATGTTCCCTACTTGCCTAAGTTCATAAAAGTGTGTAGGAAGTTGTTTGATAAAGTGGGCAAAGCTTATACTTGGGCCAGAAGTCAGAATATAGGAAACTACATGAAAACATGAATAATTCAGTGAAAATGACTGTAAACAGATGAGAACTTGTTTAGAACAGCTGAAAGAGAATCTCCAAGTCAGTTCTTTGTGTAGAAAAGGTAGCTAAGATAAGGGAAATCCATAATTCCAGTTAAGATCACATGAAACACTGTATGAATCCTATATTCATTACTTAAAGGAGACTAGAGTGGTAAATGTGTGTTATACAAGGCAGAATACCATTGAAATAGAGAAAGAAACACGTTCGGCAGCTTTGGAAAGCCTTACACTTCACTGAAATGTAGTACTACACTCTATAACACAGTTGAGAGACAATGTTCCCGAGCTGCCTCAGTTCATAACAGTGTGTAGGAAGTTGTTTGAATAAGGGGGCAAAGCTTATACTTGGGCCAGAAGGCAGAATATGGGAAACTACATGAAAACATGAATAATTCAGTGAAAATGACTGTAAACAGATGAGAACTTGTTTAGAACAGCTGAAAGAGATTCTCCAAGTCAGTACTTAGTGTAGAAAAGGTAGCTAAGATCCGGGAAATCTTAATTCCAGTTAAGATCACATGAAACACTGTATGAATCCTATATTCTTTTCTTAAAGGAGATTAGAGTGGTAAATGTGTGTTATACAAGGCAGAATACCATTGAAATAGAGAAAGAAACACGTTCGGCAGCTTTGGAAAGCCTTACATTTCACTGAAATGTAGTACTACACTCTATAACACAGTTGAGAGACAATGTTCCCTACTTGCATCAGTTCATAACAGTGTGTAGGAAGTTGTTTGATAAAGTGGGCAAAGCTTATACTTGGGCCAGAAGGCAGAATATAGGAAACTACATGAAAACATGAATAATTCAGTGAAAATGACTGTAGACAGATGAGAACTTGTTTAGAACAGCTGAAAGAGAATCTCCAAGTCAGTTCTTAGTGTAGAAAAGGTAGCTAAGATAAGGGAAATCCATAATTCCAGTTAAGATCACATGAAACACTATGAATCCTATATTCTTTACTTAAAGGAGACTAGAGTGGTAAATGTGTGTTATACAAGGCAGAATACCATTGAAATAGAGAAAGAAACACGTTCGGCAGCTTTGGAAATCCTTATACTTCACTGAAATGTAGTACTACACTCTATAACACAATTGAGAGACAATGTTCCCTACTTGCCTCAGTTCATAACAGTGTGTAGGAAGTTGTTTGATAAAGTGGGCAAAGCTTATACTTGGGCCAGAAGGCAGAATATAGGAAACTACATGAAAACATGAATAATTCAGTGAAAATGACTGTAAACAGATGAGAACTTGTTTAGAACAGCTGAAAGAGATTCTCCAAGTCAGTTCTTCGTGTAGAAAAGGTAGCTAAGATCCGGAAATCCTTAATTCGAGTTAAGATTACATGAAACACTGTATGAATCCTATATTCTTTACTTAAAGGAGACTAGAGTGGTAAATGTGTGTTATACAAGGCAGAATACCATTGAAATAGAGAAAGAAACATGTTCGGCAGCTTTAAAAAGCCTTACACTTCACTGAAATGTAGTACTACACTCTATAACACAGTTGAGAGACAATGTTCCCTACTTGCCTAAGTTCATAACAGTGTGTAGGAAGTTGTTTGATAAAGTGGGCAAAGCTTATACTTGGGCCAGAAGTCAGAATATAGGAAACTACATGAAAACATGAATAATTCAGTGAAAATGACTGTAAACAGATGAGAACTTGTTTAGAACAGCTGAAAGAGAATCTCCAAGTCAGTTCTTTGTGTAGAAAAGGTAGCTAAGATAAGGGAAATCCATAATTCCAGTTAAGATCACATGAAACACTGTATGAATCCTATATTCATTACTTAAAGGAGACTAGAGTGGTAAATGTGTGTTATACAAGGCAGAATACCATTGAAATAGAGAAAGAAACACGTTCGGCAGCTTTGGAAAGCCTTACACTTCACTGAAATGTAGTACTACACTCTATAACACAGTTGAGAGACAATGTTCCCGAGCTGCCTCAGTTCATAACAGTGTGTAGGAAGTTGTTTGAATAAGGGGGCAAAGCTTATACTTGGGCCAGAAGGCAGAATATGGGAAACTACATGAAAACATGAATAATTCAGTGAAAATGACTGTAAACA